>NC_064929.1:194166082-194511082 GCF_023897955.1 Schistocerca gregaria | reverse complement strand
TTAGTCTCGGCCAGCTGCAGGTAGCCGGTCTCCTTGATGCTCTCCTTCCAGCCCTGCTCCTGCTGCAGGAACCCGACAAACAGGTGGTCCTGTGACAGCACCGGGTGCGACGCCACCCGCAGCAGGAAGTTCTGCAAGAGCCAGAGCCACCCACACTCTCACATCACTTTCTGTAAAAGACTTCACAGGTGGGGAACAACCAGATTAATATGTCGACCTCGCAACTTTTAACACTATACCAGTCAATTTACCTTTTAGCTGGGTCTGTTGTTGAGCACGATTGTTAGGTGCTGCGAATCTGTACTTTCAGTTAATATTTTTATACCGTAGTTTAGCAAGTAGCATGTACAATTACAATAACAACTGTATATATAACACCTGTGGTACCTACTGTTAATAGCATGAGAAATTATTTTTTCCAATCAGTAATTTTTTTTTTACAAACCAAAATCACTACTGTGACTGAAAATATACAATAAAACAAAACCAATAATTACTGATGCAATTTAAAGCACAATATTTCTCAGTCTGGTCTGTTAGTGACCACAACACTTAACTGATCATCAAATACACCAAAAAATGGAAGCAATGCTGAAACTGATTAAGTATATAATTTAATAAATTACATTATTCCAAGAAATAATTTTATTTTTATGATTTTATATCTCACTAGAAGGCTTAGTTGCTGGAGAATTTTGAAAACCTTCCAAATTTTATCAAACTTCCCAGATCAAGGATTTATTGAATTAAATAAAATTTAACCTAAAGAAAGCTTCAGATATTTAGTTTTTATTGCCTTAATCACATGTAGGTATACTGGATTACTAGTTTTAGTAAGGCTAAGCTGCTATCTTTCGGTCTCAGTGTACAGATTAGGAAATTGTGCTGTGTGATATACTGCATATTTTTTTGTAGCATTGTAATGGGATCATGATGAAAAGAGTTTATCACAGAGCACAATTTCATAACATGTACACTGAGAATCTGCAGATGGTAGCTCAGCCCAGCCAAAACTAGTAACCAAGCATACCTACATGCAATCGAGGCAACAAAGACTTTCTATTGAAGCTTCCTTTACAATGAATTTGTGATCGCTCTCCAAGTGACAATGTCAGGTATTTGAAGTAGCATTTAAATTGCATTATAATTTACAACTTCAAACTAATCTGCATCATTAACAGAAGAATTCGAGTTACATCTTTACTGTAAAATTAATTGCACTACACATGAAAAATCAAATGTTAAAGAAACATACATGCTTTTTTTGAGCAAATGTCAAAACCACTAGTCCAAATACCAGAACAATTAACGTCCAAAACTGTAAATAAATATAATAAACTACCACTAGAACAATATATAATTTGGTCAAAAGAATTGTTAACATTTGCTCTATTTTTAACGCTAATATTGGTTTCTGATAATTACCTATTTTGGGGAATCACATTGTAGGAGCTAAACTGATACTGAGGGCATTGTCTGTGACACTAGACATATCTGAAGGAAAAACAGACTTGCAAAGTGAATGCCTTAATGTAAGGAAACATTGGTCACACACACTGCAGTACAATTATTGCACATTATTACTTAAAATGGTGGACTTTATTACACTGGGTAGATATTAATCTAACAGTGAATAAACTGAGTTATGCACCCAATTTTATGGCCGGTGTTTTTATTTGAGAGGCAACTGAGTCCATAAAACCTAGTCTGCAAATTTTAGAGGTCCTTAAAAAGTAAACAAACAACACATTCACAACTTGGAGGAGACCTTGAAATGAAAGATAAGTACAACAATTTGCTTTGAACAGTTTTGCTATTATTGCTGTAATGAAGTTTGTTGTGCAAAATGCACAATCTGTAAGTGCACTCACAAGTTACAGACAAAAAAGATGAATGCTATTTCAGCCAGTATTGACCAATTTAACAGTAAAAGAGTTATCTACAGATGAACAGAAAAATGTGGTAGAAGCAGACCTCGGGAACAGCATCGTGGGTAAAGACTAATTTAGGAATATGAGGCAATACTGACACTGGTTTATCTTACAAGACAGGTTGAAGACAAGTAAACCTACATTTACAGCATTTGCAGGTTAACAAAAAACTTTTGACAATGTTGACCTGAAAACATTCTTTGAAATTTTGAAGGTAACAGGGATAAAATACAGGGACTGAAAGGTTATCTACAGTTTATACAGAAAACCGACAGCAGTTGTAAGAGCCGAAGGACATGAAATGGAGGAGAAATTTGGAAAGGTAACTGAAGTTGAGGAAGAAGTAGTAAAAACTGAGATTTGCCTGTGACATTGTAAATCTACCAGAGCACTTTAAGACAATGGATCGTACTTTGACACAAGACTCACACTGACATCAACAGAAGAAAAACTAGGGTAATGGAATGTAGTAAAATTCAGTCTGGCTGTGTTACAGGAATTAGGCAAGTTTTGCCATTTGGCAACTTAAACAACTGATGATGATCGAAGTGGAGAGAATATAAAATGAAGACTGCCAATGGCAAGAAAAGCTTTTTTGCAAAAGAAACAGGTTAACATCTGATAAAAATTTTAGTGTTGGGATGCCTTCTCTGAGAGGATATTTCTAGAGTTCACAACAGACATAAGTTAAACATGAACAATAATTCATATAGAAAAAAAAACAGAGTACAAGCTTTTGAAATGTAGTACAACAGAAAAACATTGAAGAATATGTGGCTAGATCAAGCAATTATTAGGAGTTTCTTGTAATTTTTATATGTTGTTGTTGCTGTCTTCAGTCCTAAGACTGCTTTGATGCAGCTCTCCATGCTACTCTATCCTGTGCAAGCTGCTTCATCTCCCAGCACCTACTGCAACCTACATCCTTCTGAATCTGCTTGGTGTATTCATCTCTTGGTCTCCCTCTACGATTTTTACCCCCCACACTGCTCTTCAATACTAAATTGGTGATCCCTTAATGCCTCAGAACATGTCCAACCAACCGATCCCTTCTTCTAGTCAAGTTGTGCCACATACTTCTCCCAAATCCTATTCAGTACCACCTCATTAGTTATGTGATCTACGCATCTAATCTTCAGCATTCTTCTGTAGTACCACATTTCTAAAGTTTCTATTCTCTTTTTGTCCAAACTATTTATTATCCACGTTTCACTTCCATACAAGGCTACACTCGATAAAAATACTTTCAGAAAAGACTTCCTGACGCTTAAATCTATACTCGATGTTAATAAATATCTCTTCTTCAGAAATGCTTTCCTTCCCATTGCCAGTCTACATTTTATATCCTCTCTACTTTGACCATCATCAGTTATTTTGCTCCCCAAATAGCAAAACTCCTTTACTACTCTAAGAGTCTCGTTTCTTAATCTAATACCCTCAACATCACCCGACAATTTGACTACATTCCATTATCCTTGTTTTGCTTTTGTTGATGTTCATCTTATATCCTCCCTTCACGACACCATCCATTCCGTTCAACTGCTCTTCCAAGTCCTTTGCTGTCTCTGACAGAATTACAATGTCATCAGCGAATCACAAAGATTTTATTTCTTCTCCATGGATTTTAATACCTACTCCGAATTTTTGTTTTGTTTCCTTTACTGCTTGCTCAATATACAGATTAAATAACATTGGGGAAAGGCTACAACCCTGTCTCACTCCCTTCCCAACCACCGCTTCCCTTTCATGTCCCTCGACTCATAACTGCCATTTGGTTTCTATACAAATTATAAATAACATTTTGCTGCCTATATTTTACCACTGCCACCTTCAGAATTTCAAAGAGAATATTCCATCAACATTGTCAAAAGCTTTCTCTAAGCCTACAAATGCTAGAAACATATGTTTGCCTTTCCTTAATCTAGCTTCTAAGATAAGCCGTAGGGTCAGTATTGCCTCACGTGTTCCAATATTTCTACAGAATCCAAACTGATCTTCCCCAAGGTCGGCTTCTATTAGTTTTTCCATTCGTCTGTAAAGAATTTGCGTTAGTATTTTGCAGCTATGACTTATTAAACTGATTGTTCGGTAATTTTCACATCTGTCAACACCTGCTTTCTTTGGGACTGGAATTATTATATTCTTCTTGAAGTCTAAGGGTACTTTGCCTGTCTCATACATCTTGCTCACCAAACTGTAGAGTTTTATCAGGACTGGCTCTCCCAAGGCTGTCAGTACTTCCAATGGAATGTTGTCTACTCCCGGGGCCTTGTTTCGACTCAGGTCTTTCAGTGCTCTGTCAAACTCTTCACGCAGCATCGTATCTCCCATTCAATCTTTATCTACATCCTCTTCCATTTCCATAATATTGTCCTCAAGTACATTGCCCTTGTATAGACCCTCTATATACACCTTCCACATTTCTGCTTCCCCTTCTTTGCTTAGAACTGGGTTTCCATCTGAGCTCTTGATATTCATAGAAGTGGTTCTGTTTTCTCCAAAGGTCTCTTTAATTTTCCTGTAAGCAGTATCTATCTTACCCCTAGTGAGATAAGCCTCTACATCCTTACATTTATCCTCTAGCCATCCCTGCTTAGCCATTTTGCACTTCCTGTCGATCTCATTTTTGAGACGTTTGTATTCCTTTTTGCCTGCTTCATTTACTGCATTTTTATATTTTCTTCTTTCATCAATTAAATTCAATATTTCTTCTGTTACCCAAGGATTTCTACTAGCCCTTGTCTTTTTACCTACTTGATCCTCTGCTGCCTTCACTACATCATCCCTCAAAGCTACCCATTCTTCTTCTACTGTATTTCTTTCCCCCATTCCTGCCATTTGTTCCCTTACGCTCTCCCTGGAACTCTGTACAACCTCTGGTTTAGTCAGTTTATCCAGGTTCCATCTCCTTAAATTTCCACCTTTTTGCAGTTTCTTCAGTTTTAATCTACAATTTTTATAATCAAAGTTACTAATTATATTATGCAAGTGTTTTTATTAGAGTAATTTATGACCATGTATATTCATGAATCCTGTGCAATACTGCCACTAACGCGTTAATAACTTCTTGTCAGTTCGCCATCCCAAAAACAGTTATCAGTTACTGCCTTCAGTCCCCCAAAAACATCCTCATTCATATAAGCACTATTTGTGGCATAAGTTATCACAAGTTTCTATTATCCCTGTCTAGTGGAAGATTCAAACTTACTAAACTCTTAATTCCAAGCTTTCAAAATGTGAGACTTCTTTAACTACAGAAAAAGTTGATCTAGTAGTGATCAGAACACTATTTAATAGTACACACATCCCGTCAGACAGTACCCTTGGGAAACTGGACGGTTCTAGCATTTTTGAGTCAGCAATTCAATATCTAGTATCCTTGTCACCTGTCAACATTAATAATGACAGTTTCACCTCTTATATCACTAATTTCAGAAAAGGTGTTTCTTCTTGGAAAGCAGACAATAACATGTGGGATGAGGAAACTACGAGACTTTTTCTATCCACAAATAAAAAGTAGACTCTCGCAACTAACCTCGAGACCAGCTCGCCGTCTATCGACGAAATCGGGGTCAAAGGTGTCCGAGGCTGCCTTCTGCCATGGATACAGAACTTTCTTCTCAGGTAGTGGAGGCAGAACGATGTAAGGATACTCCAGTTCGAGGTACGTCCTCAGAAGAACAAATTCCGAGTAACGCCGCCAGACACTGCTTATGCGACTATATGCACCATTCCAGTCTGGGTCTGTTACTCTGAAAATTTAAAAATTCACCACTGGTTTATGAATCTGAATACTTAATTTTAAAAATGGTAACCTCTAAACACACCTTCAAAAAATGCTGCCTCTGAGGAGCTTTACAATTGTAAATTCACAGCAAATTCACATCATCAATCAAAATGAATATTACCAAGTCACATGTCAAATAATCTAAATTACATTATCTTGTGAAGTTAAGAAAAAGACAAGAATGACACTACATGAACTAATCACTGCATTACTACTACTGGAGCAATCAGAGATGAAGGTGATGGATACACAACACCTCAAATACAATAATTTATCAATGACACTAGTCGTTGAGATAGGTGACTGATTTAAAATTACTTGAAGAAATACAGCAATCATGTTCTACATGTGAGAGGCACTCAAGTGAAAACCGAACACCCACCACAATAGGACTATGGAATGGTTCCAGTCAAAAGTAGTCATCATAGGCATTAAGACATTTATTCCACTGGAAAATGAGACGAGCAATTCCTGTTTCATAAAATGAGGTCAGCCACCAACAGATCCCCAACTGCACCCACATCTGTATGTCCACGCATGCCTTGCTTTGGGATGCCAAGATGTGAAAATCACACAGTGAAAGACCCAGGCTATAAGAAGGATGTTGCAGTGTTTCCCATCCGAAGTGGTAAGTGTAGCCTTTGTCCAATTGGCGATGTGGGGGACAGGCATTATCGTGCAACAGGATGATTCTGTCTAACAATGTTCCGACTGCCCAAAGGAGGAATAGGAAAAACAACAGGGGAAACCTCTCACATCTTCCCCAGCTGTTCGCACAAGTTCCAGTAAGATCACGATGATCCCCTTCAACTGCAGTGGTCCAAGATAAAGCCTGCCGCCACACTGCCGATCGGAGAAGGGCTACACTTCAGTGATTTGGTTGGGAAACACAGCAACATCCTCCTTACAGGCCAGATCTTTCACCATGTAGTTTCCACATTTATGGTGATCTAAAGAAATACAGGGACAGATGTAAATTTCAGTCGGTTGAGCAAGTGCAGGAGTACACGCAGTTGGGGATCTGTCAGCAGCCAACTGCACTCCACGAACCAGGAATTGACTGTCTCATCTTCCAACAAGATAAATGTCTTATCACTTGTGTTATTACTTTTGAATGGAACAATTCCATGGGCCTTTTGTGGTGGGCTTTCTGTTTTCATTTGACTGCTCCTTATAGCTTTATTTTTATACTAACATGTATTTTGGGTTTTCAATTATCTTCGTTTGGTGTAACAATTATATAAGGTGTGCCAAAGAGAATGTACAATTAAAATTGTGGGCCTCTTCTTTTATTGGTCACACTATTGCTCAGCTATTATCTACAGATGATGTTAGTAAAAATCTTTTTATCATTGGATGATAAATGTGGGTGTAGCCTTAACTCCATGAATCTTAATTCACTGTTGAGCATAAGAACTAAACATTTTCAACAATATCATGCTGTTAATCCTGACAAAAGATCTTTATCTATATCCATAGAAGTTTTAACTGACATCATCTACACGGGGACCAAAATAAAGTGTTTGATAGTGAAGCATGGAAGGGATGACGTGGTTGGTTCACTGTTACGTGCAAGCACAATATGATTTTGGTAGCTGCATCTGTGCAGTCCATTGCCGAGTATGTTCATAAATTCCTCCTCAACATACGCTACTGAGTTCACTTTGCAGATCATAGTGGCCGCACCACTTTCTTAAGTAATTGCACACTTGGCTTCAGACACTCTGTAGAAGAAACATACTGTGCAGAGAAACAAATCACAACAGTTATACAACTAAAATCTGCGAGGACGGGGCTTGAGTCGCACTTGGGTAGCTCAGATGATAGAGCACTTGCCCGTGAAAGGCAAAGGTCCCGAGTTCATGTCTTGGTCCGGCACACAGTTTTAATCTGCCAGGAAGTTTCGTATCAGTGCACACTCCGCAGCAGAGTGAAAATCTCATTCTGAATTATACAACAGTCTGCAACTGTCCTATACAGCTAACATGTAACCCGCAGCAGAGGTAGCAAGCAGAGTGATACGACAACAAGTCACAGGAAAGGAGGTGAGACCAAATGCTCACTATGATTTGTTGTTCCAATGGTAGCTGTCCCTGGGTGTCTGTCACTTTGTTATTCTCAGCCAGGTTTATTGCAACTGGCCATTTTCAACAGTGAGAATTCAACGATGTTTGAAAACAAAAAGTGTGGATGACAGTTTTGAAAGGAATGTGAATGTTAACAATGAGGCACATTTCCAACAGGGCAGATATAGCATATTGCAGTCCAAAACCATTCTAGAGTACATCATAGATTCCTGACTCACACCATCTTATGTACATAATGGAGAATAGTTCCAGGTCAATATTTGGTGTACAGTAATATTTGCTCCAGCTCTCAGCTTGAAGACATCTACAGCATGGTAAGTTAAGTTTTTACATTTTTCTGTGTTTTCTTCATATTTATCAAATTTCGTGCATGTTTTTCTGTTTAAGAAGTTTAATCTCATTCTTTTGTAAGTGTAAATTCATTCAGTTTGTAGTGCAGTAGTTGTTCATTTGTTTTGTTTTGAAAATAACCATCTGCCCATTCAGTAAGGCAGGTAGTCAGTCAGTCAGTCTCCAGCTCTCGGCTTACACACATCTACAGAGCAGCAAGTTAAGTACAGGGTGTTTCAAAAATGACCAGTATATTTGAAACGGCAATACAAACTAAACGAGCAGCGATAGAAATACACCATTTGTTGCAATATGTTGGGACAACAGTACATTTACAGGTAGACAAACTTTCAAAATTACAGTAGTTACAATTGTCAACAACAGACGGCGCTGCAGTTTGGGAAACTCTATAGTACGATATTTTCCACATATCCACCATGCATAGCAATAATATGGCGTAGTCTCTGAATGAAATTACCCGAAACCTTTGTCAACGTGTCTGGCGGAATGGCTTCACATGCAGATGAGATGTACTGCTTCAGCTGTTCAATTGTTTCTGGATTCTGGCGGTACACCTGGTCTTTCAAATGTCCCCCCAGAAAGAAGTTACAGCGGTTCATGTCTGGCGAATAGGGAGGCCAATCCACGCCGCCTCCTGTATGTTTCGGATAGCCCAAAGCAATCACACGATCATCGAAATATTCATTCAGGAAATTAAAGACGTCGGCCGTGCGATGTGGCCGGGCACCATCTTGCATAAACCAAGAGGTGTTCGCAGTGTCGTCTAAGGCAGTTTGTACCACCACAAGTTCACGAAGAATGTCCAGATAATGTGATGCAGTAATAGTTTCGGATCTGAAAAATGGGCCAATGATTCCTTTGGAAGAAATGGAGGCCCAAACCAGTACTTTTTGAGGATGCGGGGACGATGGGACTGCAACATGGGGCTTTTTGGTTCCCCATATGCGCCAGTTCTGTTTATTGACGAAGCCGTCCAGGTAAAAATAAGCTTCGTCAGTAAACCAAGTGCTGCCCACATGCATATCACCGTCATTAATCCTGTGCACTATATAGTTAGCGAATGTCGCTCGTGCAGCAATGGTAGCGTCACTGAGGGGTCGCCGCGTTTGAGTTTTGTATGGATAGAGGTGTAAACTCTTGCGCATGAGACGATATGTGGACGTTGGCGTCATTTGGACCGCAGCTGCAACACGGTGAACGGAAACCCGAGGCCGCTGTTGGATCACCTGCTGCACTAGCTGCCCGTTGCCCTCTGTGGTTGCCGTACGCGGTCGCCCTACCTTTCCAGCACGTTCATCTGTCACGTTCCCAGTCCGTTGAAATTTTTCAAACAGATCCTTTATTGTATTGCTTTTCGGTCCTTTGGTTACATTAAACCTCCGTTGAAAACTTCGTCTTGTTGCAACAACACTGTGTTCTAGGCGGTGGAATTCCAACACCAGAAAAATCCTCTGTTCTAAGGAATAAACCATGTTGTCCACAGCACACTTGCACGTTGTGAACAGCACACGCTTACAGCAGAAAGACGACGTACAGAATGGCGCACCCACAGACTGCGTTGTCTTCTATATCTGTCACGTCACTTGCAGCACCATCTGTTGTTGAAAATTGTAACTACTGTAATTTCGAATGTATGTCTGCATGAAAATGTACTGTTGTCCCAAGCATATTGCAACAAACGGTGTATTTCTATCACTGCTTGTTTAGTTTTTATTCCCGTTTCAAATATACCGGTCATTTTTGAAACACCCTGTATGTTTTTCTGTATTTTCCTATTAGTATATTTATTAAATTTCGTGCATGTTTATTTAAGAGGTTCACTCTTGCATTTTTTAAGGGTGAATTCATGCAGTCTGTAGAGCAATAGTTGCTCACTGAACAGCCTGCTACATGGCTCATTAACACATCAGCGTCCATTGGTAACACATCACGTGGGCAGCAAGTTGCGTATCTAGGATTCTATCTGCTTCTATAACTTACTTCTTCATTTAGTCTTGCTAGGATGGCAGTTATGAGTCGAGGGGCATGAAAGGGAAGCAGTGGTTGGGAATGGAGTGAGACAGGGTTGTAGCCTATCCCCGATGTTATTCAATCTATATATTGAGCAGGCAGTAAAGTAAACAAAAGAAAAATTCTGAGTAGGTATTAAAATCCATGGAGAAGAAATAAAAACTTTCAGGTTCGCCGATGACATTGTAATTCTGTCAGAAACAGCAAAGGACTTGGAAGATCAGTTGAACAGAATGGACAGTGTCTTGAAAGGAGGATATAAGATGAACATCAACAAAAGCAAAACGAGGATAATGGAATGTAGTCGAATTAAGTCGGGTGATGCTGAGGGCATTGGATTAGGAAATGAGACACTTAAAGTAGTAAAGGAGTTTTGCTATTTGGCGAGCAAAATAACTGATGATGGTCGAAGTAGAGAGGATATAAAATGTAGACTGGCAATGGCAAGGAAAGCGTTTCTGAAGAAGAGATATTTATTAACATCGAGTATAGATTTAAGTGTCAGGAAGTCTTTTCTGAAAGTATTTTTATCGAGTGTAGCCTTGTATGGAAGTGAAACGTGTATGATAAATAGTTTGGACAAAAAGAGAATAGAAACTTTCGAAATGTGGTGCTACAGAAGAATGCTGAAGATTAGATGGGTAGATCACATAACTAATGAGGTGGTATTGAATAGGATTTGGGAGAAGTTTGTGGCACAACTTGACTAGAAGAAGGGATCGGTTGGTTGGACATGTTCTGAGGCATCAAGGGATCACAAATTTAGCATTGGAGGGCAGCGTGGAGGGTAAAAATCGTAGAGGGAGACCAAGAGATGAATACACTAAGCAGATTCAGAAGGATGTAGGTTGCAGTAAGTACTGTGAGATGCTGAAGCTTGCACAGGATAGAGTAGCATGGGAGAGCTGCATCAAAGCAGTCTCAGGACTGAAGACTACAACAACAACAACAACAACAACAGGATGGTTAGGGTGTTTACAGGAGGAGGAGGAGCTGGCCACTGTTAGCAAACAGCTGAATGTGTTTTTGGCTATGGTCAGTCACCTTCAGGCTGCTGTCTCGGGGTGTAGCAGCGGCAGAGAATCTAGCATATCGTAGTGTCAGTTGTTTTGGCCACAGGCTCTGCTTCTGAGGTCCCTCCTTGTGCTCCCAATGTGGAGGACTCACGCTCATCGCAGATGAGTGGAAAGTGGTAACAAGTTCGTGTTGCTCGAGGCAGAGGGTCAATGTGAAGAATGGCCACCTGGCTTTGCCCATTCACCCTGTGAGTGGACAGGTGGCTGCTCCTTCAGGAGGGTCCGAGCAGACACATGAGGGAAGAGTTTACTAGTTATTGAGAGGTCCAATATTAGGTACGTTATGGAACCCTTTAGGCAGTATAGCTGCCAGAGGACCTCATCCAAGATATGTAGGCAGCCTTGCCTGTGGCTATCAAGTGAATTACATTGTCATCAATAAAAATGAAGTCATAACCAATACTACTGTTGAAAAGACACGCATGGAGAAGTACAGTGCCACAATAACAATGACTAGTGAGTACCTCGTAAAATGATTTCGAAATTACTGTGGCCATGTATCATTAAACCTCTCCCCACCCTAATACCTGGACCACCACAACAATCTTATCTGACAATGCTGGATGTACCATCATAGGGAGAGATGGAAAAACAACGCACCCAGAACATTGTCAAACACTATCATTTCGATGGTGCAGGTGTTATGATGTCACAAGGCATGATGCTGCACGAGCACACTGACCTCAAAATCTTTGAACAAAGGACACTGACCTGTCAATATTATAGCGATATTGCACTCCACCCCCACCATGTGTCTTCAGTGCTGCATTGAGCTACTACTTCATTTTTATGGCTGACAATGTGTGTGTGCGCGCATCGAACAGTGCAGGAGCAGCAGCTCCTTGAACAAGAGGATATTTGGGGAATGGACTGGTATGCCCATTCCCTCAGACTTAAATGCCTCAAACACATGTGGGATGCATACTACAGCACATCCACACCTACCGATAACCGTCCAGCACTCGACGATAACTATGGCGTAGGAATGTAACATCCCACCATAAGAACGCCTTACCAATGTTGTGGCAAAGGTCAGACCATGTTACAGAGCATGCAGTGCCATCCACAGTTATCACGTATCCTTTTAAAAACACCCTGGGACCATCACGAATCGTGCTGAAATCAGTTTAATTATTGCATTTGAAGAAAAGTGCCTTTCTGTTTGTTTGTTTGTTTATTTCTTCCAGTTACGTTCTGTATTATACTGTTGCAGTTCTTTCTACGTAAGGTCCAAGTTTCATCAAGCTGTGTGACGCACAATGTGGAAGTTACTGCTGTCCTTAAGTTGCAAACACCAGCATATAATTATTACAACTTTGACAATAATACTGTTCACTTTACAACTGATGGGGTCACAGTTAGTTGATGATGAGAGTTCATCTGGAGCATCCTCAAGTGTAGTAACATAGAAGTAATTTTTGATGGAGGAGTGTGGAACTGTCTTAGAGCAGTTTCTGACAACTCTCAGACATTTCTAGCTTCAATGGAATCCAGAACTGTACGAGTGTTTACTGATTTAAATTGCATCAAAGTAATGAAATGGTGTAATGATATTATCTAATAGGTAGGCTGTTAATGATCAGTTGATTCCACAACTATAACTCAAAATGGAAAGATATTATTGGCTCACAGAAGACAATTCACAACTCACAGGTACAGAAATTAAGTCCTGCACAGCACTTTTGTCCTTAATTATTGGCTTATGGAACCACCAATGAATTGTATATCAAAGGCTGGGAAGTTGTTCATTCGATAAGCTGAAGCTCAAAGTGGTGAAATATTTTTCCAAGATTACAGGAGAGAAAATTTTAACTGATACCACACACAAACAAGTGGGGTACAGTGAGGTGACAAAAGTCACGGGATACTTCCCAATATGGTGGCCCTCATTTTGCCTGGCACAGACTCAAGTCATCTGTAGTCCCCTTCAGAAATATTTAACTGTGCTGCCTCTATAGTTGTCCATAATTGTGCAAGTGTCACCAGTGCTGGATTTTGTGCATACGAAGTGACCTATTGATTATGTCTCATAAATGTTCTATGGGATGTGTGTTGGCTGATCTGCCCGGCCAAATCATTCAGTCGAACTATCCAGAATCTTCTTCAAACCAGCTGTGAACAATTATGATATGGTGACATGGTGAACTGTCACCCATAAAAGTTCCATTGTTGTTTGGGAACATGAAGTCCATGAATGGCTGCAAATGGACTCCAGGTAACCGAAGGACCTAGTCCATTCCATATGAACACAGCCAATACCATTATGAAGTTCCCACCAGTTTGTGCAGTGCCCTGTTGACAACTTGGGTCAATGGCTTTGTTGTGTGTACACCACACTAACCCATATAGCAGAAGTACATAAAAGTATCGGGACTCATCTGGTCAGGGCACAGTTGTCTGTGATCCAACCGATATGGTCACTAGCCCTCGGGAGACGCTGCAGGCAGTGTCGTGCTGTTAGCAAAGGCCCATTAACACCAAATTTCAGTGCACTACCCTAACGGATATGTTCAGCTCGTATGTCTCACATTGATTTCTGCAGTTATTTCACACAATGTTGCCTATCTGTTAGCACTGACAACTCTAAACAAATGCCGCTTCTCTCACTTCTTAAAGTAGGGCTGTCTGCCACTGTGTTGTCCACAATGAGAGGTGATGCCTGAAATTTGGTACTCTCAGCAATCTAGGAATACTGAATTTCCTAACAATTTCCAAAATGGAATGTCGCATGTTTCTGGCTCCATTCTGCATTCACAGCCTGTCAGTTCCTATTGTGGAGCCATAATCAGGTCACAATCCTTTTCACCTGCGTCGCCTGAGTACAAGAGAGTGTCTAAGCAGCCAACGTCACAGGACTTTATTACTACTCAAAATATTGCTGTTCTCAAGTTTCTTAGACATTATTCTCAGAGCTCATATTTAGCTTAACTCTTGTAATAAAACTGTGGAAAGGCTAAATCTGAACACCTGGGCAGAACTCTGAACTGTTATCCTCCTGAATGCAACACAAACAGAATAACCAGTGTGACCTTACTCTGATTAGAGGCATATATCAGAAGTACACAAAAAGAATGCCTCTCACTACAATAGACAAATTGTCCTCTCCTTAAACAGAGAAGAGGAAATTCATTGTAAGCATTTATTGTCCCTCGAAATGGAAAAGTGTTCACTGTCCAGCAACTTTCATTTTCAATAGCCTTCCAGCAGAACTTTGGGAAAAAAGAAAGAATAAACTAAATGAAAGAGTGACAAAACCCACACTCCAAGTCTAATTTCTAATTTCAAAGATTACCATGTGTCCAATTCCTGTGCAAGAATTCCTCACAACAGTTGAGAACTTTTCTAAGTAACCTGTTATTTAGTCATATTTTCAATCTGCCTGTGTTTTTATTAATTCTTCAGTTTCCAATTTCTTCAAACCAGCATACTGTAAACTATGAACTCACCTGTTCAAGACCAAGTGGTTTTCGCTCATACGGTCATCCGGAACTTAATCTAGACATAAACAAAATAAATACTTCCACATTTAGATTCCACACTGAGCTGTTGATTCTTCCAATTAATAAATTGGAGAAAGCTGATAGGTTACTATAATTCAGATCAGAATTACATCTATTACAGTATTCTTGAAAGCAATGACTGACTGATCTTTAGATGATGATACTTTCCCCAATGGCAGAGCTAAGATAAGAATCCAGCACTGATATAAGTTCTGTTGTCCCTGGAAAGCCAGCAATGAATGTGTAACAATAGATGTTCATGGAGAAAGATGGGATGGGGGTGGGGTGTCTTGTGATGGCAGAATGAACCACAAATGGATTTCCAGCTAGGGACAGCAGTTATTGCTGACACAATCAGTTTTACATTATAAGTTTCAAGATACATACAATCAAAATAATGAAAGAAAACTTAGTTTGTCCATAGTTCACTACTTTTCTCAAAAGCAATGAGAGGTTGAATATAACAAAAAAATACCTATATTGTTATAATCTAGGATCATACGACTGTTTGGACACTACGAATGGTCAGTGCTAAAGGGTGAAAACTGAGGATGAAGATTATTTTCTGTGTAACGGCACCCATTTCCAAGGACCCCAAGCAGATAAAGGCATATTATGTAGACAAAGGCAGCAGATCAAGTACTTTTTTATAATAAGTTATGAAAGAATTATGGTTAAGTTTTCAATTTATTGCTGTTCCCATAATTTCCTTTCTTTTTATTATTTCAGAGGAATAGCAGGCAACAGGAAAATGACAGTCTCGGCAATGCTTTGCCAATTCTGACACCAAGTTTGATGCTTGTTTATAACTGTCAGCAATATTATTAAAATAGCACCAATTGCTTGCCTCATTTTCTCTAATGACCCAATATTTCAAAACATTAAAAATTTCATGACCAAAATTTATTCCATTCTTAAATGAAGTTTTATTCAAAAACAAAAAAGAAAAAACAAGAAATCAGTACTGCTGTTCATAGTACATTTATATCCCGTTTTTTCTTTATCTGACTGTTATAATCTTTAAAGACATGACCATCCACAGCATACTCAATGTGGAGAGGTAGAAGGAATGACAAATTGGAAATCAAAAATGTTGAAATGATTTTCTCAGTTTACATTTGTGGTAACAGACCAGAACAGAAGAGAACTGAAGCATTTGAGGTATAATACTACAGAAGAACATCAGAAATGAGGTGGACTGACATAACAAAAGAGGAGGTCCTTCATAATACAGACAAAGAAAGGAACCAAAACACTGACAAGAAGAAGAGAGACACTGATAGGACATGTGTTACAACATCAGGAAATAACTTCCATAGTACTAGAGACATGTAGAGAGTAAAAACTGCATGGGGAAGACAGACTTGAATACTTCAGCAATTAACTGAGAATGTGGGTTGCAAGTGCTACTCTGAGATAACAGGGAAGGAATCTACATCTACATTTATAATCTGCAAGCCACCCAATGTTGTGTGGCGTAGGGCACTTTACATGCCACTGTCATTACCTCCCTTTTCTGTTCCAGTCACATATGGTTCGCGGGAAGACGAACTGCCGGAAAGTCGCATGAGGAGAAAAAAAAAATAAAATAAAATAAACCTGAATGAATGGACCATAGGCAGTGTATACTCCCCACCCAAAACTGCTTCTGGCTGAAGAATGCCCCCACACACTGCAATTTAAACAACCCATTGGGCTGTTGGTGCACCTGACACTTCACACAATTTGAAAAAGAAGCAAAAAGCAACTTGTTAGGCCGCACTAAAGGCTGCCGGAAAGTCGCATGAGGAGAAAAAAAAATAAAATAAAATAAACCTGAATGAATGGACCATAGGCAGTGTATACTCCCCACCCAAAACTGCTTCTGGCTGAAGAATGCCCCCACACACTGCAATTTAAACAACCCATTGGGCTGTTGGTGCACCTGACACTTCACACAATTTGAAAAAGAAGCAAAAAGCAACTTGTTAGGCCGCACTAAAGGCCTCCAATCAGCTACTGCCCATGCCGTTTTTGGTCCTGTAGGATGTGGTGCTTCATGTGCTGCAGTGATCAACACCTCTTGTGAGATACACAATTCCAAATGTTTTTGTAATTCCATTTGATGTGTTAGCTCACAAACTTGTTGAGATGAACATCGATACAATGACAGCAGAAACTGCTATGGAGTCAAATTGAGTGTCATTCACAACACCAACAAATCTACCAACTTCGCTCTTCATGTAGTTGCAGGCACTTTTAAACAAGGCAGCTTCTTTCATCCATTCACTCATATCCCTATTCTGAGCCATTTACTGTGCTGATCAAGTACAACAGACTGGCACACAAATACCACTTCACTGCTGTGACTTGTCAGTGAACTATTCAGTAGTTGGTTGCAACAAAAAGAAACAGTTTCATTGCAAATGACAGTGGTATACTGTAAATAGCTATTGAAGGAGTTATAATTTAATGTAGACTGCATAATGATGCAACTTGGCATTCAATCATTACCAGAGGTTAAATAAAGACAACCAACAAAAGAAAACAATAGAACTCCAGTTGAAGCCCCAGACCTGCGGATCTGTAGTTATAATAGAATATTTAAATTTATGAAATGTGTTGAGTAACTACTTACGCGTAAAGTGTATTATTGTAACCTTAAATATGTATGCCTTGAAATGACTTTCAGCCTGTATATTTATAACTTGACTTGTCCAATGACTTATGCGTAAGCTGCTATGTAGACAAAAAAAAAAAAAAAAAAACCAATACTGATTGGTTCAAATGGCTCTGAGCACTATGGGACTCAACTGCTGTGGTCATCAGTCCCGTAGAACTTAGAACTACTTAAACCAAACTAACCTAAGGACATCGCACACATCCATGCCCGAGGCAGGATTCGAACCTGCGACCGTAGCAGTCGCACGGTTCCGGACTGCGCGTCTAGAACTGCGAACCACCGTGGCCGGCTACAACACTGAGCCATACATCATACAGTGTAACAAAGACACAAACTTAACCTTCAGTCATTGACCATTTTACCATGGCAAAATAACTCAAGAAATAGACAACACAACACTGTTTCACTTATTATACACAGATCATTGACATACTCACTTGGTCTCTATTAAGTAGACAGTATAGAAGTCCCGGATGTTGAGTGCTCCATTCTCTCTCTTCTCTGCCTCCGTTACAGATATTTCCATGTGATCTATAAGTGTGTCCTGCAAAAATGGAGATAATGAAACTTTACAATTCTTTCAATATATCAACTGCCAGAAAAAAAGTTACTGCATTAAGTTTGTTTATTTTAATATGCAGTCTTCCCAAAAAGGATCTGAAATAACAATACCTCCAAACAACATGTGTTGTAACCCAACCACACATATTATAATTTGAAGTTTCCTTCTGAGGTCTTTGCATGTTCAGACTAATCCTAAGAACTAATGTACAAGCAATATTATGAAAAGGATAGTTGCTACTCACCATATAGCAGAAATGATTCCACAAATACTTCAACATGTATGCTAACATTACATCTGCAGTAAGAACTGTAGACCACCACCTAAAAATTGATTCAACCTTATAGTTCTATCTGCTTACAATAACTCCACCACTGTTTTGAACCACAAGAGTTACCTGGCAGGACTTGGATAGCTTTCAGAGTCATCCACATAAAAACCTTGCCACAGAGACCCCATTCCAGAAATCCCGTGGGATCTCCAGTTTCTCCTCAAATCCTAAGACATATCCCAGAACCTCTCCCCAGAGTCCATCTCTCTCCTCACCCCCACAACTCCCCGCACTCCTACCTTCTGCATGCTTCATAAAGTCCATAAACCCAACCACCCAGGACACACCATCGTGGCAGTTACCGTGTCCCCATTGAAAGAATCTTTGCTCTCTTGGACAAACACTTTCAGCCTATTACCCTGAACCTATCCTCCTATATAAAAGATACAACCATTTCCTCTCCACAGTTCCTGTTCCTTTACCACATGCTACCCTGCCCGTCACTACTGATGCCACCTTCCTTTACAATAACACCTCTAAAGCCCACGGCCTAACCGCTACTGAATGCGACCTTTCCCAACACCTGACATTCCAAAACTACAACCTCCTTCCTAGTCACTGACCAACTATATCCTCACCCACAATTATTTCTCTTTCAAAGGTATCACCTACAAACAAATATGGGTATGGCTACAGGCACCCACATGGCACCATCCTACACTAACTTATTCATGTGCCATATACAGGAATCCTTCCTAAACACCCAGAATCTGAAAACACTCACCTGGTTCAGATTCATTGATATCTTTGCGACCTGGATAGAGGCTGAGGACACCCTGTCAACATTCCTCCAGGACCTCAGCACCTTCTCCCACATCCGCTTCATTTGGTCCTCCTCAACCCAAAAAGCCACTTCCCTTGATGTTGTCCTCTACCTCAAAAATGGCTACATCAGTACTCTGTCCATATCAAATCTACCAACCAACAGCAAAACTTCTACTTTGACAGTTGCCACCCAGACTATACCAAGAAGTCTCTTCCAGACAGTCAAGCCACCCACAGCAGCCATATTTGTAGTGATGAGCATTCGACCTGTTGCTTCAGTCGTAAGTTATGAGTATTGTCAAAAGCGCCAGTCAGTGTCTTTTATACTATACAAGGCACGGATTTACACCTGAGTAGCATGCAACAGTGCTTTACTTGTAAGAATCCCAGAGTGATCACTGTTACTAGCAGGCCTTTCTGTGTATCAGAAAGATGTGAGAGTGCTGCCACCCCAGCGAAGTACACAGTTTTCTATGTTGAGGAATAGATGACAACTCGTTTTTAGTTTATATGAAATATTTCTTGTGCATGGTGGCCTAAACTGTGTTAGCTAGAGGTATGTAGATAGGTCTAGACGAGATGGCAATCCATCAAGGGGAATGATATTTTAGGTTTACCAGACCTATGCATGGACTGTGATGAGAATTTAGTCTGTACTTACCAACCATAGTCCGATATCTAGGTTAAGTTGGAAGGTAACATTGCAATTTGTTTCAACCACTGAAAGTATCATGAGAATCTCTCTTTTTGTACACTTTCCCAGTCCATAGCTAAACTTCCATCTATGAGAAAAAAAAAACCATCTTCCCACTACGGTATAAAGAATCTACAATAAATACATTACTTAATCTCTGTGTAAAGTCAGAGTTCTGTGTATTGATTTACATCAACCATGGTGTGCCACAAAATTTGGATTTCCTTAATAACCCTAGCGTCATTTTCTTTTGCAAAAACTAGAATCATTACTATCTGTGATACTTGACTTTTATTACAGTCGGTCAGAAACAAACAGTTACTGTAAACTGTTGACTGTGTAAAAACGCAAATCTTAGCCAATTTACTCTGTTTGCTACTTCCTTTAAACTGTTACAATCCTGAGGTATCATTTTATACAGGCACTAACGGCATCTAGAATATTCAAACCAGCATCCGGCCATCCTGATTTATTAGGTTTAATACAGTGACTTCCCTAAATCGCTTCAGGCAAATGCTGAGATGGTTTCTTTGTAAGGGGATGGGCAATTTCCTCCCCCATTCTTCCCTAATCTGATGTTTGGTCACTTTCTCCAAACCAGCCAATCAACCATCTAGCACATACTAGACGTGATTATTTTGTTTCTTGGCACTATATGATAATAAAACACACAATGAAGCAAATATTATCAACTAGTCAACAAGTAACAAGTCTCCAAATAAAATAAAAACAAACACTAACTTTCAGTTGCAAACACACTGTATAACTGGAGCAGAGCAAACAACAAAACACTATTCTATATTATGGGAGTGGGAGGGGCTGGGAGATGCCCAGGAGAGTGGGTGGGATGGATAGGGGGAGGGACACTTTTTCAGACATGAAGACACACACCTGCAACCAGTATATGCCTATTACACTATCTGCAGGTAATCTGCACACACACACACACACACACACACACACACACACACACACACACACACACACACTCTTTTTATGATGTGGAGAGTACTGTGTATAAATAATTTGAAAGGGTCATTCAAGACTCAATTACACTTCCATACACCACTACACCCATACAGTAAATACTTTATGACTGAACATGGCTGTTAATCATTAATTTATGGAATTTTGGTGTCACTCATTAATGAACAGTCATACAAATTACTTGCGTTTGCTTACACTTGTTGCTGCAATTTCCAGTGGATGGCTAGCTTACAATAGGCCTAACTACTTTCTAGTTGTTAAATTCAAATACACGAGTATTAATCTTTTGCATTTTTTAACCTACAAGTTCTGAATGACCAAAAGCACGAGAAGACCTCAGAACAATGTTAGAACTCAGTAAGAATTCCAACAAAAACTCTTAACTGCAAGTTTATATACTGGATCCATTTTGTAACTGCCGGAACACAAGCTAAATGGAAACTGTACACGATAATACAATGTACAATAACATCCAAACGTTCACATTCCCGATATCATCCAATGAGAGCCTGCTAATAGGACTATTGTTCCGATCATCCAAACTATGCAGTATTACCGCTGGAAAAACGCGTAATTTAACAGTATTTGTAGCGGATGGGTGCTCTGATGGGAATTAACGCTAATGCGTTGTCTCTGAAGAGAAAAACGAGTTACAGTTTTCCCAAAGAAGCCATATAACAAATCCGCAACGACGCAGCTGCTCGTATTCATTTCTTATAAATTGAATGAAATTCTGATGTGTTACAAACTAATTTTATGGTGGGGTGAAACAGGTGACAAGTCATGTTTATGGTCCAATAAATAATTCATTTATTTCAATTTGCGAGCTTCGACTATTGACCTCTAGGGTTTGACAACTAGCTGCAAAAAAATGTGACCCTTCATCAACGCAAGGCGTACATTTCTTACATCAAAATATAATATATATGTACATTCTTGTCATTACAACAGAGTCGCTGTTGTTTGCCTAGTTACATTTAAGAAATCAAATTGGATGCTGATACAATTATTTCAAACGCACATTTCGGATGTATACTATTTTAAGTCATGCCGCGGTTTTTCCTATCTGTGAAACAGCATTAAATTACAAAGTCGTCGTAGTGAATTTAAAAGAAAGTGCTACTCCCACTGCTGTGGCTACACCCCCCTCGGCGTCTTATTACGAATAAAATTGTATTTGACATTACGGTTCGTACTAACCCTCTTTTCATGGCGATTTAACTGGGTATTTGCATTTTCTTTCTCGTGCAAATCTTTCTTAATCTTGTCTTCCATTGTCTTGATGTAATTCACACCATAAACTATAACAAACTTTACCGTTACACGAGCAAGTGACAGCTACTCCAGAGATGTTGATCGTCAGGTGCCAGGTAAATCTAGGTCAGAAGCGGCAAAGACATTCCATTGATGATCGATATCGCGGCTGACATTGCTGGTTATACAAATAAAAAATATTACTAATAAATAACATTTTTACTGTAACATGGTTTTATTGTAGAATTAAGAAATGCAAATTCTGGGGAAAAAGTGTCGAATCTCGTGACATTAAATTTCACTGACAAATGAGTGAAAGTATGAGTGGAGTATCTGGCATTTAGTCTCAGACACGCACAGTATGGCCGCATCCGGTACGACAAATTCATTACTGGAGGTAAAATACGGAATTGTGTGTGGAAAATGAAGTACTGAACTCTATTTTACAGTAAAAGAACCCGTATCTGGTGTGTAAGAGACTAAAAACTTCAGTTTTGTGCTGTTTTATAGGGCTCCGAACTGGGAATGCTGGAATGGTTTTTCAACAGTATCTTCGTTCGTGCGTCCTGTCAAGAGGTAGGTAAGTTTGGCTCAAATTGTCACCATATGTCCCAAAGTTAAACGACAGAATAAAAAGGAGTATTCAAAAATAGCAAATGAATCAATATGTTCCTTACTTGGCTTTAAAGTATCACACATTACTTGCGGAAATGTAATTTATTAGTCTCTTGACAGCGCGGGATATCAAACGTGGTTCCGACCTGTCAAAAACACGGTACCTCGAAACTCTCAATTGCAAGTACTGAGGACTTATAGCAAGACATTTTCTGGGTGGGAATAAATGAATTAATCTGCTTCTATCATTTGCGCAATGAATTAATCTGCTTCTATCATTTGCGCCTGAAGAAAATAGCGTAAGATGTAAATATTGTACCTTCTAAGACTTCTGCTTGCCACTGTCAAAAGTAAGAAATTCAGTTTCCTTGCTGCCTACCGCAATTTATGAACGTTATGTTACTCGGTCGATGTTCCAATTTTTTCTCTGTCGACGCTACGAGTGTTGTCAGAAAAGGAGCATAATGAAAAATTTCTGTCGCGTTAGTACGTGGCTTTCACTGGCTGCTGTTCCGCTGTCTGCGTGATTCACTACTGTGGTACTACAAGTAAACTATATTGGTCGTATGATGTAACGTACTTATGGAAGTTGTTTGTACTCTGATTACTCTTCAGTTCTTAA
The DNA here is from genome assembly GCF_023897955.1 of Schistocerca gregaria. Taxonomy (NCBI): domain Eukaryota; kingdom Metazoa; phylum Arthropoda; class Insecta; order Orthoptera; family Acrididae; genus Schistocerca; species Schistocerca gregaria. The sequence goes on along the minus strand of NC_064929.1, from coordinate 194,487,848 downwards.
ACTGATCCCTTACTATTCGTCCTCTATAACAGTGCAGGAATACAATCTGGATTCAGTACTTTATACAAAGTACTCATTTACGTACTTCTGCTGCAGTGAGGAAAGATGTTACAAGGATAAGAATGTGTGAAAACATGAGACTTCTGCCAGCTGTAGCGCGAGTCTGCAGTTTCAGCCGTACATAATGACTAGTTACGTTTGTTTCTCCTTATATAGATTTTTCTGGAAACTAACCTTGTCGTAAAACTGTTGCCAAATAAATGACCTAGGAGTTCCTGCAGGTGCTACAGTTTTAAGAAACCAAATAAACGCAAACCATGTGCAGTGTAGTGAGAAATTTTCTATTTGTTTAGTGACGGTGTCTGGTAGCAGATCAATTAAGGACGGAATTAATTACAACCTCCTAGCAGAAGCAACAGCGCTTGGAGTAGTCTTCAACTGCATGAAACAATTGTGCTGCTATAAGTGATGTAATCTCCGCTACTCTCCCGTAAATAATATGCTGTTACCCCTATCCTATATACTTACGAAATGCCTATTTGTATTGCACAAGCAATCGCGTCTGCTGTTGTGGAGGTACGATTTTATGTTTACTTCACATTAAGTGTGAGTACACTATTTGGTCACTAACAATTGGAAAAATTGGAATTTGGTAAACTTGGACATGAGAATATTATATTTAAGATAACTGGACATTGTTTACTCCGTACTGAAGAAACAAAGACAAGCTTAATTTCTAATCACTGAAGTAAAAAGATAAACGAAATATAAGTCAAGTTTGTGAAATCAGTACTATTTCAGATGTAGGCGTTTCTAAGTAAAATGATGAGTGCACCTTTATTGACACACGAATGAATCTCCAGCAACATTACGTACAAAAGGTTGAAATATTTTCCATAACAGAACATTAAGTGAAATCTTACCTATTTTATTAATATGATAAAAAACGATCACAACAGGGGGGAGGGGTGATTTTCAGGCGCTTGCTTTCGCTAGCGATGACTAGACATGGTTTGTGTTTATATGCTTTCTTACAATTGTGGTACCTGCGGGCACTCATGGGGCATTTATTTACCAACGGGCTATCCCGACAATTTGTCGGGCTGAGAAAAAAAATGCAAATCATTGAAATTGCGTAACTAGCTCCTTTTTCGAAGTGATGAGGTGGTGTCAGATGGGCGGTATTGGAACACCTCACATTAATTACTGGACGCTCTGTAATTTGTGCGATGGTTAGCGCTGTTACATCGCACTACAAGTTAGGAGTGGTTTCTTGCGTAGCAGTATTTATCAAGTTCCGAGTCGTTGCTGTAAGTAATTATTTTGTCGGTGGTATTTTGCCGAATTTGCGCTAACGCTGCTTGCAACAGTTTGTTCACCTTGCAATGAAACAAGTCTTTTCCTATGAGGGAATTCTTGTGCTGAATATGCTAGAAATTGAAACTGGATGCCGGTTTGGGATTTGCCATACTGCATACCTTCGCGAAGAAAGATCTTAATTTATCGCCATTATGCTTCTTTCTGCTAGCACTTCAGTAGAAGCCACGCTAAAGACGCTGCATACGTTACCGTCGATTTTTAGCGTACAGTGTAGCTAGCGAGGTGCGGCTATTGCGGTCCGCACCGAGAACAATTTCCATGCGGGGTCACAGAACTTGCTAGGTTCTGTTCCACGAACTGTAAAACAAATATTTTTGTGTCCGTCTCGTTTCGTCCCTTTAATTTTTTGGGTAACTGGAAGGCTTAAGTCCCCCCCCCCCCCCCCCCCCGCCCCCCACACACACACACGTGTACCAGTTTATCGGTCGGTCGGTCGGTCGTCCGATCAACCAGTTTCGTATCAGCCTCCACACGTCCCAACCAGCTGAACTAGTCCGTGACTACAGCCTACAGCCCCACCTTCATTGAGTTTATGTTGTAGGAGATCCTGATTGGTTTTACACAGGAGTTTGCCTAGGTGGTTTCAGAGATCATAAGGCCCAACGCTTAAAAAAAAAAAAAAAAAGACATCTGTGGGCAAAGAAGTGGCTAATGCGAGGAAATAAATTCACTTTCTGTCACTTCAGCAGCTGGAAGCTGTAATTGTAATTATTTAAGACTGAATGAATCATACATTTCGGAGCTGGTGACCCTCAAACCACTCTTAACGAAGAAGAATGCTGTTATGAGAGAGGCTCCTATAAGCTGTAAGAAGAGGCTCGTAGCTACATTACGATTTCTAGCCACTGGCAGAAGTTAAGAGGTCTTCAAATTCAGTGCTGTTGTATCTCCAAATTGTTAACTAAAATGATTCCTGAAACATGTAACATGATTTACAGTTGACTGAGGAAATACCCCATAATAAACCACATAAATAAAAGGAAAGATGTTCGTGTAAACGTTATTAATTCATGTATGTAGCATAAAAGATGACCTGTAAGTTAAAAAATTCATTTTAAATTCAAAGAAGAAAGAAGACACATGGTGGTGGTGCACATCATCTAATGAATGCAACAGACACATAAGAAATGAAGCATTTAGCAACAGCCGTGCAGTATTAGCCGAGTGGTCTGAGGCGCTGCAGTCATGGACTGTGCGGCTGGTCCCGGCGGAGGTTCGAGTCCTCCCTCGGGCATGGGTGTGTGTGTTTGTCCTTAGGATAATTTAGGTTAAGTAATGGTAAGCTTAGGGACTAATGACCTTAGCAGTTAAGTCCCATAAGATTTCACACACTTTTGAACATTTAGCAACTGTTAGAACTATGAAAACCTCGCACATTCCGCTCTCCATACCAGTGGGCCTGGACGAAGTCTGGACTTATTTAACGCTGATAACAATGAAGCCAGAATATTTTATTAATTAGCGTCCATTCGATGTAGATATTTCGGCTTTTAGTTTACATTTCTGATAAGCATCGAGAATAAAACCTAAAAACAGAAATACATAAGGTCAACTGACTACTTTTCTCTCCGTGTTACACGATACCATCGTTAAAAAAATGAGGAAAGTGTTTCATTTCTTCCATCTGTTTTGCAGTACTCCTCGCACGACATGCCCCGCATACATCTGCAATCATTAAATTACTCCAGAAATACGCCTTGAATCTTGTCGTGTAACCCCGCGCGCAGTTACAAAACAAACTTTTGTCGGGTAGTTGGCAGGACGGCGCTACATATGAAACAATTTGCTAGGCGGACCTACGTTGGTAGGGGGGGGGGGGGGGGGCAGGGACAGGGCGAACGAGCCCAGATGGGTTTTTGGGCCCGACGTCCCGACAAGAAAAGCTCGTCATTCGTCATAACGCCTACACACGTGCAATTTGTCCGTCGGATGCTCGGTCGATTGTTCCGTGTATAGGGCCCTTTATGACTCTTCTGCTTGCATACTCGCATTTTAACGAGCTAATTTGCGTGTAAATAAAAATAATTTTCACACAGTATTTGAAAGTGATGTCAGTGTTTTAATTATATATCTTCAAGGGGCATTGTTAAGATAGCTTGTCAGTCACCAAATTGTTTATTCGATTTGGTTGTGCTGTGGACGTTTTCGTGCTGTTATTATTTTGAGGTATGTAGAGATTTGAGCATTTAAAATACAAAAATTCGGTCCTTTATTAGCGCGGGTACTGTGGTCAAAGAAAAGTGAGGCTGTGGATGGAGGAGGAATTTGGTAATTTGTGGTAAGGTCTTATGGGACCAAGCTGCCGACGTCATCGGTCCCTAAGCTTACACACTATTTAATCTAACTTAAGCTAAAGACGTCCGCCCCCGGTAGCTGAGTGATCAGCGCGACAGAACGTCAGTCCTAAGGGCCCGGGTTCGATTCCCGGCTGGGTTGGAGATTTTCTCCGCTCAGTGACTGGGTGTTGTGTTGTCCTAATCATCATAATTTCATCCCCATCGACGCGCAAGTCGTCGAAGTGGCGTCAAATCTCAAGATGGCATCTGGCGAACGGTCTAGTCACACGCATACACCCATGCCCGGGGCAGGACTCGAACCTCCGACGGGGGGAGCCGCGCGGACCGCGACAACACGCCTGAGACCACGCGGCTAATTCGCGCGTCTCTTTAGGGTTTCCTGGAACTGAGTGTATGTAACGGTGTAAATATACTGAATTATAGTTTTCTTAAATATCAGCTTCTCTGGTCAATCGCATGTGTTTGCAACAAAGACAGGGCTGTTACGTTTATTGAAATCATTTAACTGCGATAGCACGTTCATGGATGTTGCGCTCGTTCCAGAACCGTTTCCCATTTCTCTTTCATTGTCTACATGTTTCGAATAGTGTAATCGGAGACACTGTTGGGATTCAAAGTACATAGAATAGAAGTCGAGATTATCGTTTTAGATTAAAGGATGTTGTGTGCAGTGTTGACACTTTCAAATAGTGCAGCTCAAGTCATACGTTCATGGCTTGTAGAAAATAAACTAACGGTAAATCACAGTAACACTCAGTTCTTTCAGTTCGTAACACACAGTTCAACAAAACCCGACGTTTTAATTTCACAGAATGGGCAAATTAATAGTGAACTTGAACAGTTCAAATTTATACGTGACCAGTTAGTAAACAGTCGTGGTAATCGCACGCTCAGGATCTTGTTCAAAGACTTAATGCTACCATTTTCGCTATTTGATCGCTATCTGGAGTGAGTGAGTGATAGTTCGACACGAAAAGTGCTGTCGTTTCTTCTTAACAATATCAGCTTATTGCCAAGAATTAGCAGCTTTCACTCAGTTAATATTAGGCAGACAGGCGTGCAGTATATTGCTACATCGATTTTCAATAATGTGCCACCTTCCTGACGCGTCACCCCTATTCTGCCGAGGAGTTCCATAAAAAATTAAGCTGATTCCTGGATTATATTTTTGATTGCGTTTACATAAACATTTTCTCTGTTACTACGTTTATGTTATTTCATGTACTGACACGTTTCATGACCTTGGAGATTTGCTCCTCAATTTGGTCCTACGGAACTAGACCTATAAAATAAAAAAAATTAAACCGTCTATAACGTGGTCTTATCCAACGTGTTTTCCGCCGCAAGATGTGGTATGAGTTTTTGCAATGCACCCACGAAATTACCACGACGAACTGATAGCAGTCCAGTCAACACCAAAGGTATGATCACCACCGATGACACACAGAATTTTCGCAAAATATCAATATTCGATGCGGAATTCATTGTTATGAAAAAAAACACAGCAGACCTGTCAAATTGAACGTCACATTTTTCAATGAAATATGCGAGAGCAGAACTGTCAAACCGTTACATTTCAATGAGATTTTCATACAAAAATACCATCAAAATTCCCGACTTTTCCGGTGGATTTTCCAAAAATTTTCCTTCAGAGGCAGTTGATTTTTATTTATATAGATAAATTTGTACCTAAGTTAACGTAATAGTGTACTAATATTTTTTGTATACCATTTTTTTCTGTTAGTCGTCAGTGACAAGTGGTTTATTTTTTCATGTTGCAAAATGCTTGAAAATTATTGCAGAATTACTTTGTGACGATGATACATCTGAAATGTCTTTCTGAGCTCCAGCATAAAGTCGAAGAAATTGAATACGATATTTATTCATATATTACTGCTACTTACGGTATTGAAACGGCCACTGTGAACAGTGGCTCCTTTTTTCTGAAGGGAATGGCAAAAGCAAGTGAAATAAGCAGCCGTTTAGCCATTGGAGCCGCGTTACCAATAGTATCACACATTTACGTAGAGCTGGCTAACGGAGCCGAACCATAAAATTCGTCTAGCAAAACACCAATGTTTTTCGCGTTAGGTAGCAGTATGGTGTGTTATAATGCATGGCGTAATAATAATACATTGAAAATTTCAAGAGAATACAATGTGGGTTGATTATTTAATCGAACTGTGTCGCCAAATAACGGTGTCAGCTTGGTATATACCTATTAAGTAAGTTATTGAGATGTAGTAGGCCTATTGTTGGATATGCGTGAATTTCTGACCCTTATAGGAAAAAACAAAATTACATGAAAGCACATACCCCTTGAAATGGTAGCCTTAATTTATACGACCGTGGTGTGGCGCACCACGAATATAATAATTCTTCGGTATAATTATATCGCACCCCGTCAAGAATAATGAAACCCCCATAAATCGACTTGGAGAATTCTATAAAACTTTATTGAAATACCGTAAACGCACTCTTTAACTTTCAGGTAAGTAATTTTGGCAGTAAATTGCATTATAGTCTATAAACCAGTAATATGGGCATACAGTTCTTTGTCGAATGTATTACTACGTAATCCTTTGAGTTGTCAATTTCCTTGATATTCTATCAACCTTTTTTGTTTTTGTTATGACTCCTCAATAGCTTTGCCACTTTTCCACACAAAAATTGTATTTTTTTTTTTTTTACTTACTGTAAATGAGGTTCGAATGTCCACTAGGCATAATTAGTACTTAAGTTAAAATAAAAAATAATAAACAAAATAAAATTGTCGTAGAAAAATACAAAATTGTAATTTATGAAAATTTAATAAGTAACATTAGAAACAGTTTAAGGAACATAATTTACGAAAAGACGGAATAATAATTGGGCTTGTATAATGTAGGAATACTTTTCGCCGACAAGAGAGATTAAATATGAATTTCCTTTATAGCACAAATTTCCATTTTTCTTTTCCTTGTACGCTTCAACGAACGAAATTTCGTTATATTTACAACAGCTGTAATCGTCTGCTCCTTCAGATATGCTGTGGATCTGGAGGGTATTGTATTGCGAGATACAGACTATTGTGCGCGCGCGCGCGCGCGCACACACACACACACACACACACACACACACACACACACACACACACTGCAATAATCAATCATATTAAAAATTACATTCAGCTTACCAGATACATGAAGTGTCACAACTCAGAATGTGGCGCTCTTCTCGAATGGCCTTCGCAAATACGCCAGTAGCAACGCTAAAGTGGCACTATTCATGCCGCACCGAAAACTGACCTAGTGAACAACAAAACTGACACAACTACCTTGAGTTGAATGAACTGCGAGATAGAGATGTTAAGTTTTTCGTGCACGTTGCGGCTCTTCACACGTGTTTTTCAGTGACAAAAACTAAAAATTGCCGTATTGCCGTGCCACATTTCTAGGTGGGGTGCGATATGTTCATTGAGTTGTTAAATATCAGTAAGAGTTCACCTGGATGCAAGGTCTTTTCAGGAATTTTTTCTAGTTGCTATCCAGATAGCTTCTGGATTCGGACGATGCAAGATAGCCGTTTCATTGTACTGTTTATTTTTCGTTGCCATAGTACTGGCCAGAGATAATCAACATTACCGCGCTGCCACTACCGTTATTCTCTGTCAAAGATGTGCAGCAGCCGCAACAACTGTCTAATAAATGCTAGAGCTGTGAAAGTAACGAGAAAATGTGTATCCGTATATATTCGTTACTGCAGACAACAGTACTCGTTACAAACGTATCGTTACTAGTTACTTTCATTACCGACGGTACCGTATAACTCGTATCGAGTCCAGTCGCATTCATACGATTACATTTTGGTACTTTGGTATATTTTTTGTACTTGAATCAGTTTGAAGCGGCTTGAACAACTGAACAAAAACAAAAACCAGTAAATTTTGAATTATGTAATGTGACACCTAAAGGCAATCTGTTGCAAATGCATCAGCAAAAAAAATAACGGCGCAATAATCAACATAATATGTGGCCTATACAACAGACAGACAAATTTACAGAGAATTTGATTCAAATTTAAAAATGAATTGTGTTCCGTGGATTTCAGCTTCGGGGAACTCCGCCTATCAAACAATATTTGGCCTGACTTCGAGAATGCTCTTTCTGACAGTACTGAGGTAGCCACGACAGATAAATATTTTTGTGCTAAGCATGACAGCTCAGGATAGAAAAGTGTTCACGCCTGCCACCATTTTAAAGGACACTTTTCTTCCATACATGGCCTCATTGAAATTAACACCTGATGTCGTAGAGCTTGACGTTGCCTTAGCATCAAATTCTTTCCAGATCGAGCCCTCTTTGTCAAAAGGAATAACTGATACAGGCTCGGGCAACTCTGCTTCAAGTGGTGTTTTTGAATGAATATTTGATTCCAATTCAGTTTTTAATGAGCTTTTGGCGAACTCGTAAGCAGATTCGTCTTTAAAAGCAAGTCTCTTAAATCTTGGATCTAACAGGGCCGCTTTCGAAAGGACTGGATGTCTAGCGCAGTTTTTAAACCGGTTATTAAATTTTGTCTTCAACAAAGTTCTTTGCTGTTTCTGCACTTAATTTAATATGCAAACTGTCAAATATCTCCCCTGCACTATCGGTGGCTGCTAGCTCCTTTGAAATAGACACTTGCGTTTGAGAAGACGTTTCTTCTGTAAACTGTTAAAAAGGCTTTAAAATTTTGATAACTTCTGGTGGAGCTAACCATTCAGTTTCGAGGAGACCTTCAACAGGATTGTGAAGAAGTCCAAGCGCCGCTTCAAGAGATTCTTGTAGAATAGAAATTAAGCATTGCGTATACAGGGTGTTACAAAAAGGTACGGCCAAAGTTACAGGAAACGTTCCTCACACACAAAGAAAGAAAATGTTATGTGGACGTGTGTCCGGAAACGCTTACTTTCCATGTTAGACCTCATTTTATTACTTCTCTTCAAACCACATTAATCATGGAATGGAAACACAGAGCAACAGAACGTACCAGCGTCACTTCAAACACTTTGTTACAGGAAATGTTCAAAATGTCTTGCGTTAGCGAGGATACATGCATCCACCCTCCGTCGCATGGAATCCCTGATGCGCTGATGCAGCCCTGGAGAATGCCGTGTTGTATCACAGCCGTCCACAATACGAGCATGAAGAGTCTCTACATTTGGTACCGGGGTTGCGTAGGCAAGAGCTTTCAAATGCCCCCATAAATGAAAGTCAAGAGGGTTGATGTCAGGAGAGCGTGGAGGCCATGGCATTAGTCCGCCTCTACCAATCCATCGGTCACCGAATCTGTTGTTGAGAAGCGTACGAACACTTCGAATGAAATGTGCAGGAGCTCCATCGTGCATGAACCACATGTTGTGTCGTACTTGTAAAGGCACATGTTCTAGCAGCACAGGTAGAGTATCCCTTATGAAATCATAACGTGCTCCATTGAGCGTAGGTGGAAGAACATGGGGCCCAATCAAGACATCACCAACAATGCCTGCCAAAACGCTCACAGAAAATCTGTGTTGATGACGTGATTGCACAATTGCGTGCGGATTCTCGTCAGCCCACATATGTGGCGGTGAATAGAGGAAGTACAGTACATACTGATGAAACTAAAATGATCTCTAACATGGAAATAAAGCGTTTCCGGACACACGTCCACATAACATCTTTTCTTTGTGTGTGAGGAATGTTTCCTGTAACTTGGGCCGTACCTTTTTGTAACACCTGGCAATAAATATTAACAGTGAATATTCCAAAAACAATATTTCAAATCAAGCTAAATTTACTCAACAAAGCTTGTTCAGCAGAAACCATATTGTCAAAATCTTATCTACTGCGCCAATGCGCGCGCATATTTTCCGAAAACGGCCTAGTAGAACCGAGCGCAAAGCTCGTTCCTCTAAAGTAAAAGTTACTCAGTACCGAATACATGATCTTGGTACTATGATGTATTTTTATCATTTTGAATACGTTTGAAGTGGGTTTAGTAATGAAATTAAATAAATAGTAAGTTTTAAATTATTTAATGTGGAAGCTAAAAACAATTTTTCACAAATGCAAGATATAACGTATGTATTTTAAATAACTGATCAGCGAAATGAAAATAGTGTCAATGATTCAATCAGTTAAATAAACTGAAAAAAAGCATATTGAGCTTTATTTCAAAGTAGGACCCCAATTACAACGAGACCAAAAAACAAATGGTAACCATGAAACAAACATTTGCGGGTAAATTTTTTTTTAAAAAAAACGTGTGTTTTCGTTAAAGGCGGCGGACCTGCAGATCGGGGATTAATCTGAAAACATGGGCCAGGAAGTAAGATCGAAAATATTTTGTAACAGTAACCATCTAAATCATAGAGCCACGCACGCCATATTCGTCAAGAAGGTCTATACAAATTACTCACCTCACAATAAATATCAACACAGTATATTCCAATTCGAAAAAGAATATTAATGAAACTAAATTTGCTGTACAATAGTAACTATATTCTCTAAATAGTAACTACTGCACCTACGGGCGTGCCTCCTTAAATCTTCCGCAAACGGCCGCGCAGAACCGAGCTATACGAGCCGCATGCGAAGTACGGTAACAGGTAACGAAATGTATATATGAGTAACGATTCGGTATTTCGAGTCAGCCAAAGTATTCGTTTCTCAGTACCGAATACGTACACTCTGGTGCGAAAATCGTTAACGTGTGGCAGCAGGAGCAATACTAGCGCTCAAAGATGTGAGAAAAGTCACATGCTTCGTAAAGAAAATGTTTGTTTTTAATTATTTTCAGTTTAATTAACGGTCATTGTTATATTTTGCGTTCCATGCGTTAGTTACCAAGAGACATGAATTACTGTAAAATACATGTAAAACAGCCGAATCACACTAAGTCAGTTGGTTGGTTAGTATAAACGGGGGGGGGGGGGGGGGGGGTATGGCTTCAGGTGACTGGTTTTAATTTTTATGCTAGATAATGGAACTATTTGTGTGTTCCGTAACCGGTTGTTTATGCAATAATATGCTAGTACTAGTATATTCTTCAGTTGACCTACATAGCACAGGATACTAATCAACTGCAGAGAAAACAGCTGCTAGAACGACTATCAGAAACAGATGTAATTCAAAATGTCTACACACATCATTTAAAGTTACCACAAGCGACAAAAACCATAAACTATATCTATCTCTTCATAACACATACATTTATTTTTATCTACGGTTGTGAGATTTTTCCGCAGAATATAACAGATGTATTATCGACGACTCGAAAATAAACAACTAATAACTGTAATAAATGATAATTAATTGAAACCCTCAGCTGCCGACAGGTGTTGTTCATATACATCGATGGGGACAGCCCCGACTGGGACTCGAACCCAGGATCTCCTGCTTACATGGGACGCTCTATCCATCTGAGCTACCGACGACGCAGATGAATAGCGCGACTGCAGGGATTTATCCCGTGAGACCCACATTCCCAGTTGTCCACAATCTACATAGGTAATGTTCCTAATAGACTATTACTGAAATATAAAGTCATTCGTCAAAGCCGACGAGCTGTATCCCATTATTCAGTTGACCCCGCATTATTGATACCAATATTTCGGTATTTTATTGTCAGATATCCCAAACCTATTCCAGATGTGGCGGTGGATATGCACAAACAGCCACTCTATTAATTCAACGTAGAATGCTTTAGCGGATCATTAAATGTTAATGTGAAAAGATTGAGAAGCACCGTGTCAAACTTCACGTTGCCTAGAAATGTCTGGTTGAAGCCCGATTTACACGAGCGACTTTATGATCAAAATCGCCTACTCGTCGTTGGGTGTGCGCAGCGTACTTGCGTGTAAGGCGCAGGTTTCACTGCGGCAATAAAAAGTGCGATACGGCACGTTGCAATAAAAGATCGCGCAACGCTTCGCTTAGCGGTGCGACGCTGGTGTTTTCACAGAAGCGATATTGCAAGCAGCCAGGCACGGCACGGCACGGCACGGGGCAGTAACCTCGTGTGGGGCACGTAGCTGCTAGCTAGGATTTCTGATATTTTTAGGAATATCGAGAATTCGGTGTATCGATATTTAAAAATGTATCATTCTCAGCCTTCAATATAAAGAAAGAAGTTATTGATATATCGACGGAAAAAAGTCGACATAAAGGACCATAAAAGTATCGGCTGCACATTGTAAATGCCCCGTAAAACTGGCTGGGTTTCAGAGATGTGTATTCAAATATTGATTTATTATTAGATATTCTGTACACCAAAGAGATATCAGCCTGCCTAATCCCCCTTAGAGCAAGAACTGAAATGGAAACCATGATCGCGCGGGATTAGCCGAGCGGTCTCAGGCGCTGCAGTCATGGACTGTGCGGCTGGTCACGGCGGAGGTTCGAGTCCTCCCTCGGGCATGGGTGTGTGTGTTTGTCCTTAGGTAAGTTTAGGTTAAGTAGTGTGTAATCTTAGGGACTGATGACCTTAGCTGTTAAGTCCCATAAGATTTCACACACATTTTTAGTAAAAAATACACATCTGTCATAACATATACCGCCGATCGGAATGGCCGAGCGGTTCTAGGCGCTACAGTCTGGAACCTCACGACCGCTACGGACGCAGCTTCGAATCCTGCCTCGGTCATGGATGTGAGTGATGTCCTTAGGTTAGTTAGGTTTCAGTAGCTCTAAGTTCTACGGGACTGATGACCTTAGAAGTTAAGTCCCATAGTGCTCCGAGCCATTTGAACCATTTGAAAACCATACACGTTAACGCTTGGCTATAGCCGCTTTGCTAACAGTGGCAACTGCATCCCAGTGGCACAATAAAAGGTGGCCGCTAGGTCCGTCCTTCGGTTTCGTCACATATCTGATTTGTCCAGAACACTTCATGTCGACTTTCCTTTCCTCCATTTCTGCGAACGTCGTCGGCTAGCAGTTGTAGCGCCAAGAGTTCGTCGTGAAGTTGAAATGTTGCAGTTTCTGTTGGTAGCACTGGGCGCCGAATACGTCAGCATTTCCTCTCACACGTCTCCGCAACATCGCAAAGATCAGTCCTGTCACTCAGCAGCAACTGTTTTTGAAGAATGTCGATGTGAAAAAACTAATTGCGTTAAAAATTGTTACTCCATCCACACCGCCTCCTCTAGTGCAATCGGACTACTTCTTTCTGCCACCTGCACATAGTCAAAGAATGGACGTGATGGAAGCTAAGAAAATAGTAAGACTCCTTCACACAGTGACAGTAAAATTATGTTCTACTACATTTCAAATATTTACCAAAACAGGGAGAAATACACACACACACACACACACACACACACACACACACACACACACACACACACACACCGAAAAAAAGTTTTCACCACCCCGGTTCCCTGGACGTTGACTGGGGATATTGTATTACAGACACAGTCGCTTTGACTGTAGAGAAGTCACTAAACCCGGCCAAAGACTAAACAACCATGCATGAGCAGCGCCTTTTAGACGGAGGTCCGACAGCCGATCAGTTCGTCATTCCACCTGGAAGACGGTACATGGCTCGTGTTGTCTGTACTTCAGCCATGCCTATACAATACCGCGATTCGATCTCGTCCGCATTGTTAGTTTACGCCAGGAAGGGCTCTCAACAAGAGAAATATCCAGGCGCCTCTGAGTGAATCAAATCGATGTAGTTCGGACATGGAGGAGATACAGAGAGACAGGAACTGTGGATGACATGCCCCGCTCAGGCCGCCCAAGGGCTGCGACTGTAGTGGATGACCGCTACCTACGGATTACGGCTCGGAGGAACCCTGACAGCAACGCCACCATGTTGAATAATACTTTTCGTGCAGCCACGGGATGTCGTATTACGACTCAAACTGAGTGTAGTAGGCTGCATGATGTGCAACTTCACTCCTGACGTCCATGGCGTGGTCCATCTTTGCAACCACGACACCGTGTAGGGCGGTACAGATTGGCCCAACAACATGCCGAATAGACACCTCAGGATTGGCATCACGTTTTCTTCACCGATGAGTGTCGCATATGCCTTCAACTAGACAATCGTCGGAGACGGGTTTGGAGGCAATCTGGTCAGGCTGAACGCCTCAGACACACTGTCCAGCGAGTGCAGCAAGGTGGAGGTTCCCTGCTGTTTTGTGGTGGTATTATGTGGGACCGGCGTATGCCGATGGTGGCCATGGAAGGCGCCGTAACGGCCAATAGTGCAACCATATTGGCGAGGCATTAGTCTTCATGGACGACAATTCCCGTCCCCATTGTGCACACCTTGTGAATGACTTCCTTCAGGATTACGACATCGCTCGACTAGAGCGTCCACCACGTTCTGCAGAAATGAACCCTATCGACCATGCCTGGGATAGATAAAAAAGGGCTGTTTATGGACGACGTGACCCACCAACCACTCTGAGGGATCTACGCCGAATCGCCGTTTGAGGAGTGGGAAAATCTGGACGAACAGTGCCTTGATGAACTTGCGGATAGTATGCCACGACGAATGCAGGCATGCATCAATTCAAGAGGACGTGCCACTGGGTATCAGAGGTACCAGTGTGTACAGCAGTCTGGACCACCACCTCTGAAGGTCTGGCTGTGTGGTGGTACAAAATGCAATGTGTGGTTTTCATGAGAAAAAAAGGCGGAAATAATGTTTATGTTGAACTCTCTTCCAATTTTCTGTACAGGATTCTGTGACCATTTTGGCTGATCAGGTCCATTCCATGGTACAGTTTCTTCCCCAGTGGAACTGCTGTATTCCAAGACAACACAGCTTCTATTGACGCAGGTCTCGCGGTTCTAGGCGCGCTGTCCGGAACCGTGCGACTGCTACGGTCGCAGGTTCGAATCCTGCCTCGGGCATGGATGTGCGTGATGTCCTTAGGTTAGTTAGGTTTAAGTAGTTCTAAGTTCTAGGGGACTAATGACCACAGCAGTTGAGTCCCATAGTGCTCAGAGCCATTTGAACCATCTATTGACACAGCTCGAATCGCGCAGTACTGGTTTTGTGAGCAGTTGGATCAACTGTCCCATCTCTCCTAGTCACCACGGTTACCAGATATCATTATTACTGAGACTTTGTGCTCCACTTTCGAGACAAGGCTGCGAGATCGCTATCGATCTCTGTTATGATTACCTGGGCTTCTCATTGTTTTGCAAGAAGATTCCCTTAAAAAGCATACGGACCTGTATTTATCCATTCCAAGGCAACTGGTAGCTCTTTTGAATGCCAACAGCTTTCCTACACCGTGTTAGGCATGGCAATGTCTTGTTTTTAATGTTTGCATGTTTTTGTCTAACCCGTGTATCTCACACATTTACTTGAGACTGGAAACAACTGTCGCTATCCTTTATGGGTTAAAAACAATTTCTATGTGGTTGCTACATTTGGTACACAGCACTGTATGACCTAAAACGTACCGAACGTAAACTAGCCAGCGACTATATATTTCAAAGTTTGCAATGTATTTTGCTTAATTTCGAAGTATCACAATAACTACCGGCAATAACGAAAAGAAAACCAGTTCATAATCAAGCTGTCATATCACTCCGTAAGATTTCAAATCAATTTTTTATCGAATATTTCCTCACTATCGAATGGGAAAGATTTTATAGTGCAGAACGCAGGCAAATCCCAAAAGACTGGTGTTCAATGTTATACGCTAGAAGGAAAAGTTTTCTGAGAAACCATGTACAGAGGCGAATGTAGTAGTGCTTCATCTACGAGGTGTGCTCAAAAAATGCCGCAATTTCGCGCGTATGGTGTATTGGTGCGAAATGCGGTTGGAACCCTGCACATTGACGGAAGTTTCATTGTTGTGTGTCTATTACTGTTCAGTGCTGCACTGAGTAGAACGTTGTGTCGCACAGTTCGCGAATTTAGAGGTGGCAGAGTTAGAGGAGCAACGCGTCTGCATTAAATTTTTGCGTGAAACTCAAAGCCTCTACAGAGACACACAAAATGATGCAGGAACCCTACGGTGATGAGTGCTTAAGCCGTGCTCGGCGTTACGAATGGTTCACGTGGTTTAAAAATGGCCGGACGGAAGTTAAAGATGATTCTCGTTCAGGACGCCCTGCGACGTCTACCGACGACGCTCATGTCAGAAACATCAACGGAATTATGCGAGCCAATTGAAGATTAGCCGTCCGAGAGATGCAGAGGAATGTAACATTTCAGTTGGATCATGTCATGAAAACCTGATACAGCATCTCGGAATGCATCGTGTAACCGCAAAGTTTATTCCACGGCTCATTTGAAGAGATTTTGGGATCGCGCAAATGAGAACGAGATGTTCCTTAAGAGAATCATAACTGGTGATGAGATGTGGGACTACGGTTACGATGTTGAGACCGAGGTTCAATCTTCACAATAGGTTGGTAAAGTTTCTCCAAGAGCAAAAGCAGCTCTCTAGGCCATGCCAAACGATGCTGATAGTTTCCTTTTCCTTTGAAGGTTTAGTTCATCATGAATTTGTGCAACAGGGACAAACTGTTAATTGATGTTACTATCGGGGCGTGTTGCGACGCCTGTGCGAAAATGAAAATGTGAGCAAGAAACGGCTCCTAGTAGGTTCACGTGGTTCATACGGCTCTGAGCGCTATGGGACTCAACTGCTGAGGTCATCAGTCCCCTAGAACTTAGAACTACTTAAACCTAACTAACCTAAGGACATCACACACATCCATGTCTGAGGCAGGATTCGAACCTGCGACCGTAGCGGTCGTGAGGTTCCAGACTGTAGCGCCTAGAACCGCTCGGCCATTCCGATCGGCGGTATATGTTATGACAGATGTGTATTTTTTACTAAAAATCTGCCTAAAATACGAAATATAGTTTCTAAATCAACCTTATTTTTAATAACGAGTAATTTTTATTACTAAAATTTGTATTCTGTTTAAAAATTATGGTATCATAAAATTTGGGAAAAGCATGGCGTAAGGATTGCAACAGCGTTGTTGTGACAATGTCCCAGTTAGCCTGTTAGATGACACGCGTGTATTCAGTGTGCAGGACTTCTCCCATACGGTCTACAACTATGTGGTAGCTTCTCACTGCCGCCTTCGTATCTTATTTGTGTTACAGGATGGAATCGTTCCTAGTCTGGAAGTGCAGGATGTATCAAAAAGAATAATAACTAATATGTTATTTGAGATATGTGCGGGAACAACGCACTGTTGGAAAGATCAAACTATCTAGTTTTACATGGTTACCGCTAGGTACCACTTGTGTGCACCACTTCATTTCTAGTAAAAGTGGTGTCGGGACAACAGAAAGCGTTTTGTGTTGTATGTTTTGTGCCGTGTGGTCAGTAATAATTGTTCAGCGTGACTTTTGTACTAGATATGCTGTGGATCCTCCTCCAGCACAGAGCGTTAGATGATGGCGTGAACAATTCCGAGAAACAGGTTGTTTGTGTAAAGACAAAACCCCTGAGTGTCTGACACAGACGTCGAACGCATCCGCCATAGTTTCAAAAGGAGTGCACAGAAATCCGTTCTCCGTGCAGCTCGACAGCTCAACATGACTCCGACGTCCGTCAGGCGTGTGTTGAGTCGACGTTTACACATGAAGATACAAAAGTCAGCTACTGCGAGCTCTTCGTAAGGCGACAAACAGCAGCTTGTGAAGTTCTGTAATTTGTCTTGGCAAGATGGAGGATGACAGTTTTCTTTCACGCTTAGTGTTTAGCGACGAGGCAACATTTCATTTTAATGGAAAGGTGAACGGTCATAATGTGAGAATATGGGGTACCGAACAACCACACGACGTTGTACAACATGAGAGGGACTCCCCAAAATTTAATGTGCTTTGTGCAGTTTCACGGGGAAAGTTGTATGGTCCATTTTTCTTTGCCAACAACACTGTTACAGAAAGCAAGTACCTCGATGTGCTTCAGGCCTTTCTTTTCGCACAGGTAGAGACTGATTGGACGACTTCATTTGGCAACACGGTGGGGTACCGCCACACTGGCGTCTGGAAGTGCGGGAATTTTAAAATGAGAGGATTACTGAACGATGGATCGGTCGCCTTACATTACTGTCCTCCAAAGTCACTGGACCTGACTGTATGTGTTTATTTCTTGTGGCGGTTTGTAAAAGACTGTTTGTGTCTCCGTTACCAACGACAATGAATGAACAGCTGTGTAAGCTGTAACTCAAGACATGTTCGCTGCAGTGTGGGAACAATATGAATACCGCATTGACATATGGGCCTTGCATCTCAAGGGGGGCCCATATTAAATACCTATGAAAAAACGTTTTGAGTTTCCCTTTCATCAAAAACCAAAATGCATTTTATATGTTTATTAGTTTTAGAAATATATACGTGCCAAATCGAGTGATTCCTTCTGGTACACCATGTATTTTACAAAGTGTGGTATCAGTGAAGTACATCTACATCTATACTCCGCTAGCTACCAAGCGGTGTGTGGCGGAGGGCACAATTCGCGCCAAAGTCATATTTCGCCCCCCCCCCCCCCCCCCTCTGTTCAAACTCGCTGATCGCGCGAGGGAAAAACAACTGTCTGAACGCCTCAGTACGAGCTCTTATTTCCTTTATCTTTGAATGATGATCATTACGCGATTTGAATGTTGGTGGTAATAATATATGCTCTACATCCACGGTGAAGATTGGATTTCGGAATTTAGTGAGCGGCCCCTTCTGTTTAGCGCGTCGTCTATCTGCAAGTGTGTCCCACTTCAAACTTTCTATGAGATTTGTAACGCTCTCGCGATGGCTAAATCTACCAATCACGAATCTTGCCGTTCTTCTTTGGATTTTCTCAATCTCTTGAATCAGACCCAACTGGTAAGGGTCCCATACAGACGAACAATAAGACTGGACGAACTAACGTATTGCAAGCTCTTTCCTTTGTTGAAGAACTGCATCGCTTCAGGTTTCTACCAATAAAACGCAATGTAGAGTTCGCCTTGTCCGTTACTTGTGTAATCTGATCATTCCATTTGAGGTCATTACGAATAGCCGCACCCAGATACTCGACTGATGTTACCGCTTCAAAGACTGATCATTTATTTTGTACTCATACATTAGTGGGGATTTTCACCTTGTTATACGCACTAGGTTACACTTACTAATATTGAGAGATAACTGCCAGTTATTACATCACGCATTTGGTTTCTGCAAATCCTCATTGATTTGTTCACAACTTTCGTGTGATACTACTTTCCTGTAGACTACAGCATCATCGGCAAACAGTCTAAGGCGCTATCAATACTATCAACCAGATCGTTTATGTATTACGCTGCCCTGGGGCACGCTTGTTTCTGTTTAAGTTTCCCCGTTCAGGACGACGTACTGCTCCCTGACTGTTAGAAAACTTTCTATCCAACCGCATATGTGACTGGATAGACCGTAAGCGCGCACTTTTGGTAGCAAGCGACAGTGCGGAACTGAGTCGAACGCCTTTCGAGAGTCGAGAAATATGGCATCAACCTGGGAGCCGGTATCTAGAGCCTGTTGTAAATCATGCACAAGGAGGGCCAGCTGTGTCTCGCATGACCGCTGTTTACTAAAACCGTGCTGGTTTCGTAGATGAGCTTCCCAGAGTCTAGAAAGGCAATTATGACTGAACACAAAATATGTTCCATGATTCTACAACAAATCGATGTCAGTGAAACTGGTCGGTAATTATGTGCATCCGATTTTCTCCCCTTTTTATAGATTGCTATGACCTGGGCCTTCTTCCAGTCCCGTGGAACTTTCCACCGTTCCAATGATCTCTGATAGATGACGGATTAGAATGGTGCTATGTTTGTAGCGTAGTCAAGATAAAATCTTATGGGGATACCGTCTGGGCCAGATGTTTTTCTGGCGACTAAAGATCTTAATTGTTTTACATTCCCGGATACAGTAAACACTTTCAGCCATCCTTTCGTTTTTTCGATAATTGGAAGGGGGAATGGTGCTTGCAGTCCGAGTTTTTGAAAGCCAGGTTTAGAATTTCGGCGTTGTGATCATCATCATCATTTACATTACCCGTACTGTCAACAAGAGAAGGTATTGAATTATTTGTAGCGTTCATAGATTTTAAGTACGACCAAAATTTTTTGGAGTCATTTTTAGAATCTGTAGATAAAATATTGCTTTCAAATTCGTTAAAAGAATGTCTCATTTTCCTTCTGACAAGTGCTTTCATTTCGTATAATTTCTGTTTGTCAGCGGGGCAGTGACTACGTTTAAAACGACTGTGCAAAATTCTGTTTTCTCAGCAACTTCCTAATATGTACCTATGTAGTACCAAGGTGGATCCTTTCCCTGCCCTATACTTTTGCTAGGCACATATTACTCTAGCACATGGTGGACAATCCATTTAAATTCCGACCAAAGATGCTCAATATCTTGTGTCCCGCGATGAATGCTTGGAACTGACTATGAAGATATTCATTGATTACACTTTTATTTGCTTTCCCAAAGAAGAAAACTCTACGCTGTTTTTTCAGCTTCCACTGACATAGAAGACACAACGACATTATGGTCGCTAATACCTTCTTCTAGATTCACTTCCTCAAAAAGATCAGGTCTTTTTGTCACCAAGATATCTAATATTGCATTAGCTTTAAAGGACTAAAAACACGACAAGCTACAACAAACTTTCGACATCTTATGAGGAGAAAACGTAGAACTTAACATTTCATTCGTAGTTAACGATAACAACAGAAAACAGCTGATCTCCTGCCTCTGTCTACATGATGTGTGTCTTCTTGTAACCTTGAAAATGGACAAATTAAAGCGAAAAATGCAGTTCTTCAACCTGTTCCACATTATCAGCACTGACTTCGTATTCTCTAAATTGTGGTATGATCTCCGATTACTACATGATTTTTGAGCAGAGTTTCAAAAAGTCAGAAGGAATAGGAGAATGGTGGTCACTTTTTTGTAGTACTTGATTATTTATCGCTTTTCGAGAAAAGCAGCGAACGGTGGACGCACTATTTTTTTTAAATTATTATTTGACTTTATAATTTAATATTTTCATTCTATATATACTGAAACTGAGGGAGGGAAAAATGTTAAATCTTCGTTAGATTTTTGCGCTTATTAAAGAAAGTAATAAGAATACATAATCGAATATTTCAGAAACCAATTATTCTGAGCGGTCTTTCAGTCAGGTTAAACTGGCGTTGAAAAGTAAAAAAGAAAACGATATAACCGAAAAGCGGTTGTTCAGTGACAAGCGCCATTCCTATCGGTTATCGTTCCGCCTCAGTGAGAACCGTGGCTAAATTCAGCAACCAACCACGTCTCGAGTGACGTCAGTGATCAATCGAGTGCAGCGTGTGCAGTTGTGAAAAGGGGGACCCACTCTCGCCAAGCTCACTTCTATTGCAGAAATGAATTTTGTGAGTTAATTTTGTTGTGTTGTTCGCTTTGTTTCCATGACAGACTGCTGAAGTTGGACGAGGGCCTCTCATTTTTCCTGCTAGTGTATATCAAATGTCTAAAAGCAAAAAGAAGTTTTACAATTCTTGCTTGCAATATTGCACAAACAACATGAGTAGACAAACATTTTACTGATATTCCAATACTGAAATATTTGTATGTACCTAACGCGAAAAATAATTTTCGATTTAATGTGACACTTAAAAAAACACCGTTTATTTTACTTTTATTCTACACATCTACTACTGTAGGACCAAATTGAGGAGCAAATCTCTGTGGTTACAGAAAAGTCAGTATAAGTGATTACGAGCGGTGTTCAATAAATAATGCGACACATTTTCTTGTGAAAGAAGGATGGTTCTATTCAGTATTCCAATTCACTATACTATTTTTCACTCTTTCGGTTGTTGTTGTTGTCTTCCTGAGACTGGATTGATGCAGCTCTCCATGCTAATCTATCCTGTGCAAGCTTCTTCATCCCCCAGTACCTACTGCAACCTACATCCTTCTGAATCTGCTCAGTGTATTCATCTCTTGGTCTCCCTCTACCATTTTTACCCTCCACGCTGCCCTCCAACGCTAAATTTGTGATGCCTTGATGCCTGAGGACATGTCCTACCAGCCGATCCCTTCTTCTAGTCAAGTTGTGTCACAAACTTATCTTCTCCCCAATCCTATTCAATACCTCCTCATTAGTTACGTGATCTATCCACCTTATCTTCAACATTCTTCTGTAGCACCACATTTCGAAAGCTTCTATTCTCTTCTTGTCCAAACTATTTACTGTCCATGTTTCACTTCCATACATGGCTACACTCCATACAAATACTTTCAGAAACGACTTCCTGACACTTAAATCTATACTCGATGTTAACAAATTTCTCTTCTTCACAAACGCTTTCCTTGCCATTGCCAGTCTACATTTTATATCCTCTCTACTTCGACCATCATCAGTTATTTTGCTCCCCAAATAGCAAAACTTCTTTACTACTTTAAGTGTCTCATTTCCTAATCTAATTCCATCAGCTTCGCCCAACTTAATTCGACAACATTCCATTATCCTCGTTTTGCTTTTGTTGATGTTCATCTTATATCCTCCTTTCAAGACACTGTCCATTCCATTCAACTGCTCTTCCAAGTCCTTTGCTGTCTCTGACAGAATTACAATGTCATCGGCGAACCGCAAAGATTTTGTTTCTTCTCCATGGATTTTAATACCTACACCGAATTTTTCTTTTGTTTCCTTTACTGCTTGCTCAATATACAGATTGAATAACATCGGGGAAAGGCTACAACCCTGTCTCACTCCCTTCCCTACCACTGCTTCCCTTTCATGCCCCTCGACCCTTATAACTGCCATCTGGTTTCCGTACAAATTGTAAATAGCCTTTCGTTCCCTGTATTTTACACCTGCCACCTTTAGAATTTGAAAGAGAGTATTCCAGTCAACATTGTCAAACGATTTCTTGAAGTCTACAAATGCTAGAAACGTAGGTTTGCTTTAATCTTTCTTCTAAGATAAGTTGTAAGGTCAGTATTGCCTCACGTGTTCCAACATTTCTACGGAATCCAAACTGATCGTACCCGAGGTCGGCTTCTATCAGTTTTTCCATTCGTCTGTAAATAATTCGTGTTAGTATTTTGCAGCTGTAACTTATTAAACTGATAGTTCGGTAATTTTCACATCTGTCAACACCTGCTTTCTTTGGGATTGGAATTATTATATACTTCTTGAAGTCTGAGGGTATTTCACCTGTCTCGTATATCTTGCTCACCAGATAGAAGAGTTTGGTCAGAACTGGCTCTCCCAAGGCTGTCAGTAGTTCTAATGGAATGTTTTCTACTCCCGGAGCCTTGTTTCCACTCAGGTATTTCAGTGCTCTGTCAAACTCTTCACGCAGTATCGTATCTCCCATTTCATCTTCATCTACGTCCTCTTCCATTTTCATAATATTGTCCTCAAGTACATCGCCCTTGTGTAGACCCTCTATATACTCCTTCCACCTTTCTGCTTTTCCCTCTTTGCTTAGAACCGGGTTTCCATCTGAGCTCTTGATATTCATACAAGTGGCTCTCTGTTCTCCAAAGGTCTCTTTAATTTTCGTGTAGGCTGAGGAACAAGACTTCTGGTCTTTCGGTTACAAAACCGTATTTTCCAACATGGTCTCCGTTCATAGCGACAGTCTTACGCCACGTTACAGGGAAGGCCTGCACGCCCGCATGGTACAAGGTGACACACGGGAGACGGACGGTTTTTAATGAAATAATACTCAGCCAACTTTAAAATTAATGCATGTTTATTTTCACAAAATCAAAGCTCATTATTTGCCATTTTAGTTAACATAGTTATAGGATAAAAATGTCGTCAAGGTGATGTCCATCATTGAAAGCAGGACTCAAGTCTCTTCTCAGAATCCTCCATCACGCGGACTAAAATCTCTGCAGGGATGGCAGCAATTTCTTGAATGATTGCATTCTTCAATTCGTCCAAATTTCGTGGTTTGTGGTTATAGGCACAGTTCTTAAGGTACCCCCACAGATCCCCCTGCGGGTTCGGGGGTTAGAATAGGCCCGCGGTATTCCTGCCTGTCGTAAGAGGCGACTAAAATGAGTCTCAAACTTTTCGGCCTTGTATGCTGGTCCCCTGTTGGGTTTGACCTCCATCTCTCAAAATTTTCCGAAGAGCGAGCCGATTGGGGAAGGACGCCTTACTTGGTGCATTGTGTCCATCTTGCGATCAGACCTTTCGCCAGCTTATACACCGTTGAACTGCAGTCCTGTCCGCTCTCCATCTCTTGGGCATGACTCTGTTTCTACGTGCAGATTACACGTTGCACTGTGCGGTGCCTCTTTCTGCACCGACGGCGACCATGGACCACATGTTACATAACATCCAGCACGGTAGCCAGTCCATTGTGGTGGGGCCGCTATGTACCCTGTTGGTTGTAGCCTCCTGACAACACAGGTATCGCTCTACTGAAGCCTGCGCCGTTAACTCCCCACGTATGCCAAGGAGTAGATGCCTATCCTCCTGGGGTATCGGGACTCCCGGCAACGGCCATCCTGCCAGATAGCTCTTGCTGTGGCTGGGTGGCGCCCGTGGGGAGGGCCCTTGGTCGGAGTAGGTGGCATCAGGGCGGATGACCCGCAATGAAGCGTGGTACATCGTCTCTCGCTGGTGGCCAGCCGCCAGCAGTCTCTAAGCGTTATCGGGCTCAGTTTAACGCTCAGAAGTACGATCCGAAAACGTTCCCCTCCCTGGCCACACCGTGGGAGGAACGTAAGTCTCAGGATGGCAGTAGCAGTTATTCGCCCCGCTTCTTAGTTTGTACGAGGGCTGATGGGGAGTCTCCACAAAGCCTCAGTTATTCGTCGAGCGTTTAGAGGACAAGTTTGGGGAGGTGGAGGGCTTGTCAAAAATGCGCTCTGGGTCAGTCCTGATACAAACAGCATCCTCTGCCCAGTCACGACGGTTACTCGCTTGTGACAAGTTGGGGGATGTTGCCGTTACGATCACACCCCATAAGAGTTTAAATATGGTCCAGGGAGTTATTTACCATAGGGATCTTCTTTTGCAGTCTGATGAAGAGCTGCGCGTCAATTTAGAACGCCGAGGTGTACATTTCGTCCGGCGCGTTCATCGGGGTCCGAAGGAAAATCAGATTGCTACCGGTGCCTTCATCTTGGCCTTCGAAGGGGATACATTACCGGAAAAGGTCAAGGTGATGGTCTACCGATGTGACGTTAAGCCCTATATCCCTCCCCCGATGCGGTGCTTTAAGTCCTGGAAGTTCGGCCATATGTCTTCTCGCTGCACTTCCAGCCTCACATGTCGAGATTGCAGACGCCCATCACATCCCAATACTCCATGTGCCCCGCCTCCCATCTGTGTCAACTGCGGGGAGCACCATTCACCTTGTTCGCCAGACTGCCGAATTTTCCAGAAAGAGCGTAAAATCATGGAATACAAGACCCTGGACCGACTAACCTATACTGAGGCCAAGAGGAAATACGACCGACTCGATCCTGTGAGAATGACATCTTCCTACGCTGCTGCTACAACACCTGTGCTAGCCCCGTCTGTTTCTCCAATTGTGGCCGGATCGACGAGTAGTACAACTCCTCCTGCCCCCTCGTCAGTGGGAGGCTCTACCCACCAGGTTGCTCCTGCGCCACCTACCTCAGGAGCAACACCATCCCCCCCATCGGGGACGTCCGTCCCCACTTCTAAGCCGGAGAAGTGTCCAACTTCTTCGGCTTCTCACGCTCGCAAGGGGTCCCTTGGGTCCCTCCCTTCCCAGGTTTCAGCCAGCGAGAAGCCTGACGACCGACAATGGCGTAAGTGCCCGCAATCAGCTGGTCGTAGGGCTTCACGATCCTCCTCCGTCCCGGAGACTGAATCGGTGAAGCCCTCCCAGCCGGTGCGACCCAAGGAACGGCGTGAGAAACCCAAGAAGAGCTCTCAGCCCAAGGAACTCGCGGTGGCAGCCATCCCACCGCAACCTTCCAGCTCTGCGTCTGAGGATGCGATGGAGATTCTGGCGTCTGCTGAGGACCTCGATCTCGCCGGTGCATCAGACGCCATGGAAAGCACTATCACAGGTGCTAAATCGGAGGCAGCAGGTGACCCAGTGGCGTAATCTCCCTTCCCAGTCCCGTCTAGCCTTTCTCAGCCGTTGACAACACCATCCTCCAGTGGAACTGCAGCGGTTTCTTCCACCATCTAGCTGAGCTCCGCCAACTTATCAGCCTTCACCCTTTCCTCTGCATTGCTCTGCAGGAAACTTGGTTTCCGGCAATGCGAAACCCCGCCTTCCGTGGCTATCGGGGTTATTATAAGAACTGGGCAGCTTATGAAAGGGTGTCTGGT
Organism: Schistocerca gregaria; assembly: GCF_023897955.1. NCBI lineage: Eukaryota > Metazoa > Arthropoda > Insecta > Orthoptera > Acrididae > Schistocerca > Schistocerca gregaria. The sequence continues at coordinate 194,461,892 of NC_064929.1, read as the reverse complement.
GTCGTCTGCATCTATGTCCTGAACTCTCTTCACAGCGAGTCTGTACCTCTCCACACACCTTTAGAGGCTGTCGCTGTTCGGGTGTGGACGCCACAGGCTGTTACCGTCTGCAGTCTTTACCTTCCACCGGATGGTGATGTCGCGCAGCATGTCCTGGCTGCTCTGATAGCTCAATTGCCTCCACCTTTCCTGTTACTGTGGGGTGGGTCAGTGGCCGCCTGAGATCGCTGAAGCGATTAAAGCTCGCCGGCGGGCGCTCCAGCGTCACTAGCGACATCCCTCAATCGACCACCTTATCGCCTTCAAACGGCTGCGTGCGCGAGCCCCTTGCATTATCCGCCAACGCAAGCAGGAGTGCTGGGAGCGGTATGTGTCCACCATTGGCCTCCATGTCACTCCATCGCAGGTCTGGGCCAAGATTCGCCGCCTCTATGGCTATCGGACCCCTGTCAGTGTCCCTGCGCTCTCACTGAATGGAGCAGTTTGTACTGACTCCGACGTCATTGCAAACCGCTTGGCAGAGCACTTTGCTATGAATTCCGCTTCTGCCAACTACCCCTTGGGCTTCCGCTCCATTAAGGAGCGGATAGAACGTCGGAGTCTTTCTTTTCGCACTCATCATCCTGAATTGTACAATGTTCCATTCAGTGAGTGGGAATTTCGAAGTGCCCTCGCCGCTTGTCCTGATACCGCTCCTGGGCCAGGTAGCAGATGCTGAAACACCTTTCAGTGGACTGCCAGAGACGCATTCTCGATCTTTACAACCGCATTTGGGTCGAGGGTGAGTTTCCGTCGCAATGGCGGGAAAGTCTTGTTGTCCCCATTCTGAAACCAGGGAAGAACCCTTTGGAGGTGGACAGCTACCGTCCCATTAGCCTCACCAACGTTCTTTGCAAGTTGCTTGAATGGATGGTGAGCCGGCGCTTGAATTGGGTACTGGAGTCTCGAGGCCTTCTGGCTCCGTCTCAGGGTGGGTTCCGTAAAGGCCGTTCCGCCGCCGACAATCTGGTGAGCCTGGAGTCGGCCATCCGTACTGCCTTTGCCCGCCGTCAGCATCTGGTTGATGTCTTTTTCGACATGCGGAAGGCGTATGATACGACATGGCGTCATCACATCCTTTCTACGCTTCATGGATAGGGTCTTCGGGGCCCTCTGCCGAACTATATCCGCAATTTTCTGTCGTATCGTACCTTCCGTGTGCACGTCGCGGCCTCATATAGTTCCTCCCAAGTCCAGGAGAACGGTGTGCCACAGGGTTCTGTTCTCAGTGTGTGTCTGTTTTTAATAGCTATTAACGGGCTCGCTGCAGCCGCGGGAAATACTGTCTCCGCTTCCCTGTATGCTGAAGACTTCTGCCTTTACTACAGCTCTATTGGCATTGCAGCTGCTGAACGTCAGCTACAGGGCGCAATCCGTTAGGCGCAGTCTTGGGCTGTAGCGCATGGTTTTCAGTTTTCGGCAGCCAAGACCTGCGTTATGCATTTCTGCCGGCGACGCACTGTTCACCCTGAGCCGCGGCTTTATCTTGACGGCGAGCTTCTTAAAGTGGTGGAGTCACATAGGTTTTTGGGGATGGCTTTTGATGCCCAGTTGACTTGTCTGCCTCACATTCAGCAGCTTAAACAGGCGTGTTGGCGGCATCTAAATGCTATGCGATGCCTGAGCCACACCAGGTGGGGCGCCGACCGATCTACTCTCCTACGACTTTACCAGACGTTAATCCAGTCCCGTCTGGACTACGGGAGTCTGGCTTATGGCGTTGCGGGTGCTGGACCCAAACCTCCACAGCGGGATACGCCTTGCCACTGGTGCCTTCCGAACCAGCCCTGTGGACAGCATACTTGTGGAGGCAGGTGTCCCTCCACTGCGGTTACGACGCCAACAATTACTGGCTGCTTATGCTGCCCATGTTTTTAGCTTGCCCGGGCATCCAAATTATCGTGTCCTCTTCCCGCAGTCAGTCGTTCATCTGCCAGAACGTCGGCCCCGGTTGGGTTGTCCGATCGCCGTACGTGTCAAACAGCTTCTTTCCTGGCTTGGGTGTTTCCCTGTTCCACCTCCTTTCCGGGCCGCTCTGCGTACACCCACGTGGTGTGTGCCTCGTTCTTGCCTTCGGCTCGACTTGGCACAGGGCCCGAAGGACTCAGTCCCTCCGGAGGCCTTCCGACGCCGCTTTTATTCCATCCTGGCATCGTATCAGGTTATGCACTAACTCTAGGGCACCATTCTGAACAACGTTCGTTGCCGGCTGGCTGCAGTGTTTACACTGCTGAGCTGGTCGCCATCTTTCGTGCCCTAGAGTATATCCGCTCCTGCTCAGGCGAGTCCTTCGTTATCTGTAGCGATTCCCTGAGCGGTTTACGAGCTCTCGACCAGTGTTTCCCTCGTTCTCGTCTGGTGATGACTATCCAGGAGTCCCTGCATACTCTCGCCCATAGCGGCAGGTCTGTGGTCTTTGTTTGGATCCCAGGCCATGTTGGTATACCCGGCAATGAAACTGTTGACCGCCTGGCGAAAGAGGCCACCAGTGCGCCATCTCTGGAGATTGGCCTCCTGGCGGCTGATTTGCGGGCAGTCTTACGCCGCAAAGTTCTCTCGTTTTGGGATGCTGAATGGCGCGGTCTGACCACCCCTAACAAACTCCGTGCCGTCAAGGACACGACGACTGTGTGGCGGTCATCCATGCGAGACAAACGGCAGGGATTCAGTCGTTCTTTGTCGGCTCCGCACAGTTATTTACTGTGTCGTGAAGATCCCCATCTTTGTCGTTGTGGGGCGTCTTTGACGGTGGTCCATATTCTGTCGGAGTGCGCCCTTTTAACCGTGCTCAGACAGACTTCTGCAATGCCTGACACGCTCTCTGCTCTTTTATCAGATGACTCTGCCATGGTGGACTTGGTTTTGTGTTTTATTCGGGCAGGGGTTTTTTATCCTTTAATCTGAGTGTTTTTTTAAGTGTTGTTTCTGGCTTTTAGCCTCTGATTTTAAACTGAGTTTTTAAAGTGTTCTTGGTGGTTGGCTTTCCTCTTTTTCTCTATGGTCGGCCAACCACCGTCACACTGTGTGTTTTAATTTTTGTCTGGTCTCTGTCAGAGTATTTCATGTCCTGTTTCGTCTGCTGTCTTTCCTGTTGTTCGTTTTTTATTCTCTTGGCGTGGTTTTAGTTTTTATGAAACAAGGGACCGATGACCATAGTAGTCTGGTCCCTTTAATCCCACAAACCGTACCCCCACAGAAAAAAAGTCACATACTGAAAAGTCGGGAGACCTGGGAGGCCAAGGAACATTGCCAAAACGTGAGATAATTTGGTCAGGAAAAATGCGTCTAAGAACTGTCATTGAAGTGTTTGCGGTGTGCGATGTTGCCCCATCCTGCTGGAACCAAACGCGTTTTAAAGGGATTCGTCGTCTTATTAGTTCTGGTTTCAAGAATGTTTCAAGCGTACGAATGTAACGAAGCGAATTAACAGTAACAGTGGCCCCATTCTCTTCAAAAAATATGGTCCAATAATGCCAACAGAACCAAGCGCACACCAGACTGTTACTTTTTGCCGACCAGGGTGGCCGAGCGGTTCTAGGCGCTACAGTCTGGAACCTCGCGACCGCTATGGTTGCAGGTTCGAATCCTGCCTCGGGCATGGATGTGTGTGATTTCCTTAGGCTAGTTAGGTTTAAGTAGTTCTAAGTTCTAGGGAACAGATGATCTCAGAAGTTAAGGCCCATAGTGCTTAGAGCCATTTGTTACTTTTTCTGAGTGTAGAGGAGCTGGTGGATAACGTGGGGATGCTTCGGAGACCAGTAACGTAGGTTTTGCTTATTCACGGTCTCTTTTAAATGAATATGAACTTCATTGCTCATCAATAAAATTTCATTTTCATTCGATACCAAAATCACTTCCATTCTGTAAGCGAAGTCTTCTCGTTCAGCAAAATCAGTTTCCTTAAGTTGTTGCACAATGACCATTTTGTAGGGATGGAATTTTAATTCTTTTTGCAAAATTCGTCTAACCGATTCACGATTGATTCGTAACTCACTAGCATGACGTAGAACTGACTGTCCCGGGGTTCTGACTCCCGCTTGCCTTACCCTTTCAACAATTTCAGGTGACGTTACTCAGCGTCTCGGGCCAGGATGCTTCTTATCCAGTATGTTTCCAGTTGGCTCTGAGCACTATGGGACTTAACTTCTGAGGTCATCAGTCCCCCAGAACTTAGAACTACTTAAACCTAACTAACCTAAGGACATCACACACATCCATGCCCGAGGCAGGATTCGAAGCTGCGACTGTAGCGGTCGCGCGGTTCCAGATTGTAGCGCCTAGAACCGCTCGGCCATCCCGGCCGGCCTGTTTCCAGTTGATCTGAAGTTTTCCACCCATCTGAGGATTGTGTTACGGCTCGGAACAGCTCCATGTCGACTGTCATTAAACCGCGCACGAAACAATCGCTGCGTAGGAATAATAGACTCACCACTTTTCAGGAAACTGTCATAGACAAACACTCGACGTTGCAAGTTCCGCTGCTCCATAGTGACTGAGTGAATGAAATGGCGTCTCGTGTGGATCAGAACTACCCCCACCACGACCACCTCCCACCACCGCGCCCTCAGTACTACGCAGTTCAAAACCGTCCGTCTCCGTGTGTCACGCTGTACCACTCTACTGGTGGACTTATGAGTCAACGTCTTGGAGCATCAACAACCTCCCCATCATCCACGTACTGCTTCTCGCGGAGTGCATCCTTCATTGGGCCGAACAGGTGGAAGTCGTGAGGTGCGAGATCTGGTCTGTAGGGTGGATAAGGAAGAACAGTCCGACAAAGTTTTGAGAGTTCCTCTCGGTTACATAGACTTCTTTGAGGCCTTTGTTGTCATGGAGAAGGATAAGTTGATTTGCATGTTTATGGCGACGAACAGGCTGAAGACGTTTCTTCAGTTTCCTGATTGTAGTACCGTACACTTCAGAGTTCTCAATGGGGAGAAGTCTTCTGAAGTAAGAGTGATTTCAGGTGTGCCGCAGGGGAGTGTCGTAGCTATTCACAATATACATAAATGACCTTGTGGATGACATCGGAAGTTCACTGAGGTTTTTTGCGGATGATGCTGTGGTATATCGAGAGTTTGTAACAATGGAAAAATGTACTGAAATGCAGGAGGATCTGCAGCGAATTGACGCATGTTGCAGGGAATGGCAATTGAATCTCAATGTAGACAACTGTAATGTGCTGCGAATACATAGAAAGATGGATCCCTTATCATTTAGCTACAATGTACGTCAGCAACTGGAAGCAGTTAATTCCATAAATTATCTGAGATTACGCATTAGGAGTGATTTAAAATGGAATGATCACATAAAGTTGATCGTCGGTAAAGCAGATGCCAGACTGAGATTCATTGGAAGAATCCTAAGAAAATGCAGTCCGAAAACAAAGGAAGTAGGTTACAGCACGCTTGTTCGCCCACTGCTTGAATACTGCTCAGCAGTGTGGGATCCGTACAAGTTAGGGTTGATAGAAGGGATAGAGAAGATGCAACGGAGAGCAGCGCGCTTTGTTACAGGATCATTTAGTAATCGCAAAAGCGTTACGGAAATGATAAACTCCAGTGGAAAACTGCAGGAGAGGCGCTCGGTACGGGTTTTTGTTAATTTTTCGAGAACATACCTTCACCGAGGAGTCAAACAGTGTATTGCTCCCTCCTACGTTTACCTCGCGAAGAGACCATGAGGATAAAATCAGAGAGATTAGAGCCCACACAGAAGCATATCGACAATCCTTCATTCCACGAACAATACGAGACTGGAATAGAAGGGAGAACCGTTAGAGGTACTCAGGGTACCCTCCACCACACACCGTGAGGTGGCTTGCGGAGTATGGATGTAGATGTAGATGTAGAGTTGGTCGATGCACCATAAGGGAGGACATCGAGCAGAATAACCCCATCAGAATCCCAGAAGACCATCGCGATGAAATTGAATGGTTCAAATGGCTATAAGCACTATGGGACTTAAGATCCGAGGTCATTAGTACCCTAGAATTTAGAACTACTTAAACCTAAGGACATCACACACATCCGAGGCAGGATGTGAACCAGCGACCGTAGCAGTCGCGCAGTTGCGGACTGAAACACCTAGAACCGCACGGCCACAACGGCCGTCCATGACATTGGAGGCTGATGGTGTGACTTTGAATGTTATCAATGTAAGAGAAGTCGTGTGGCGCCACTGCACGGATTGCCGTTTTGTTTCCGGTTCGTAGTGATGAACCGACGTTTCCTGGCTGCGACTATGTTCGACAAAAGACTGTCACGGTCAGTCTCGTAACGCGCAAAAAATTCTTCGCATATTGTCCTTCGTTGCTTTTTACGGTCTTTTGTTAGGCAGCGAGGAACTCAGCGGACACACACACACACACACACACACACACACACACACACACACACACACACACACACACTTAGAACACCACAACTAATGGACGAATACGGCAGCGTTAGCAACGGAGAAGACCAGTTGAGCAGCGAGGTGTCCACTGTGATCCGTGGATCACCTCGAGTGAGTGTCCGCACGTTCCAGCATTGCAGAAGTCACAGCTGTGCGCGACCGGTCGGCAAGCAGGTTATCGCACAGGCTTGCGTGACCTTACTGCGATCATGACACACGCCCAGCCCAACGACTTACCGTACTTTTGTTCAATGCTGTGTTTCCCTTGACATTCATGGAAGCGCCTATGAATATCTGCGATGCTCTGGCTTTCCGCCTAAAGAAACTTTGTGACAGTTCTCTGCTTGGAACGCACCTCCGTTACGGACGCCATTTTGCAGGATGCGTAGGGGCTGAAGAAGGAATATTCCACGTTACCCGACAATAAATTCCACATTATTTCAACGGAAATTGGTGGAGAACAGAAAGAGTGTTGCATTACTTTCTGAACGCCCCTCGGATCACAGTAAAAGTTAGCGGCATTTACCCACGCTACCCATCCGGTTGAAAGGGTTTTGCTGGCAAAGCTGTTTGCCACTGTATCTCTAAAGGCGGCAACAAGGACTGGCGCTTTCAAGAATATCTTCAATACGAAAAATAACCTCAGTGTATGACACAATTAATGTTGTCAGAGTTATCAAAAGTGCTTACGTTGAGCGTCTGTCTACTGATCATATCAGAGTTATCAAATTGTCATGTTTTAGACGTACTGTTTCAGCTGCACCATGTAGCGAATGGGCTAAGCATGTAACGTGCTTCAGGTCAGCATAAAATACTTCAGTTGCTTCCTCGTTCTTCGTCGTGTAAGGGCCAGTATCGCTTAACAGTAGGCGAGATTTTCTATTTCAGCTTATTGGTACGAAGTGTATTGACTCCTACGAAAATCTATCGAGCCGAACGAGGGTGCTTAATTCATTGTGAAGTTTACAGACTGTAACAAAACTTCACAAAAAGATCGACAACCTACTAAAAATTGCGTGTTTTCTTATATATTGCAGTAAAGTCAACGAAACGAAGCAGAATCCCACACATCGACATCATCACATAGGAATGACATAACAAACACAAAAAACTCACCTGAAAATGTGAATCATTTCCCGAAACGCGTCGTGCGAAAAATGAAATAAAGAAAATCGTGACTGGTAGCATATGAGTTATTTATAAACAAACCTGTTTTCACAGTCGCAGACTTTCAGACCCATTTATAATGGATCAAACCAGGGGTAATATTTGTTAATTGCTCACCACGTTTACGTTCACAAACGTTGTCCAGTGTGACGACCACCTGCATCCACAACAGCCCACAACCGCATTAAAGATAAATCAAAATAGTTCACAGCACTTTCCGAAGGCTCTGCTATCGCGACACAGCTCGAAGATCTTACATTGCCCAGCATTCTCAACCACGGCAACAGTAACTTCAACTTGTCCATCAGTCTCAACCATGGCAACAGTAACCTCAACAATTTGTGGCGCAATTCGCCGTCGGCCTCTTCCAGGGGCAATTTCCAAATTGCCAGTTAATCCGAAATTACGAACCATGTTCTTCAAACGAAGAACAGCATCACTGTTGCTGTTGTTTTGATAAAAGAGCCTTAGAAGAAAAGCCGTGCTCACCTTGTCCAGACCCATGTTGGCTGTCTGCAGCTGCAATGCACGCTAATGCTTATGTTTCAGCCCTACGTCGCCGTACCAGTACCGGCGCTTAACTGCGAGTCACTATGCTAACACTACTAACAACACAAATCCTACAGCGTACTGTCTGTACATAATTCCAATAAAGTTGAGTAACGATAATATAGTGTTCCTTCTACAACGGCTCATATAGCGAAAGTTCAGTTATTACGACCCTGTATATTCTTATATTGTTTTTCAACTTTCAATGTTTTGTCACGGTCTGTGGTTTTTTTTTTTTTTTTTTCGGATGCAGGCCAACTGAATCTTTCTAATCCCAAATAGAGCTCGCATTCCTTTCCTCTTCGGCTTATTTATCAAAAAGTCTACTTTCAGGTGTTTTTGATTTGTTGACGAGTTTAGGTTCCTATGCCAAACTTCGACAGCATTCGTGACCCTGTGCCACTGGTTGAAAGCATTCCGCATTTCAATTGGTACTTGCACAGGTCGCCCTTGATCGCAAAGACTTGTACACTTCACTATTACCGGTTTCGGCTACTGCCATCTTCAGATCTTTTACAAAGAAAAACAGCATGTAACCAATTTGCTGACGCTAAATCTATAAAAGGCCTGGTGCTGCATAAGAAAGATAAAGTGTTTACACGATTAACAAGCGTGTATACCAGCCATACATACCATAAAATATTCTGATGTGGTACTTCGTCCATAGATACTAGCAGACTGGCCTTGCTGTGCAGAAGCTATACGGTTGGTGTGGCTCCAAGATAAACCACGTGACTGTTGGCAAATCGCGGCGGGATTTCAAATCAGCGGTCTGCCATACTATGTTTGTATCGTATTTTACCCACATTTCTCAATCGGCTGCCAAACACTTCCAACAAAAATTACTTTTTTATTTGCGAAAAATTATGTCATAACTACATTTGACCTGGATTTGTTCACAGAACCATTTACAAAATCTAACAAATACATCGAACGCCCCTCTGGTGGGCAGCTGGACGAAATTACTATAAACTATCAAATAAAGTAAAATGTCGTTAAAATTCCTTTAGACAGTAAGAGTGGGCTCGTGTCAAAATTTCAAATATTGGATTCACCGCGGTTTGATCTATAGTCACTTATAAAAGAGAATGGGACATGGGAATTATGTCAACTGTAGGTGCCAAAATTGTCGACTTTAGGAGCAGGCCTATTTTAGAGTATCAATTTTAGGTGCACTTCAAAGGTTCAGTTCCTACTTTTTTACAAAAGTTTAAACTATCAGTTAAAAAAATATTTTAGATGAAAGGTGAGACTTTGAAGTTTCAGAAAATAATTTTGGAGCCTACATTTATTTTATAGCATTAGAAGGTAGAAAAAAATTCTCTTCATGTGTCTACTATAGGTGCTCTTGCCTTATTATAATCTCACTTGCATATACAAAAAGGCGCGTATGTGCAGATGGCTTAAAGTTTTTCCGTTTCAGGGCCTGTATCCAAAGGTGCCTTCGGTTTTCATCCCTAGGGATCCTATGAGTAGGAACGAGAAACAGTTATACTTACTTCTGTAACTGAATTATCACAGATACTTTCCAAAATGTAGTATGAATCTGACTTAACAGGCATCACTTTCAACACTTTAATTTACGTGATACTCTATTTCAAGTGTAAAAAACATATAAAAGTCACTTCAGCGGATTTCAATAAACGCATCTGCACTATTACAGAAACACACGTGAAATGTAATGCCATTTCCCCTGACAAAACGCTGAGTATAGCCATAAGCGCAACACGAAACAACCGTGTTTTGCCAACATTCACGTGAGTAGCCCAGAGATGTTGGAGCCACGAAAATGACGTCAAGGCCAGTCTATTATATTTATGGTCGAAGAGGCCGAACCGCATGCAATGTGTATACTTTTAGATGGCAGACCTCTCCCTAGTCCTGAATCGGTGGAAGCCTTTAAACATCGAGAGGCTTCGGTAGGCACGCAGTTTCGACTGCTGCCAACATTACGTAGCTGACTGTGTTGTACAAGGTAGCCATTGTCGTTTGCTTCGTTATTGTTTTGCGCTGTACTGTTCCGCGTGTTTTTACTGTGCAGTTGTGCTAAACATTATCAAAATGAGTGAAGAGGCAGTTGCTGGCCCATCTCGGGAGTCGCCAACAACCCCTACCGGTTGGCCTACTGATAGAAGGAAACCGGTATTACGTAGTGGTGCTCGCAAAATTACATTGCGTGTGATTGAATGCTGCGAAAGTGAAAGGGAGCAGAAAAAATTGCTTCACCCCATTTACAAATCTTCTGTGAGAGGTGCTACATACACAGGACAAAGCATGCGTAGCAGTGGAAGATTGAAACAGTTTTCCAAGAATCATCCTGGCGTATCACCACAAACGCCTGGCAAGAAAAGGTGAGTTTCCATTTGATATATTTTGTTCGTGATCACTTTGAAGGAGCGCCCTATTTCGTCCGAATTACCTTATATTTCAGTTTTCCTTGCTACCGTATTGCTTTGTATGGAAACACCACTGGTTACTGTATTGTTTCGAAACACATTCATATTACAGTATATTGCAATCAGATGAATGGTTTGTGTGCGCATAGTAGACAAACATACAGTAGAACCCCTCTAATCCATCACCTTTGGGACCGGGACCATGGTCGGAACGAGAAAAAGGTCGGATTATCCGAAAACTATTTAAGAACTAAAAGATGTCTACAGTAATATAAAAAGATGCTTTTTACTCAATGTTAAACAGTATATTAACTAAAAAACGTCTACACACACTATAATATGTATTGGTTTTAAAAGGAAAAACAACAAACAAATTACTGTACTGTACATAATAACGTATAAACGATATATACTGTAAACTAAAAAATGTTTATAGCACTGTATATAAAAATGAAATTTTTGCAAAGAAATAAACTACTGTACGTATAAACTAAGAAATGATTATACTGCACGCATTGTTTTTGCAGTAAAAACAACAAATTACTTGGAAAATAAGTCAGTGATACATTTTTGACGAGTTTTCCAAGGATCAATCCAGCCTTCACTGGCAGAAACATGTAGTCTACTGGCAGAAAATTTACTTTCGGCTTCCAGTTTTTTGTGCAAAACTATTGCTTTTTCTTTGTGAATTGGCCCAGATATTGGAGTTCCTTTCCTTTTTTCTTGACAAAATCACATCCACAATGCGTTATCAAGCAGTTCAAGTTTAGGCTATTTTAATGTTTCGCGATTCTTCAGTGTGTTTTCACCATCAATCGTAACTGTATAGGAGTCAATGTCTTTCCGATTCTTCCTCCGATCCTTAATAGCCCTAACGCCTACATTGTTTCTTTGCAATTTTTTGGAGCGAATCTCCTTCGTCTAGTCTTTGTAGCGCTGCTAATTTTTCATTTAGTGAAAGAGTTACGTATTTACGTTCGAATCCAGACATGTTGAAAAACAGGCAACTGTACACGCAGTGAATCTACAGTAATAATGACGGCAGAGAACACGGAATAAAGCAAACAACGAAGCTTTTTAATCGCAACAAAGGATAAAACTGCACAATAACGTACAGTATAACAATATGCACAACGATAGACACCGCAACAATTGCCCGACAGGCGCCCAGTCAGTGACAAGTCGGCACAGGCTCGGAGCCTCACCATGGTCGGACTAACCAGAGTGACGGACCATGCAAGGTCGGATTAGAGGGGTTCTACACACTGTAATACCCCTGGGTTCGGTGTGGGGCGGCGGTGGGGTGAGTGGTGGGTGGACCCTAGGTTCGGTTTGGGGGGGGGGGGGGGGGGGTGGCGGTGGGGTGAGTGGACTGCTGTGGCCTGTTGTGAGGTTGTCAACCACTGACAGCTAAAACTTGTAGTGTATTGAATACAGTCACGTTTGAAGCTGCGAAATGGGGATAAAATTAAATGAGAGAGAATTTGTAGCTGGTGTGACGAATGGCAACTCGGTGGTGCACGAGTTGGTAACGTGCCAGGCAGCACTGCAGACGAGGCAGCGCCGGCAGAGCGACCGCACTGAAAGTGAAGTCTGTGGGAGAAAGCGGGCTGTGGGTCAAGTGGTGGCGCCCCTGTCCTTTGTTCTTCCCGTGCTTTCCCTCCCCGGCTCCGGCACCTGCGGCTGCGCCGGCGGTCCGCGCTGCGACGCAGGCCCACAGAGCACCAGCCGGGGCGTGCGCCACGCGGGTCGATACTGGGACCGGCGGTACCCGCAGTTCTGCGCCGAGCCGCGCCGCAGCCGTGCGGCCGACACAGACTCTGCCCTCCGCTGACCGGCCGCGCTATGCCGCACGCTCCTCAAGGTGGCCCGTAGTACCTGTCGTGAAGCCTTAGTCCTGCCTTGAAGATCGAGAGTAACTGGTACACCTGGCTAATATCGTGTAGCGCCCCTGCAAGGACGATGAAGTGCCGCAACAAGACGTGGCATGGACTCGACAACGTCTACATCTACAGGGTGTTACAAAAAGGTACGGCCAAACTTTCAGGAAGCATTCCTCACACACAAAGAAAGAAAATTTTATGTGGACATGTGTCCGGAAACGCTCGCTTTTCATGTTAGAGCTTATTTATTACTTCTCTTCAAATCACATTAAGCACGGAATGGAAACACAGAGCAACAGAACGTACCAGCGTGACTTCAAACACTTTGTTACAGGAAATGTTCAAAATGTCCTCCGTTAGCGAGGATACGCGCACCCATCCTCCGTAGCATGGAATCCCTGATGCGCTGATGCAGCCCTGGAGAATGGCGTATTGTATCTCAGCCGTCCACAATACGAGCACGAAGAGTCTCTACATTTGGTACTGGGGTTGCGTAGACAAGAGCTTTCAAATGCCCCCATAAGTGAAAGTCAAGAGGGTTGAGGTCAGGAGAGGGTGGAGGCCACGGAATTGCTCTACCAATCCATCGGTCCCCCAATCTGTTGTTGAGAAGGGTACGAACACTTAGACTGAAATGTGCAGGAGCTCCATCGTGCATGAACCACATGTAGTGTCGTACTGGTAAAGGCACATGTTATAGCAGCACAGGTAGAGTATCCCGTATGAAATCATGATAACATGCTCCACTGAGCGTAGGTGGAAGAACATGAGGCCCAATCAAGTCATCACCAACAATGCCTGCCCAAACGTCCACAGAAAATCTGTGTTGATGACGTGATTGCACAATTGCGTGCGGATTCTCGTCAGCCCACACATGTTGATTGTGAAAATTTAGAATTTGATCACGTTGGAATGAAGACTCATCCGTAAAGAGAATATTTGCACTGAAATGAAGAATGACACATTGTTGGATGAACCATTCGCAGAAGTGTACCCGTGGAGGCCAATCAGCTGTTGATACTGCCTGCACACTCTGTACATGGTACCGAAACAACTGGTTCTCCAGTAGCACTCTCCATACAGTGACGTGGTCAGCGTTATCTTTCACAGCAGCAACTTCTCTGACGCTGACATTAGGGTTATCGTCAACTGCACGAAGAATTGCCTCGTCCATTGCAGGTGTCCTCGTCGTTCTAGGTCTTCCCCAGTTGCGTGTCATAGGGTGGAATGTTCCGTGCTCCCTAAGACGCCGATCAATTGCTTCGTACCTCTTCCTGTCGGGACACCTTCGTTCTGAAAATTTGTCTCGATACAAACGTACCGCGCCACGGCTATTGCCCCGTGCTAATCCATTCATCAAATGGGCATCTGCCAACTCCGCATGTGTAAACATTTCACTGACTGCAAAACCACGTTCGTGGTGAACACTAACCTGTTGATACTACGTACTGATGTGCTTGATGCTAGTACTGTAGAGCAATGAGTCGCAATGCAACACAAGCACCGAAGTCAACATTACCTTCCTTCAATTGGGCCAACTGGCGGTGATTCGAGGAAGTACAGTACATACTGACGAAACTAAAATGAGCTCTAACATGGAAATTAAGCGTTTCCGGACACATGTCCACATAACACATTTTCTTTATTTGTGTGTGAGGAATGTTTCCTGAAAGTTTGCTATACCTTTTTGTAACACCCTGTATACTCCGCAATCCACCATACGGCGCGTGGCGGAGGGTACCTCGTACCACAACTAGCATTTTCTCTCCCTGTTCCACCCCCAAACAGAACGAGGGAAAAATGACTGCCTATATGCGTCTGTACGAGCCCTAATCTTTCTTATCTTTGTGGTCTTTCCGCGAAATAAAAGTTGGCGGCAGTAAAACTGTTCTGCAGTCAGCCTCAAATGCTGGTTCTCTAAATTTCCTCGAAAGCTATTCACCAAAAGAACGCCGCCTTTCCTCTAGAGACTCCCACCCGAGTTCCTGAAACATTTCCGTAACACTCGCGTGATGATAAACCTACCAGTAACAAATCTAGCAGCCCGCCTCTGAATTGCTTCTATGTCCTCCCTCAATCCGACCTTATAGGGATACCAAACGCTCGAGCAGTACTCAAGAATAGGTCGTATCAGTGTTTTATGAGCGGTCTCCTTTACAGATGAACCACATCTTCCCAAAATTCTACCAATGAACCGAAGATGACTATCCGCTTTCCCCACAACTGTCATTACATGATTGTCCCATTTCATATCGCTCTGCTGTCTGTCTGAAGTAGTGCTGGAGGGAACTCACACCATGAGTCCTGCAGGGCTGTCCATAAAGCCGTGAGAGTATAAGATAGTGGAGATATGTTTTGAATAGCGTGTTGCAAGGCACCCCAGATACGTTCAATAACGTTCTGGTCTTCGGGAATTTGGTGGCCAGCAGAAGCGTTTAAACTCAGAAGAGTGGAGCCACTGTAGCAATTCGGAACGTGTGGGATGTCTCAGTGTTCTGATAGAATTGCCAAGGACGTCGGAATGTACAATGCACATGAATGGATGAAGGTGATCAGACACGATGCTTACGTATGTATCGCCTGCCAGACTCCTATCAAGAGATCAGGGAGGGGTCCCATATCACTCCAACTGCACACGCCCCACACCATTACAGTGCCTCCACCAGCTTGAACAATCCCCTGCTGACATGTCCATAGATTCATATGGTTCTCTCCATACCCGTACACGTACATCCGCTCGAAGCAATTTGAAACGAGTCTCCACTGGCCGGACAACATGTATTCCCAGTTTAATGTCGGAGTTGACAGGCCTGAGCGAGGCATAAAGCTCTTTGTCGAGCAGTCAAAGGGTACTCGAGTGGGCCTTTGGCACCGAAAGCCAATATCGATGATGTTTCGTTGAATGGTTCGCACGCTCTTGTTGATGTCCCAACATTGAATTCTGCAGAAATTTGCGGAAGGGTTGCACTTCTGTCTCTTCAGGCCGTTCTTGCAGGATCTTTTTCCGGCCGCAGCGACATTGGAGATTTGATGTTTTACCGGATTCCAGATATTCACGGTACAGTTGTGGAATGGTCATAAGGGAAAATCCCCACTTCACCACTACCTCGTAGATGCTGTGTCGCATTGCTCGTGCGCCGACTATAGTATCACGTTCATACTCACTTAAATCTTGATAACGTGCCACTGCAGCAACAGTAACCGATATAACAACTGCACCAGACGCTTGTTGTCTTACATAGGTGTTGCCGACCGAAGCGCCGTATTCTACCTATTTACATATCTCTGTATTCCAAAAAAATGGTTCAAATGGCTCTGAGAACTATGGGACGTAACATCTGAGGTCATCAGTCCCCTAGAACTTAGAACTACTTAAAGCTAACTAACCTAAGAACATCACACATATCCATGCCAGAGGCAGGATTCGAACCTGCGACCGTAGCGGTCGCATGGTCCACACTGTAGCGCCTAGAGCCGCTCGGCCACGCCGGCCGGCTCTGTACTCCAATACGCATGCGTACACCAGTTCTTTTTGGGGCTCCAGTGTAATACTCTGACAGAAAACGAAATGGCGTCATCAAGAGGAGTTGTGCGACATAAACGATACTTGGTAGGCCTGTTTCTACATCTGAAAGATATCTACTCAGGTGTCGTGATAGTCTCACAAGATTGCCGCTAGTGGCGCCACTATGACGATTCAAAACAGGTTTGACTTGAATACACGCAGAAACGGCGACTTCGCGAGTCGATATTATTCAAGAATGTCTTTAAGGCAACGGGGTACCATGATCTACGCCTAACTGAGTTTAAACGAGGTCCTATAATAGGATTGCGAGAATCTGGATGTACCTCATGCGCTACTGTAGAAAGACTTGCCAGGCACGTAGCCATTGTACATGACTGCTGGCAGCAGCGGCCACGAGAACATACGGACGCAAGGAGACCCGGCTCCGTGACAACAGCGATAGGGAAGACCATCGTCTTCGGCGTATGGCCGTGGCGCATAATACTGCATCTGCAGCAGTGACTTAAGTAGCAGGTGGCACCACAGCGACACAAGGAACTGTTACAAATCGGTTACTTCAGGGGCAACTCCGAGCCAGCGTGCATTCAACTGATCCAAACCACCGCCATTTGCGACTTCTGTCGTATAATGCGAGAGCTCATTGGAGACCAGGGTGGAGCCATGTTGTATTTTCTGATGAAAGCAGGTCCTGCCGTGGTGTCAGTGTTGGCCATGGGTTAGGAGCAGGGCAATTGAGGGCCTGGAACCAAAGTTTCTGACGGCTAGACATGCTGGACCCACTGCTGGACTTAAGGTCTCGGGTGCGATTTCGTTTGACGCAGTGCTCTTGATCATCCCACTCGCCCTGACCACAAATCTGTACGTCAATCTGGTGATTCGAACTGTTGTGCTGCCATTCATGGACAACGTTCCAGGGAGTGTTTTCCGATAGGATAACGCTCGCCGACATACAGCTATTGTGTTCCAACATGCTCCAGGGAGTGCCTTGCCCTGCTTAGTCACCAGATCTGTCATCAATCGAGCACATGCAGGACATCATCAGATGACAACTCCAACGTAATCCAAAACGGCTTTAAACAGCCCGTGTATTGTTTTACCAAGTACAGCAGGCGTGGAAATCCATCCCACAAATTGACGTCTGGCGCCTGTGCAACACAATACATACACGTCTGCATTCTTGGATTAACATTATGGGGGGTTATACCGGTTATTCATTTGCTATTTGCAGTGGGTTACCCTGCGAATACATCATCCTGTGATCAAACAATGTTAATAAATATGTTACCTAGATAAACGTATTCCAGAAATATTATTACTCTACATTAATGATTTTTTTTGTGTTGGGTTTTTTCTTTTCCGTCACTGTACACAGAGATACCGGGAGAGTGGCGTACCAGTTGTCCAGGAGTGATGTTTATTTAATTCAACCCTCTCAGACTAATTGTCTAGAATTGTGTTCATTGTTTGCTGTGTATTAGCTCCAAGAGAAATATATTGCCTCGGTAGAAACCTCCTGTACACATTTGTGAATGTTCAACCTTTTCAGCATGTACAAGTGCTGTGACCTGTTTAAGTGAATGAATGTAGCAGTAAGCACCGGCTTCTGACCTCCGGAATAGACGGAAGTGGTTAAGTAGTTACAGGGTGACAATTATTGAACTCTATGAAATAAAATCGTCATAACGTTAGGATGTTCAAACTGTACGGTTGTCTGTGAGGCATGATGAGAGTTAAAATCCGCATGCGCGTTTGCTTTAGCGGGGAAGCCCACTCTCATTTGGATAGGTTCGTCAATAAGCAAAACCTGGCTCATTTGAGGGACTGAGTATTCGCATTTCGCGACCGAGGAGTCTCTTCAGCCTCAATGGATGACTGTGTGGTGTGCAGTGTCCGGTCATGGAATAATCAGTGCGATATTCCTTGATGGCACGGTCACTACCGAAAGGTACGTGAAGGCTTTGGAAGATGATTTGATCGCCATTATCTAAAGTGTCCCTGGTTCATGCACGACGGAGCCCGACCCCATCGAAGCAGGAGAGTGTTTGATGTCCTGGAGGAGCACTTTGCGGACCGCATTCTGGCTCTGGGGTAACCAGAGGCCACTGGCATGGGCCTCGATTGCCCGCCATATTCTCCGGATCTGAACACATGCGACTCCATTTTGTGGAGCTGTATTAAAGACAAGGTGTGCAGCAATAGCCCCAAAACAACTGCTGAGCTGTAAACAGCCATTCAGGAGGTCGTCGACACCATAGATCTTCACACACTTCAGTGGGTCTTGCAGAATTTCGCTATTCGACTACGCGACATCATTGCTAATGATGATTGGCATATCGAGCATGTCATAACCTAAATCCGAATATGTGAAGTGACGTTAATATATAGTTGTCACCCTATATACTCTTATTACTAAATATTATCATTATTTTGCATGAATATTATTGAATGATCAGTTTATTTACAACAACAGCGAATATTTCAGAATTAACCATTAAAAGAAGCCAGGGTTACAAATCAGTTTTGGAAACGGATACATAAATGTTTATACATCTTGCTGAAGGCTCAGGAAGAAACGTCACAATGTATAATTGATACACTAGTTATTCCTTAGCCCACTCCCTTTCGAATAATCAACTAACATGCATCGGCACATAGAGAAAAAAGAATCGCGAGATACCACCAGAATTTTTACTTGGAATATGTAGGGCTATCCACTCCTCTTCATTTAGTTTTCAGAATGATGTCATCCTAGTTTCGTATGTGGCGAAACAAAACAAGCCAGTTAAATTACTTTCAACTATGCACGATTTTGGAACCAGTGACGAAGATGCAGGTAAACCAGAGATAGTTTTGGATTGCAATATGGCGGTTTACTTTGCCCGATATCTCGTACCAAGGTTGTCGTTCTACCTAGACAACAGGAACTTGTTCTATATGTACGAAGTTATCCCGTTCTGCGAGCCTGTCTTCTGGGTCTGACATTCCACCTTATCTCGTTTTATGCAGTTCCTTCACAAGACTTGTGAACCGACGGCCCCGTCAACTCGGAAACCTGATTACATTTGTCTCAGATGTGACGTTATACTATTGCCGCAGACTTGTGTGGGCGTTAATGCGATTGTAATAAGTCCATTGACAACTGTAGCTCAAAGGCAAAACAATGCGATGAACAAGGAACACCAGCACTTAAGCCTAACGTCGCATAGCTCTTAAGTGCGAGAAAACTGAGTAAATACCCAGTAAGAAACAAGACGCATCATAAAATGGCTGATATTACTTTCTTCCTTCAGAGTTTTTGTGGCAGTGATTCTTTTTTGTGTGTGATTGTACCATTCGAGAATGAATTTCTCCTGCACAACAGTGTGTGTGTGTGTGTGTGTGTGTGTGTGTGTGTGTGTGTGTGTCTTTTTCTCTATTCTGCAACTCTTCTCTCTACTACTCTACATTGCCTCGTCATCATCCCCCCTGCCTCCTTTCCCCCCCTGCCTCCTTTCCCCCCCTGCCTCCTTTCCCCCCCTGCCTCCTTTCCCCCCCCTGCCTCCTTTCCCCCCCTGCCTCCTTCCCCCCCTGCCTCCTTTCCCCCCCCTGCCTCCTTTCCCCCCCCCTGCCTCCTTTCCCCCCCCCTGCCTCCTTTCCCCCCCCCTGCCTCCTTTCCCCCCCTGCCTCCTTCCCCCCCCCCTGCCTCCTTTCCCCCCCCCTGCCTCCTTTCCCCCCCCCTGCCTCCTTTCCCCCCCTGCCTCCTTTCCCCCCCTGCCTCCTTTCTCCCCCCTGCCTCCTTTCTCCCCCCCTGCCTCCTTTCTCCCCCCCTGCCTCCTTTCTCCCCCCCTGCCTCCTTTCTCCCCCCCTGCCTCCTTTCTCCCCCCCTGCCTCCTTTCTCCCCCCCTGCCTCCTTTCTCCCCCCCTGCCTCCTTTCTCCCCCCCCTGCCTCCTTTCTCCCCCCCCTGCCTCCTTTCTCCCCCCTGCCTCCTTTCTCCCCCCTGCCTCCTTTCTCCCCCCCTGCCTCCTTTCTCCCCCCCTGCCTCCTTTCTCCCCCCCTGCCTCCTTTCTCCCCCCCTGCCTTCTTTCTCCCCCCTGCCTCCTTTCTCCCCCCCTGCCTCCTTTCTCCCCCCCTGCCTCCTTTCTCCCCCCCTGGCTCCTTTCTCCCCCCCTGGCTCCTTTCTCCCCCCCTCTGGCTCCTTTCTCCCCCCCTCTGGCTCCTTTCTCCCCCCCTCTGGCTCCTTTCTCCCCCCCTCTGGCTCCTTTCTCCCCCCTCTGGCTCCTTTCTCCCCCCTCTGGCTCCTTTCTCCCCCCCTCTGGCTCCTTTCTCCCCCCCTCTGCCTCCTTTCTCCCCCCTTCTGCCTCCTTTCTCCCCCCTCTGCCTCCTTTCTCCCCCCTCTGCCTCCTTTCTCCCCCCTCTGCCTCCTTTCTCCCCCCCTCTGCCTCCTTTCTCCCCCCCTCTGCCTCCTTTCTCCCCCCCTCTGCCTCCTTTCTCCCCCCTCTGCCTCCTTTCTCCCCCCCTCTGCCTCCTTTCCCCCCCCCGCTGCCTCCTTTCTCCCCCCCTCTGCCTCCTTTCTCCCCCCCTCTGCCTCCTTTCTCCCCCCCCTCTGCCTCCATTCTCCCCCCCCTCTGCCTCAATTCTCCCCCCCCTCTGCCTCCTTTCTCCCCCCCTCTGCCTCCTTTCTCCCCCCCCTCTGCCTCCTTTCTCCCCCCCCCTCTGCCTCCTTTCTCCCCCCCTCTGCCTCCTTTCTCCCCCCCTCTGCCTCCTTTCTCCCCCCCTCTGCCTCCTTTCTCCCCCCCTCTGCCTCCTTTCTCCCCCCCTCTGCCTCCTTTCTCCCCCCCTCTGCCTCCTTTCTCCCCCCCTCTGCCTCCTTTCTCCCCCCCTCTGCCTCCTTTCTCCCCCCCTCTGCCTCCTTTCTCCCCCCCTCTGCCTCCTTTCTCCCCCCCTCTGCCTCCTTTCTCCCCCCTCTGCCTCCTTTCTCCCCCCCTCTGCCTCCTTTCTCCCCCCCTCTGCCTCCTTTCTCCCCCCCTCTGCCTCCTTTCTCCCCCCCTCTGCCTCCTTTCTCCCCCCTCTGCCTCATTTCTCCCCCCCTCTGCCTCATTTCTCCCCCCCTCTGCCTCCTTTCTCCCCCCCTCTGCCTCCTTTCTCCCCCCCTCTGCCTCCTTTCTCCCCCCCTCTGCCTCCTTTCTCCCCCCCTCTGCCTCCTTTCTCCCCCCCTCTGCCTCCTTTCTCCCCGCCTCTGCCTCCTTTCTCCCCGCCTCTGCCTCCTTTCTCCCCGCCTCTGCCTCCTTTCTCCCCCCCTCTGCCTCCTTTCTCCCCCCCTCTGCCTCCTTTCTCCCCCCCTCTGCCTCCTTTCTCCCCCCCTCTGCCTCCTTTCTCCCCCCCTCTGCCTCCTTTCTCCCCCCCTCTGCCTCCTTTCTCCCCCCCTCTGCCTCCTTTCTCCCCCCCTCTGCCTCCTTTCTCCCCCCCTCTGCCTCCTTTCTCCCCCCCTCTGCCTCCTTTCTCCCCCCCCTCTGCCTCCTTTCTCCCCCCCTCTGCCTCCTTTCTCCCCCCCTCTGCCTCCTTTCTCCCCCCCTCTGCCTCCTTTCTCCCCCCCTCTGCCTCCTTTCTCCCCCCCTCTGCCTCCTTTCTCCCCCCCTCTGCCTCCTTTCTCCCCCCCTCTGCCTCCTTTCTCCCCCCCTCTGCCTCCTTTCTCCCCCCCTCTGCCTCCTTTCTCCCCCCCTCTGCCTCCTTTCTCCCCCCCCTCTGCCTCCTTTCTCCCCCCCTCTGCCTCCTTTCTCCCCCCCTCTGCCTCCTTTCTCCCCCCCTCTGCCTCCTTTCTCCCCCCCTCTGCCTCCTTTCTCCCCCCCTCTGCCTCCTTTCTCCCCCCCTCTGCCTCCTTTCTCCCCCCCTCTGCCTCCTTTCTCCCCCCCTCTGCCTCCTTTCTCCCCCCCTCTGCCTCCTTTCTCCCCCCCTCTGCCTCCTTTCTCCCCCCCTCTGCCTCCTTTCTCCCCCCCTCTGCCTCCTTTCTCCCCCCCTCTGCCTCCTTTCTCCCCCCCTCTGCCTCCTTTCTCCCCCCCTCTGCCTCCTTTCTCCCCCCCTCTGCCTCCTTTCTCCCCCCTCTGCCTCCTTTCTCCCCCCCCTGCCTCCTTTCTCCCCCCCCTGCCTCCTTTCTCCCCCCCCTGCCTCCTTTCTCCCCCCCCTGCCTCCTTTCTCCCCCCCTGCCTCCTTTCTCCCCCCCTGCCTCCTTTCTCCCCCCCTGCCTCCTTTCTCCCCCCCTGCCTCCTTTCTCCCCCCCTGCCTCCTTTCTCCCCCCCTGCCTCCTTTCTCCCCCCTGCCTCCTTTCTCCCCCCCCCACTGCCTCCTTTCTCCCCCCCACTGCCTCCTTTCACCCCCCCCCCACTGCCTCCTTTCACCCCCCCCCCCCCCACTGCCTCCTTTCTCCCCCCCCCCCCACTGCCTCCTTTCTCCCCCCCCCCCCACTGCCTCCTTTCTCCCCCCCCCCACTGCCTCCTTTCTCCCCCCCCCCCCCACAGCCTCCTTTCTCCCCCCCACTGCCTCCTTTCTCCCCCCCCCCACTGCCTCCTTTCTCCCCCCCACTGCCTTCTCCCCCCCCCCCCCCACTGCCTCCCGACACTCTCACACACCCCGCCGCCAGACCCGCCTCCTGTCTGTCCCCCACCCCCGTCTCTCCCACACCCCCCGTCCCCGGCACCGCCTCCCATCTGTCCCCCCACCCCCCGTGCCTCCCGTCTCGCCCCGCCTCCCGTCTCTCCCACCCCCCCTGTCCCCGGCCCTGCCTCCCGTCTCTCCCACCCCCCCATGTCCCCGGCCCTGCCTCCCGTCTCTCCCACCCCCCCATGTCCCCGGCCCTGCCTCCCGTCTCTCACACCCCCCTGTCCCCGGCCCTGCCTCCCGTCTCTCCCACCCCCCCATGTCCCGGCCCTGCCTCCCGTCTCTCCCACCCCCCTGTCCCCGGCCCTGCCTCCCGTCTCTCCCACCCCCCCATGTCCCCGGCCCTGCCTCCCGTCTCTCCCACCCCCTGTCCCCGGCCCTGCCTCCCGTCTCTCCCACCCCCCCATGTCCCGGCCCTGCCTCCCGTCTCTCCCACCCCCCCCCATGTCCCGGCCCTGCCTCCCGTCTCTCCCACCCCCCTGTCCCCGGCCCTGCCTCCCGTCTCTCCCACCCCCCTGTCCCCGGCCCTCCCTCCCGTCTCTCCCACCCCCCTGTCCCCGGCCCTGCCTCCCGTCTCTCCCACCCCCCCATGTCCCCGGCCCTGCCTCCCGTCTCTCCCACCCCCCCATGTCCCCGGCCCTGCCTCCCGTCTCTCCCACCCCCCCTGTCCCCGGCCCTGCCTCCCGTCTCTCCCACCCCCCCATGTCCCCGGCCCTGCCTCCCGTCTCTCCCACCCCCCCCCTGTCCCCGGCCCTGCCTCCCGTCTCTCCCACCCCCCTGTCCCCGGCCCTGCCTCCCGTCTCTCCCACCCCCCCGTCCCCGGCCCTCCCTCCCGTCTCTCCCACCCCCCCTGTCCCCGGCCCTCCCTCCCGTCTCTCCCACCCCCCCCTGTCCCCGGCCCTCCCTCCCGTCTCTCCCACCCCCCCTGTCCCCGGCCCTGCCTCCCGTCTCTCCCACGCCCCCTGTCCCCGGCACTGCCTCCCGTCTCTCCCACCCCCCCATGTCCCGGCCCTGCCTCCCGTCTCTCCCACGCCCCCTGTCCCCGGCCCTGCCTCCCGTCTCTCCCACGCCCCCTGTCCCCGGCACTGCCTCCCGTCTCTCCCACGCCCCCTGTCCCCGGCCCTGCCTCCCGTCTCTCCCACCCCCCCTGTCCCCGGCCCTGCCTCCCGTCTCTCCCACCCCCCCATGTCCCCGGCCCTGCCTCCCGTCTCTCCCACCCCCCCTGTCCCCGGCCCTCCCTCCCGTCTCTCCCACCCCCCCTGTCCCCGGCCCTGCCTCCCGTCTCTCCCACCCCCCCATGTCCCCGGCCCTGCCTCCCGTCTCTCCCACCCCCCCATGTCCCCGGCCCTGCCTCCCGTCTCTCCCACGCCCCCTGTCCCCGGCACTGCCTCCCGTCTCTCCCACGCCCCCTGTCCCCGGCACTGCCTCCCGTCTCTCCCACCCCCCTGTCCCCGGCCCTGCCTCCCGTCTCTCCCACCCCCCTGTCCCCGGCCCTGCCTCCCGTCTCTCCCACCCCCCTGTCCCCGGCCCTGCCTCCCGTCTCTCCCACCCCCCTGTCCCCGGCCCTGCCTCCCGTCTCTCCCACCCCCCTGTCCCCGGCCCTGCCTCCCGTCTCTCCCACCCCCCTGTCCCCGGCCCTGCCTCCCGTCTCTCCCACCCCCCTGTCCCCGGCCCTGCCTCCCGTCTCTCCCACCCCCCTGTCCCCGGCCCTGCCTCCCGTCTCTCCCACCCCCCCATGTCCCCGGCCCTGCCTCCCGTCTCTCCCACGCCCCCTGTCCCCGGCACTGCCTCCCGTCTCTCCCACGCCCCCTGTCCCCGGCACTGCCTCCCGTCTCTCCCACCCCCCTGTCCCCGGCCCTGCCTCCCGTCTCTCCCACCCCCCTGTCCCCGGCCCTGCCTCCCGTCTCTCCCACCCCCCTGTCCCCGGCCCTGCCTCCCGTCTCTCCCACCCCCCTGTCCCCGGCCCTGCCTCCCGTCTCTCCCACCCCCCTGTCCCCGGCCCTGCCTCCCGTCTCTCCCACCCCCCTGTCCCCGGCCCTGCCTCCCGTCTCTCCCACCCCCCTGTCCCCGGCCCTGCCTCCCGTCTCTCCCACCCCCCGGTCCCCGGCCCTGCCTCCCGTCTCTCCCACCCCCCCCCCCGTCCCCGGCCCTGCCTCCCGTCTCTCCAACCCCCCCCCGTCCCCGGCCCTGCCTCCCGTCTCTCCCACCCCCCCCGTCCCCGGCTCTGCCTCCCGTCTCTCCCACCCCCCCCGTCCCCGGCCCTCCCTCCCGTCTCTCCCACCCCCCCCGTCCCCGGCCCTCCCTCCCGTCTCTCCCACCCCCCCCGTCCCCGGCCCTGCCTCCCGTCTCTCCCACCCCCCCCGTCCCCGGCCCTCCCTCCCGTCTCTCCCACCCCCCCCGTCCCCGGCCCTCCCTCCCGTCTCTCCCACCCCCCCCCGTCCCCGGCCCTCCCTCCCGTCTCTCCCACCCCCCCCGTCCCCGGCCCTCCCTCCCGTCTCTCCCACCCCCCCGTCCCCGGCCCTCCCTCCCGTCTCTCCCACCCCCCCATGTCCCCGGCCCTGCCTCCCGTCTCTCCCACCCCCCCATGTCCCCGGCCCTGCCTCCCGTCTCTCCCACCCCCCCCCGTCCCCGGCCCTCCCTCCCGTCTCTCCCACCCCCCCCGTCCCCGGCCCTCCCTCCCGTCTCTCCCACCCCCCCCGTCCCCGGCCCTCCCTCCCGTCTCTCCCACCCCCCCCGTCCCCGGCCCTCCCTCCCGTCTCTCCCACCCCCCCTGTCCCCGGCCCTG
Organism: Schistocerca gregaria; assembly: GCF_023897955.1. Lineage (NCBI taxonomy): Eukaryota > Metazoa > Arthropoda > Insecta > Orthoptera > Acrididae > Schistocerca > Schistocerca gregaria. The sequence continues at coordinate 194,436,517 of NC_064929.1, read as the reverse complement.
CCTCCCGTCTCTCCCACCCCCCCATGTCCCCGGCCCTGCCTCCCGTCTCTCCCACGCCCCCTGTCCCCGGCCCTGCCTCCCGTCTCTCCCACCCCCCTGTCCCCGGCCCTGCCTCCCGTCTCTCCCACCCCCCTGTCCCCGGCCCTCCCTCCCGTCTCTCCCACCCCCCCTGTCCCCGGCCCTGCCTCCCGTCTCTCCCACCCCCTCATGTCCCCGGCCCTGCCTCCCGTCTCTCCCACCCCCCCATGTCCCCGGCCCTGCCTCCCGTCTCTCCCACCCCCCCATGTCCCCGGCCCTGCCTCCCGTCTCTCCCACGCCCCCTGTCCCCGGCACTGCCTCCCGTCTCTCCCACCCCCCTGTCCCCGGCCCTGCCTCCCGTCTCTCCCACCCCCCTGTCCCCGGCCCTGCCTCCCGTCTCTCCCACCCCCCTGTCCCCGGCCCTGCCTCCCGTCTCTCCCACCCCCCTGTCCCCGGCCCTGCCTCCCGTCTCTCCCCCCCGCCCCCACTAAGCTTCATCTATAATCTACGCACTTTGAAAATTATGACCCAGTGCATGCGCCTTTCGACATATTGATAAAAACTCGGAAGTAATAAAAAGATGCCAGTCCTCAAGCTCGTTTTTTTAATTTCTACCTCCCTTGCCTGATACTCAAGTATTTTTTTATTGTTTCCAACAATATAGACTTAGGAAACCTCAGGTAGACTCTGTTGCCGACTTATTCCCTTATACGAAGCCGCTAGCGCGGCAGAGTCGGTAGAGCTGAGAAATTCCACATCGGTTACTATTCGACTGAGAGCCACCCAAGTACGCTGCGACCGCCGTCTGGTTACGACAAGACAATCCCATCGGTGCACCGAGTTGGAGACACTCGTTTGATAAAACACCGTGTCCTGGTGCGTGTAGAAGAACGTAACTGCCTGCCGCACATCATCGTCGGACAGAAATAGTCAGCAATTAATAAATTTTTTTAATAGACCGAAGGCGTAATACTCGCATGGGGGAGAGATCAGGACTATGGGGCGCGTGTTCGAACGTGTCCCACTTGAGATGGCGTAACTTCTGCGGTACGACATTTGCGATATGGGGACGTGATCCGTCGCGAATCAGCACGGGATACGGCGCACCATCCCACAACGTTGGTTTTCGGCAGACATGCTGCCCCATAAACATTCTTCATTCTCCGATGGATGTCTGCCATCCTTTGGTAGCCAAGAAAAAAATATTAGCACGATGGTCCTGTTTCGACACATTTGGTAATAACGTTCCCGCACTTACAGGACGCAGGTCAGAAAACACGAATAGGACTCTAATCTGTTGCCAACATGTCGATGCTTACATACCCGCATTGAAGTTGCGCTACATTTCATATACGCGGCAGCAACGCAAGGCTTTGTTGCAATAGTGGTACACTTCAGTTATGTTCATTTCGAGATAATGAGGCTTAAACGTAATTAGATGATGACAAATCTCTGACTGGGATATCTGAAATATTACAGACCATTATTTGTTGCAAGGAATTACCGTTTCTTTCTATTGTCGTCGTTCAATTATGTTTAACACTAGAAGTACCACGTGGCTAACTTTTGACCCATGAGCGGTTTTCGAGGGCCGTAACCCGCTCTATAATCATCACCAAAATTCCCCTAGCTCACCTAGAAACATGGAAAATTTACCTAGTATACCTGTGGTACTATGTGGGTCATTTTTGACCCATACGCAATTTAACGCAATTTGATATCAATATTACTGTTTTTCTGACACTAAATAGTTTCTGGGCATCCCTCGACTTTATTAACGAGATGTTGGAATATATTACGACACTTTGGGCAAAAAAAAAGAAAAAAAACATGAAATACGAAGAATGTGGAGGTCGAGCGGTACTTTATATCAGCGTGGCTTTCTGTTTTCTATGGACTGGCGACATACTGTCACAGGGAGTGACACTGGGAAGCTACTGAATAACATATTATATAGTGGTAATCTCCCCCCCCCCCCTCCCCGTCCTACGTTGCTGTCAGATGAGCGGAAACAAAATGGAAAAAGTGGAAGTGAGACGTGGAGACTAGGCATTGTATGAAACGCACTTATATGTCTGGCGACAATCTTGTCACAACATAACAAGGGAAGAAGTAAAAAAAAAATCCTTATTCTGAGTAACACGCATGCTGGATGTCAGGTGAATGAGATAAGTCCAGAAACTGTGAACTTTTATAATGAAGCTCAGAGTGGAGCCGATATAGTTGACCAAATAGCTAAACACTAGTGTCTGAGCTGGCACCCACCCATGGCCCATGTATGGCTTTTATAACACTCGTGACCCTACCATGATCAACGCTCACATCAGGATCTGAGATTATTTCACGACGATACTTCGAAGAGTAGCAGATGAGCCAGGTGTCCCTTACAAACTGCAGAGAGGAGCCAGTGTCTCCTTGCAGACACTCGATATCGGCGCTGGCCGATATGGAAATAGAAGTTGTCCAGTTCAGGTTTCCTCCGAACCACAGAGGGAAATAAAACGTCGGACGTATGCTATAGGTGCGACAAATGTGTGCAGATGCTGTCAAACAAAAACTCTCGCCGAATGTCTGAACTGTGAGACTATCCCAGCTTTGGCAATTCTCTCAAGTCTTTGTTCTTAAATATTTTCAAATGTTTATAATTATAGACTGAAGTTATTTGCTCCTACGTTTTAGTTCTTTGAACGCAACAAGCAAGAAAACGCGCAGAGCATTTTAGTCACGTGCTGCGTTATAAAATCTTTCACATATACTTAGTACTTAGCTTACTTGTGTAAAAGTAAAAATACTATTGGTACTCACATAAACAATATGGTTTAGATTCTATTTTTTTCTTTTTATAAAGAAAAACATTGTAACGTTCTTTTTCTTACTTGTTTTAAAGATGATTGGTGGAAGACTGTGGAATTGCTTCTGTAAAATTTAAAATAAAGTTTATTTCTGAAAATTTATGTTCGACAGTGTACTATTCGTTTTAGAGACCATATTATCCTTTGGTTACACTTTAGAGTCTCCCTGAACGAATTGTTAACATGACGGCAGTCAAATCACAATCCAAATACAAATGAAACGGTGGTTTCCTACTGTGGGTAAAAAATAACTCATATGGCACAAGCGGGGGTACGGCGAAGTCCTGCAGTTCTAGTGTTAACCCTCGAATAACTCGGAATGAACAGAACTTCATTTATAGCTTGCTCAATTATATGACACCACTATATTGTTTATGCTTGTGGTTTGGCAGAACACAATGATGCTGTTTTGCCTTATACGACATGGTCAGTATTCTTGCGCTAACTGTCTCTTTCTCATTTGTTTCAGGTACGTTGACGAGTTTCCTGTTCTTCATCCTGTTATTCAGTTGTAACAGGCAAGGTAAATATGTGCATGCTGCTGTAATGGCCATAGAAAGCTATGGAACGTAACTTTCTGGAGTCTATTTCCTTTTGAAGGGCTCCGATTCAGAAACGGGCACGAGGGACGGCAGTTGCCCTCACGTCTTTAAACAGACGTGATGTAAATATAGAAACTACGGTAGTACGATATGAGTAGGTATCCGACCCTTTAAAAATCGAACTTCAATGTATAAAACAGTTTCAAACCTGTACTACTTTACAAATGGAATGTTAATGTGTTGAGTATTTGTCATTACGGCTGTAAGAGAGAATGGGCTTCATAAAGGTCTGAAATTACAAGATTGTGCAAAGTTTGTCTGAAGTCTCAAAATGCTCTAAATCTAAATTAGTGGGTGAGTATTTTCTGGGTAATTTTCCTGCCGCGAGTTACATTGCCTTCACATATATTACACAGATCCTAATTGTAGCACTTATCTTACTGAACCAAACCTTTAACGTAAGCTTGAATCACTTAATGAATAGATTATCGCAGCATTTTAAATTTTGAAATTCGCCCCATAATTACGAGGAATACTGAAATTCAAATTTTTCTTTCCCCTGGAAGCCGTTACGTAGGCAACATGTAAATGTGAACCTGAAGCTGGATAACCGTTAAAGATAAAAAAATTGTCAATTGGGGGAATTAATAGATGTGCGCGAATCACTTCATGTGAAATAATTAACTGAAAATGGTTTATCCTTGGGCTACGAGAATGAAACTTCAATTGGTTAATTAAACGTAATAATTGAGGACTCTTCACAAAAGTCAACGTGCACAAAAAAGTTCGAGAAACACATGATTGGATTACTTAACAGTATACATTATTTCAGAAATAAACTAGAGTGTCATGATACAAAGGTGGAAAAACATGTCTACAAGATTTCAGTTGGAAATGAAAAACCTATAGATCCATATGTAAAAATAACAGCGAATCTGAAAAAATAGACGTAATTTGGTACCAATTAACTCTATACCGGCTGATGATAATGAAACTTTCCTTATTTAACACGTTATTACACAGAAACTAATTACCGTAAGAGGATCAAACTTGGTAGCATTAATATCAAGGACATGGAGAAGAGAAATAACGCAGAATCAATCACTTCAAACATTTTTAATGTGCTGCTACGGTACATCATACCATTACATACCGGTACCATTACTGTTACAAAAGGCACTCAATGTGGAGGCCATCAGTGTCCAGAAGAGTCTCAAAGCGCAGGGTTGCATTCTGCACAGCAGAACGAATCTTGTCCGTAGGTATGTTGGCTACTTCTCTTGACATGTTAAACTTCAGATCAGGACCTATGTGAATGTTCCCCTGGTAAACCCTGTCCTTCAGGTAGCCCCACAACCAGAAATCACAGGGAATGTGATCAGGTAATCGTGCCGGCCAAGCATTTGGAAAAGACCGGCTGATAATTAGATCGTTTCCAAGTGTTCCGGAGGAGGAAGTTAACTTCACAGGAGGTGTGCAGTGCGGCCCCACCTCGAATGAAAAATGTCGAGTTCAGTGCGTCTGTCTCGTGTACGGCAAGTATAACATGCTGGCAAAGCATATCGCAGTAACGCTGGCCAGTCACACGCCACGCCTTTGGTCCTTGAGCGCCAACCTGTCCAAAAAAGAATGGACGAATGGTGAACGTAGCCGTGAAGCCGCACTCCAGATAGGAGCTTCATGCACTGCGACTCGCGTCAGTAATATAAACAATGTCTGTCTTTGTTACGATACTACGTTCTTAAAATTTCAACTTAAGAAAAAAAAAATTAAACCAATCCTTCGTCATTTATGTACCTTTAAATAGATAACTCACTCTTACACCTTTTAAACAAAGACTATAGCCCTAATTATTTTATTATCATTTTATAAATTAAGTGATCTTGGAGTGAAAATTCTTTAACTCATAAATGGATTACGTATATTTGTCACTCAAGAATCTCTAATTCTGATTGTTGTTTTTAGTCGTAAAAGCTGAGGCAGGCGTCTTTTGAGGCACAGAGTAACGGCCGTTAATATTCTACAGTTTAACATCTCGCTCTTTTAAATCAAAACGAATGATTTCTCTCAAATAGCAATTACTTAGTACCTAACTCTGGGCTAAATGAGAAGTCGTGGACTAGGTTTTGACTTTTGAACAAAATAACACTCTATTTCCTTCTCTTTAGTAACCACATCTACATCCATACTCCGCAACCCACCTGACGGTATGTGGCGGAGGGTACCCTGAGTACCTCTATCGGTTCTCCCTTCTATTCCAGCCTCGTATTGTTCGTGGAAAGAAAGATTGTCGGTGTGCTTCTATGTGGGCTCTAATCTCTCCGATTTTTTCCTCGTGGTCTCTTCACGAGATGTACGTAGGAGGGAGCAATATACTGCTTGACTCCTCGGTGAAGGTATGTTCTCGAAACTTCAACAAAAGGCCGTACCGATCTACTGAGCATCTCTCTTGCAGTCTTCCACTGGAGTTTGTCTATCATCTACGTAACGCTTTCGCGATTACTAAATGATCATGTAACGAAGCGCGCTGCTCTCCGTTGGATCTTCTCTTCTATCAGTCCTATCTCGTACGGATCCCACACTGCTGAGAAGTACTCAAGCAGTGGTCGAACAAGCGTACTGTAACCTACTTCCTTTGTTTCCGGATTGCATTTTCTTGGGATTCTTCCAATGAACCTTAGTGTGGCATCTGCTTTTTCGACGATAAATTTTATATTGTCATTCCATTTTAAATCACTCCTAATACCTACTCCCAGATAATTTTTGGAATTAACTGCTTCCAGTTGCTGACCTGCTATTTTGTAGCTAAAAGATAAGGGATCTATCTTTCTATGTATTCGCAGCACATTAAACTTGCTACATTGAGATTCAATTGCCATTCCCTGCACCATGCCTCAATTCGTTGCAGATCCTCCTGCATTTCAGTACCATTTTCCATTGTTACAACCTCCAGATATACTACAGCATCATCCGTAAAAAGCCTCAGTGGACTACGCGCAGAGAGAAACGCCAACGAGTGACACAGATCTATATCCCCACTCCGATCGAAACGAAGCAAAAAAAAAAAAAAAAAAAAAAAATGGACAAAAACCCTAGGTGCTGCACGAAACTGGAAAATTTTCACCCACTTCAAGTTTTAACTATCCGCGATGACACTAGCAAAACCTCAACGAAACTGTCACTACTAAATACAGGAATAATGGTTGCAGTGGAACTCCGCTTAAATATGGTTCAGCTATGCCCTTGATAAACACGAAACACTACTGTCACAACTTTATAAAAATAAAAACACACTGGTCCGGGTGTTCCGGTAGCACTTTCCGAATCTCTACAAAAATCGAGAATACGGCTCGACAATAAAATAATTCAGTATCCACAAAATCGTATTCGCATTTCACCTGAAATAACACAACCGTCCAGTACTGTTAGGTCCGTTACTCTGTGCCTCAGAAGACTCCTGCCTCAACTTTTATCATTAATCGCAGCACCCACTTTGTAGGCATGCTATAAACACCATAACCGGAACCCAGACTCAAATAGCTTCAGTTCGATCTCTGAATACAAACAGTACTTCTTCGATTCACGACTGACAATACGCAGAAAACCCTTTACAGCGTTACAAGTAGAACACTTAAACGCCAACTCAGCTAACTGAAGAATTAATCACTGCGATAATTCTTTAATTCAAATCGAGGAGGGCAATAAAATTAAATTATTTCCAGTCTTTGATATTCAGCCCTGTACCCATTGCTGCGATCTGTCACCGAAATACGCACACTTTGTCATTCTTCTGAAATTGCGGAAATTTCCCACCTGCACAGTAAATCGATACAACCGTCCGATTAATTAATATCGACAGTTAACCGCATCAGCTCAAGTTAGCGAAGAAACAGCAACTAAACATCCGATCCTTACTACCCTCTACGTTGCAAACTTACTCCCTCTTCCAGGGTGACAGTTACTGAAACTACATGAATTAAAATCGTCATAACTTCTTAACGGTTTGAGTTAGGACGGTCAAAGTGCTGGGGAGTAGCTTGCGCATTCATGGTTAGGTTTAGCGACGAAGCCCACTTTCGTTTGGTTGTGTTCGTCAATGTGCAAAATTGGTGTATTTGGGGGACCGAGAGTCCGCATTTCGCGATAGAGAAGTCTCCTCACCCTCAACGGGTGATTGTTTGGTGCGCAGTGTCCGGTCACAGAATGATCGGTGCGATATTCCTACCGAACTGTGCGTGAAGGTTTTGGAAGGTGATTTCACCTCCATTATCCAGAGTGATCCTGATTTCGACAAGATGTGGTTCAAGCAAGACGGAGCATCGAAGGAGGAGTGTGTTTGATGTCCTGGAGGAGCACTTTGGGGACCGCATTGGGGCTCCGACATACCCAGAGGTCACTGGTATGGGCCGCGATTGGGCGCCTTATTCTCCGGATATGAACACATGGGACTCCATTTCGTGGGGCTATATTAAACACATGGTGTACAGCAATAACCCAGAAACAATTGCTGAGCTGAAGCAGCCATTCAGGAGGTCATCGACAGCATCGATGTTACGACACTTCAGAGGGTCATGCAGGAGAATTTCGCTATTCTTCTGCGTCGCGTCGTCACCAATGGTGGCATGCGTATCGAACTTGTCATAACCTAAATCCGAGTACCTGTAGTGACGTTCACATGTTGAATAACGTGTGCGCGCGCCGTAGTTTGTAACTAATTTAAGTTTTTTTTTCATGTTGTTGTTGTGGTCTTCAGTCCCGAGACTGGTTTGACACAGTTCTCCATACTACTCTATCCTGTGCAAGCTTCATCTCCCAATACTTACTGTAACCTGCATCCTTCTGAATCTGCTTAGTGTATTTTTCTCTTGGTCTCCCTCTACGATTTTTACCCTCTACGCTGCCCTCCAATGCTAAAATTTTTGATCCCTTGATGCCTCAGGACATGTCCTACCAACCGATGCCTTTTTCTAGTCAAGTTGTGCTACAAACTCCTCTCCTCCCCAATTCTATTCAATACCTCCTCATTTGTTATGTGATCTACCTATCTAATCTTCAGCATTCTTCTGTAGCACCACATTTCGAAAACTTCTATTCTCTTCTTGTCCAAACTATTTATCGTCCATGTTTCACTTTCATACATGGCTGCACTCCAAACAAATACTTTCAGAACAGATTCCTGACACTTAAACCTATACTCGATGTTAACAAATTTCTCTTCTTCAGAAACACTTTCCTTGACATTGCCAGTGTACATTTTATACCCTCTCTACTTCGACCATCATCACTTATTTCGCTCCACAAATAGCAAAACTCCTTTACTATTTTACGTGTTACATTTCCTAATCTAATTCCCTCACCATCACCTGACTTAATTCGACTACATTATATTATCCTCATTTTGCTTTTGTTGATGTTCATCTTATATCCTCATTTCAAGACACTATCCATTCCATTCAACTGCTCTTCCAAGTCCTTTGCTGTCTCTGAGAGAATTACAATGTCATCGGCGAACCGCAAAGATTTTATTTCTTCTCCTTGGATTTTAATACCTACTCCGAATTTTTCTTTTGTTTCCTTTACTGCTTGCTCAATATACAGATTGAATAACATCGGGGATAGGCTACAAACCTGTCTCACTCCATTCCCAACCACTGCTTCCCTTTCACACCCCTCGACTCTTATAACTGCCATCTGATTTCTATACAAATTGTAAATAGCCTTTCGCTCCCTGTATTTAACCCTGCCATCTTTAGAATGTGCATTTGTTTCATATAGTTCAATAATTGTCATTCTGTAAATATCTCTCACTGCTCCTCGACAGCAGATCCACATTACTTGGACATAAAACCACAGCTGAACCATTTCGTTGAGAAAAGTACGGCGCCACCACTATTCCTTAACAATTATCAATGGGCAACATACAGCCGTCGGTCGTTCTTCTAGCGGCCAGCTGGTGCACGATGGTCTCTGGCTCCAGCGATCTTGCGGTTCTCTCTGGGGTGACGCATGATTTTTGCCGATACGTCCCGAAGACACTGTACAAGGTACTGTATCTGCACAAACACACAAGACATGCATCACCTACAGAAAGTTACAAATTTTTACATTTCCCTTTACCCATATTTTGTCTCGTGCTTTCGAGCGAAACGGACCCTAAAAACAATTTCATAGCCAAAACGTACGAAATCATTCAGTCCCAGCACAAGAGCCATCTGCAGATAGCTCTTACTCCAGTCTCTTGCTGTCGGCAGCGTTCTGGCAAGAATGTTTCCCTGGAAAAGTGTTCTGCTTAAACGCGCTCTTGTGTCCCCCGTTCTTCCCTTGACTGAATTTGAAGAAACATTCCCCTGGACATCTCCAAAACAAAACTGTAACGTGGCGAGATGGTCCTGATATTGATTAGTGTTGTAGAGGGGGGGGTCTCTTAACGGTATATACTGAGGTGACAAGTCATATGATTGTATACAGACAGCGGTAGTATCGCATACAGCAAACTTCGAAAAGAATTTGTAGATATTTGCGTACACAAGTATCATCTTCCTTCCAAGGACTATGGTGTTGCCTGTTCCAAACGCACAAACAAAATCTTTGCCATTTTTTGGGGGGTCTTGCGATATATATTTTCACATTTGGCTTGTCATTTAGGATCTTCTGGGCAATTCTATGACTTGTCATTCTCATGAGGTGGTGTCTCCAATATTCACGGTATTTTCGAATTTTTTCATTCACGTTGAAAATATTTGTGTTCTAATATCTTCATTTACAATAATCTCTGTCCTGGCTTAGCTCTTCATCTTCGTTAGGAATTTCATCTCCGCTGACTTAAATTTTTTGCGGTAGCCCAGCTTTCGCTTTTATAAGGTAACATAGAACCGACATCACTTCCAAAATTTCATTGGGGTTTCTTTGTATACTTCGTGACACAGAGTTTTGCTAATAGTACCACAGACGGCCTATAATTTGTGTACATAATTTTCTATATCAGACTGAAAATGTGCACTTTCAGCACAGCCTGAATTAGAGAGTTGAGAGACAGGTTCTAAAAATGAATTATCGACAACATTTTTTGATCTGGATGGATATTACATTTTTGTTTACAAAGATTGTAGTCATTGCAAATGTTACAAAGAATAGGACATAGTCGATACTGTTGTCTTACACTTTGCTTAGTAAATATTTCTTGTAATTTATTTATACCTTTATTACATTGCGCGTACTTTTGTAATCGTTTTTTAAGTATCTCTGTTGGTTGATCAGGATATTCGTATCCAGGCTTTATATACGCTGACTAATAAAAAAATACATTGGTCTACGTAACATACTGAAGTGAAGATTAATGTAATGGTGCGATAAGTCATTGGAAATTTGAAATGCTGGTACATTAGAAACTGGTGTAACCGCCATAGTGTTGAACGCAACCATGTAAACGTGCATGCATTGTATTGTACAGGTGCCGGATGTCAATTTATGGGATGGCGTTCCATATCTGTTGCACTTGGTCAATCAAATGGTTCAAATGGCTTTGAGCACTATGGGTCTTAACATCTGAGGTCATCAGTCCCCTAGAATTTAGAACTACTTAAACCTAACTAACCTAAGGACATCACACACATCCATGCCCGAGGCAGGATTCGAACTTGAGACCGTAGCGGTAACTACTCCAAGAGTGCGTCCAGTGTTTCTAGCAGACACAGGTTGATTGCAGGCCCTCAGCTGGTCTCTTTCTGGCCAAAAGATGTCCGTCACTGGTAACTAGGCAGACCCAGCTTTCATCAGAAAACACAACCGACCTCCGCCCTGCCCTCTAGTGAGCGCTTCTTGACACCACTGAAGTCGCAGATGGCGGCGTTTTGGGAATGCACGCTACAGGGCTTCTGGCTCTTCTCGAAATAACCTTTTCGTGACAGTTCTTTGCGCCACTGTGGTGCCAACTGATGTGAACCGTGGATTTCTTTTCAAAGAATATTCTTAAAAATTTATTTTATTTACTATCGATTCATCCAGAACATTAAAATATTTAATCACGCTATGTGAGCGTGGAAGTAGTTGCCAGGGAGTAACTGATGAAATCATAATCAAATTGCTTTTAACAAATGGGAATTTTATTACCAAAAGCGTTTTTTTAAGAACAGATTTGAAATTATAATCAGAAAGCACTCTCTAAACATCAAGTAACAATTTATTCAGAGGCAGAAATAACAAATTTTAACTGTATGAGCTTTCGGGCAGAGAACCTTCCCGTTCCCTTTTGACACGACCACAGTCACGACCGCTCACAACCACCTCTGAAAGACTACACTGGTGCAAATCTGCAACACACCAGATAACTTCAAACTAAGAGTTTCAACAATTCACACAAGCGCACAAACTGTGCACCCCGTAGGAGGGATGGAAATGGTACAAAAAACTAAAATTAAAATATTAACTTGCCACCGAAGTTGCGACTTGATTTTAACTTCTAAGAAAAGTCTTACGGTGGAAGGGTGCAACTTAATATACCGGGTGATCAAAAAGTCAATATATATTTGAAAACTGAATAAATCACGGAATAATGTAGATAGAGAGGTACATATTGACACACATGCTTGGAATGACATGGGGTTTTATTAGAACCAAAAAAATACAGAAGTGCAAAAAATGTCCGACGGATGGCGCTTCATCTGATCAGAATAGCAATAATTAGCATAACAAAGTAAGACAAAGCAAAGATGTTGTTCTTTACAGGAAATGCTCAATATGTTCACCATCATTCCTCAACAATAGCTGTAGTCGAGGAATAATGTTGTGAACAGCACTGTAAAGCATGTCCGGAGTTATGGTGTGGCATTGGCGTCGGATGTTGTTTTTCAGCATCCCTAGAGGTCGGTCGATCACGATACACTTGCGACTCCAGGTAACCCCAAAGCCAATAATCGCACGGACTGAGGACTGAGGTCTGGGCACCTGGGAAGCCAAGCATGACGAAAGTGGCGGCTCAGCACACGATAATCACCAAACGACACGCGCAAGAGATCTTTCACGCCTCTTTGTTTTTTTTTTTTGTTCTAATAAAACCCCATGTCATTGCAAGCACGTGTGTCAATTTTTACCCCTCTATCTACATTATTCCGTGGTTTATTAAGTTTTCAAATTTATACTGACTTTTTGATCACCCGGTACTAAAATGAGCATTTAAATAAAAGCCCATGAAATGTAATCTGATATAAAATTATACAAGGTTGGCCAAACGAGTTAACATGCTCTACAGTACGCATATACCGCCTCCCAAGATGATAGACAAGATCAAAACATGTTTCAAGAATTAGGCCGTTACACTCCAAGCAATAAATTCGTTAACACACCGAATACGACAAACATGACAGAGGCAGCTACGAACCGCAGGTTGCTCTAACCCGCCCCTACTCCACAAGGGAAAAACGGACCACTCAGTTTATAAACAACCACCTTGCCGCGGGTGGGCAAACGGAGAAGAATGGTGGGACGACCCCAAAGCAAAACGGCTGGTGACCTCACCAAGGAAACAAGTGGAATTAGAAAGTAAATGGAAACAACATATCACCAATCACTCAACTTCTAATAAAATGCGATTTCTGGAGAAGACCTGGCGCAGCAGCCCCAAATCGCTCTCTAACCGTCCGCTGCCATCCGCTTCAATGGACGCAGGAAGGCGCGCCGATCTCCCGTCTCAAGGCGTCGCAGCTCGCACCAGCCAGACCGATGTCGTGGGTTGGCTCCTGTTGCTCTCGTGTCGACCGCGAAGCCACTACCCCTACCTATACGGCGCGGCCCACTGGACTCACGTGGTGACCTCACATGCGCCGACGCTCAAGGCGGTCAAGTCATCTTGTCTCTCAGTGCGCGACCGAACAGCCGATCGATCCAACCGGCAATTGCCAGTGCCTGTACAACTCGAGCATATTGACCGCGGCTGGAGTGGCCGTGCGGTTCTAGGCACTACAGTTTGGAACCGAGCGACCGCTACGGTCGCAGGTTCGAGTCCTGCCTCGGGCATGGATGTGTGTGATGTCCTGAGGTTAGTTAGGTTTAATTAGTTCTAAGTTCTAGGCGACTGATGACCTCAGAAGTTACGTCCCATAGTGCTCAGAGCCATTTGAACCATACTTGCCGTCTAACGCGCAGAGTCGGATGCAGTAACTAAGCCCCGACCGGGTGACCGCTCGCTGAGGTCTCTTACTGGCGGAGTGGAAGGACTCTCATTTATTCGGCCTTAAAGATTGATCCGAACTAAATACATATTAACACTCCGGACGACAGACACTAACTGCCTCACAAATTCGGACGAGAGAGACAGAGCAGCAAGCCGGGGACGAGAGACTGACACAGACTGACCGACTGGCGAGCTCATAGCGCCCCTTAAGTGCACGTGAACAGGCTACTCTTCCCCTTTCCCACCAGAGGGAGACACCAAAGCTGCGATTGCCACAGCGGCGCCACCGCCAGAAACGGAGGGCGACTGCTTTACGCGACGCGCTGTGGCGCGCTCTTCAAAACAGCAATTTTTACCACGGCTCATGCTGCTCAAATTGATGCAGGTGCAGTATGATGTACCCGTGATACGCCGAACACCATGAGCTTCGCATTCGGTAATGCCACGTGGCAGTCCGGAGCCCGGTCTTCTTGCGGTCGTACATTCCTGTGACCACCACTGCCAGCAGTCACGTACTGCGGCTACATTCCTGCCAAGTTTTTCTGCACTATCGCAGAAGAAATATCCAGCATCTCGTAGCCCCCTTACACGACCTCCTGAGGCGTTGATAAGGGCGTGTTTGTCGCCTTTAGGGCGTTCTGGACTAATGTCAGCTCTCCGTGTTCAATCTGAAAGTTAACTAACGATCACGATCTTTACAGCCCGTATTTCAAGCAAATCTGATTTGCATTCTCATAGTCGTGCTGTTACGCGACTGGCGAGAGATCTGAATAGACATTATCTTTCAGATGTAGAATCACGCTGTGACGGTGCGTCACATAAATATTGTCATTTTATCGGTTGTAAACAGTGAAGAATATTGTGAAGTGTTAAGCGTGAACTAACACTTATCGTATTTTATGAACGTAATTAGAAGAAGAGATACAGATAATGTTCTTGAAACAATTGACATGCAGCAATAAAAAAAGTAGCATCTTTATTTAAAAGATGTCTATGAAAATAAAAAAGGATCGTAGAGAGACGCGATTGTACGGCCGAGGAGGACGGACGTACTTCATGGGACCCCACACTGTTTTGTTTCGCGATACGGAAGGCAGCCATTCAGCGGCTACACATATTTTATGTAAGTTATTTGGTATTCTACTAATATAAACTAATTATTGTTATCACAAAGTGAATTTCGTTGTAATATTTGTCACCTCAAATGCTGGCAGTGGCAAATTATTTTTAATAAGCATTTTTTCAGTAATTTGCGCTGCGGGAAGCTCATCTTCCGATGCAGACTCTGGTTGGCCATTACGCGCCGAAGTATTAATTTATTTTTCAATGTGTTAATAGTAACTGTAAATGCGAGAGATTTCGTTGTAAGAACGTTTCTAAATTGAGACAGATAATTTACGTTGAAGTTCATTTTTTTAATTATACAGATTCCATGAGTTCAGTAAGTTTTATCTTGGCCGCTCCACGGCAAAACAATCGAAATTCTCTCGACCCTTGCTTTGCAATCAATAAATAGAAATTAACAAAATTACATTCAATTCAGTTAACGGCAACAATATTTTAGTCACCACGTTCAAAATCTAAAGTTGGTACACGAATAACAGCGGCCCTTCAAGAACCCGTTTCATATTTACTTATGTACGTATATATAACAACGCGTACCAACTTTCGATTATGTCTCACTATACTTTTTTGGTGAAGGGAATTTTTTCCTTGATCTCGATTAGTCATTGTATTGGTATATATGGTGTTACAAAAAGGTACGGCCAAACTTTCAGGAGACATTCCTCACACACAAAGAAAGAAAATGTTATGTGGGGGCACGAGTCCGGAAACGTTTACTTTGCATGTTAGAGCTCATTTTATTACTTCTCTTCAAATCACACTAATCATGGAATGGAAACACACAGCAACAGAACGTACCAGCGTCACTTCAAACACTTTGTTACAGGAAATGTTCAAAATGTCCTCCGTTAGCGAGGATACATGCATCCACCCTCCGTCGCATGGAATCCCTGATGCGCTGATGCAGCCCTGGATAATTGCGTATTGTATCACAGCCGTCCACAATACGAGCACGAAGAGTCTCTACATTTGGTACCGGGGTTGCGTAGACAAGAGCTTTCAAATGCCCCCATAAATGAAAGTCAAGAGGGTTGAGGTCAGGAGAGCGTGGAGGCCACGGAATTGGTCCGCCTCTACCAATCCATCAGTCACCGAATCTGTTGTTGAGAAGCGTACGAACACTTCGAATGAAATGGGCAGGAGCTCCATCGTGCATGAACCACATGTTGTGTCGTACTTGTAAAGGCACATGTTGTAGCAGCACCGGTAGAGTATCCCGTATGAAATCATGATAACGTGCTCCATTGAGCGTAGGTGGAAGAACATGGGGCCCAATCGAGGCATCACCAACAATGCCTGCCCAAACGTCCACAGAAAATCTGTGTTGATGAAGTGATCGCCCAATTGCGTGCGGATTCTCGTCAGCCCACACATGTTGATTGTGAAAATGTACAGTTTGATCACGTTGGAATGAAGCTCATCCGTAAAGAGAACATTTGCAGTGAAATAAGGACTGACACATTGTTGGACGAACCATCGTCAGCTGCACGAAGAATTGCCTCGTGCATTGCAGGTGTCCTCCTCGTTCTAGGTCTTCCCCAGTTGCGAGTCATAGGCTGGAAGGTTCCGTGCTCCCTAAGACGCCGATCAATTGCTCCGAACGTCTTCCAGTCGGGACACCTTCGTTCTGGAAATCTGTCTCGATTCAAACGTACCGCGCCACGGCTATTGCCCCGTGCTAATCCATACATCAACTGGGCATCTGCCAACTCCGCATTTGTAAACATTGCACCGACTGCAAAACCACGTTCGTGATGAACACTAACCTGTTGATGCTACATACTGATGTGATTGAAGCTAGTACTGTAGAGCAATGAGTCGCAATGCAACACAAGCACCGAAGTCAGCATTACTTTCCTTCAGTTGGGCCAACTGGCGGTGAATCGAGGAAGTACAGTACATACTGACGAAACTAAAATGAGCTCTAACATGGAAATTAAGCGTTTCCGAACACATGTCCACGTAACATATTTTCTTTGTGTGTGAGGAATGTTTCCTGAAAGTTTGGCCATACCTTTTTGTAACACCCTGTATACAATTTTTTATATATATATAACGTAACAACGCGTACCAACTTTCGTTTATGTCTCACTGCACTTTCTTGGTGAAGCGAATTTTCAAAAATGTTCAAATGTGTGTGAACTCTTATGGGACTTAACTGCTAAGGTCAGTAGTCCCTACGCTTACACACTACTAAACCTAAATTATCCTAAGAACAAACAAACAAACAAACACACACACACACTCAGACACACACACACTCAGACACACACACACTCAGACACACACACACTCAGACACACACACACTCAGACACACACACACTCAGACACACACACACTCAGACACACACACACTCAGACACACACACACTCAGACACACACACACTCAGACACACACACACACACACTCAGACACACACACACACACACTCAGACACACACACACACACACTCAGACACACACACACACACACTCAGACACACACACACACACACACACACACACTCAGACACACACACACACACACACACTCAGACACATACACACACACACACACACACACACTCAGACACACACACACACACACACACACACACACACTCAGACACACACACACACACACACACACACACTCAGACACACACACACACACACACACACACACACACACACACACACACCCATGCCCGAGGGAGGACTCGAACCTCCACCGGGACCAGCCGCACAGTCCATGACTGCAGCGCCCAAGACCGCTCGGCTAATCCCGCGCGGCGAAGCGAATTTTTTCCTTGATCTCGATTAGTCATTGTATTGGTATATAATAACGGTCATGCCAACAGTTGCACGTGTTCCGGCAATTGCGCGGCCTCCTGTGCTCGCTCTCTTTCCTGCGCTGGTATGGTCCACTTCTAGCCGACAGTGGCCCACGTGACTGGTTTCTCTGCCAAGTGGGCAGCGCCGGAGATGGGTAAGGCGAGTCTCCGTGTTTACGGGAATGGCGAGAGTTTGGAGATGACATACAAAAGATTCGCTGGAAACTTTAAACCGAGTGTATAGAGCTCTTTTCTGAGATGTGACGGGGAACCGGAGCGCCCCGTCGTCCACCGCAGGCTGGGCGCTCCTCCGCAAGGCCGCCGCCTGCCCCACATTCCGCAGACAGCTGTTGCGTCACACGCTGCCCCCCTCCCCCTCATACGCCCTCATCGCTTTTGCAGCCCGGGCCGGCCGCTCCATCGCCACTCGACTACGCACAGCTGACCTCACAACTCACCACGCCGAGCAGCCGTCAATTTTATGTTTATATTTATATTAAAAATGAAGAAATTCCTCCAGCTGTATTTAAGGTGTCGATTTTATTTTGGCAACTATTTTCAACGTTGTAACAACGTCATCTTCAGGCCCATACACTTGTCGACGTCAACTGCGTGTGCCTGATACTAGAAGTCAGTGGTGAGATACGGACGTGCTCCGTGTGAAAAGTGGTTTGTAAGTCGCCATTTCCGAGTTGAAAATAGTTGCCAAAATAAAATCGACGCCTTAAATACAGCTGGAGGAATTTCTTATTTTTAATATAAATGTATACCAGCTGTCATCCCACTGCCCTCCATTTCAACTGTGGATGTACGAAGGTCAATTTTATGTCACCAGTCTTCTGAATGGTTTGGTGAGACCCACCACGAATTTCTTTCCTGTACGTACATTTCATCTCAGACTAGCAGCTGCAACCTACGAGCTGGAATATATTCAAATCTCTGTCTTTCTCTACAGCTCCCTCTGCCGGCCGGAGTGGCCGTCCAGTTCTAGGCGCTACGGTCGTGGGTTCGAATCCTGCCTCGGGAACGGATGTGTGTGATGTCCTTAGGTTAGTTAGGTTAATATATCTTAACGGATGTCCTATCATCCTGTCTCTTTTTCTTGTCGATTTTTCCCTCATGCCTCTTTCCGATTCTTTGCGTAACCTCCTTGTTCTTCACCTTATCAGTCCACCTAATTTCCAACATTCGTCTGTTGTACATCACCTCAGAAGCTTACAGGTTCTTCTGTTCCGCTTTACCCACACTCCATGTTTCACTGCCACACAGTGCCTTGCTCCAAATGTAGATTCTCAGAAATTTAGTCCACAAATTAAGGGCTATGTTTGATATTAGTAGACTTCTATTGGCCAGGAATGCCCTTTTTGCCACTGCTAGTCTGCTTTTGCTGTTGCCCTTGCTCTGTTCGACCTGGGTTATTTTGCTGCGTAGGTAGCAAATTCTATAGCTTTTGTCTACTCTGTGACGGTCAATCCTTATGTTAAGTTTCTAGCTGTTATCATGTCCGCCCCCGGTAGCTGAGTGGTTTGGTCCTAAGGGCCCGGGTTCGATTCCCTGCTGGGTCGGAGATTTTCTCCACCCAGGGACTGGGTGGTGTGTTGTCCTAATCACCATTTCATCACCGGCACGGTTGCTCAGCGTGTTCGGTCAGAGGGTTAGCTGCCCTCCGTAAAAAAAAAAAAAAAGAGTTAACCCATCAACGACGAACTTAAACGGAGTCCTTACGACCTCCGCCCCGAGCAGAACGAAAGCGAACAAAATGAGATTAAAACAAAGTGGTCAGCGCGGCAGAATATCCATCCAAAGGGCCCGGGTTCGATTCCTGGCTCGGTCGGAGATTTTTCTCCTCCCAGGGTCTGGGTGGTGGTCTCCTAATCATCATCATTTCATCCCCATCGACGCGCAAGTCGCCGAAGTGGCGTCAAATCGAAAGACTTGCACCCGGCGAACGGTCTACCCGACGGGAGGCCCTAGTCACACATCTATTTGTTTAGCTGTTGTCATTTCTGCTATTTTTCATTACTTTCGTCTTTCTTCGGTGTACTGTCAATGCAGTTTTCCTTCCAATTCCTTTCGGAGCAGGCGAGGCCGCTTTGTATTTATTTGCAGAACCTTCATGTAGATGTTGAGATGCCCAATTCTCAAGTTGTTGGCTCGCACCCTAGCCCCTAAACAGACCACCTTCATTAATGTTATATGGAGAGAGTGAATGCCTAAAACGGTGTTGGCAAGCCGTTGTCATTCACAAAAGCCTCCAGTCGTCGGGAAATGAATAATCACACGTCCGGGGTTTCTGTGGCATCTGTCCATTCCCGACTGATGGTGGTGTAGCGGACTCGCTTAGAGTTTGCAACGTCTGCTGTGGCTTTTCTTCGTAAGTAAGAGAGAGATTCTTCGATGAATTTTGCACAGCATATAAACCATGCTTACAGATGTATGAAACTCTAGAAATTTCCAAATATATTAAAAACTATCGTAAATTGAGTAAACTATAAAATTTGAGTGTTTTCTAAACATGAAGTTTGAAATGTAACAACTTATTCATTTTTTCATAAATGAAATAAAGTCTAGAGTTTCATACACCTGTAAGTAAGGTTTGTATGTTGTGCAAAATTCATCGAAGAATCTCTTACCTACGAAAGAAAGTGTACCTATAGCAACAAATGAAACCAATAGTAAGTGAAAAAAAATGATAAAATTTCACAAGGAAAAAAATTATTTTGTTGTGTTTTTGAACTTCCATTGCTATGAGTGTGAATGCTGAATCCCCTCTGGTCATTTTCACAAAGTTTTATGAACTGATATGTAAAAGTGTAGGCAGAGGAAATTAAATGGTTCAAATGGCTCTGAGCACCATGGGACTTCTTTGGTCATGACTCCCCTGGAACATAGAACTACTTAAACCTAAAACGTAAAAGGACATCACACACATCCATACCCGAGGCGACCGTAGCGTTCGCGCGGTTCCAGACTGAAGCGCCCAGAACCGCCAGTCCGGCAGGCCACTCAGTTACATGCCATCACATTGCATCGATTCTCGTCACCCTGTTACACCAATATGAGTAGCTACCTAGCTGAACGTCATGCACAGTTCGTAACACCCACAGTGTAACATACCAGTGTGGTCACTTCGCCTCGATTCTGTTGGCTACTGCGCCAGCAGCGCGCCAAGCGGCCAGTAAGTTAAACTGTTGATTGTGAAAACGAAAGCGAATAGTAGTTGTTTATTTTGGTTTGTACAATGGTTTTTACGAATGGAAACGTAGCGTCGCGCAATAAATTGTAGCAAGAACAAGGAAAACCTACCACATTTGTCTTTCTTTATGTTTCTGAGAGGTATATACCATCATGTTACTAAACTGTGTCGTCAGGACTCGCTTGAAAACTACACGTATATTGATGATGAGAGAAGGCTCTGGAGCGAATTGGCCGTTCTAACTCTTCCTAAAGATGCTCCATTGGTTTTAGGTGGGGAATCTCGGCAGGCCAGTTTATTTTAGGAATGCCAGTGTCTACAGACCATCGCCTCACGGATGTTGCTGTATGACAGGTTACATTCTCAGGCTGCCCACTGTGATCTGGAGGTAGTTAAACGTTTTAACACATTCCTAAGCTGTTCCATTGGTTTCAGGTCGGCAACCTAGGCATGATTTGTTACTTACGTGACTAATCAACCATAGAAGTGACCCAGCTCTCCTGGCTTACCATTCTGCTATTACTTGATTTGGGTGCCTCATATTGGCCACCTGAAGACTTCATGCATGTGGAAGCTTAATACTCTTTGACTTACGTAAAGCATACAACAGGACCTGTCATCATATCCTTGTCTCATTGTATGAGTGGAGTCTCCGGGACCCACTCCTGATTTTTATCCAATAGTTGCCCCCGTATTCAGGGGAATGGCGTTCCGCAGGGCTCCGTGTTGAGTGTATCTCTATTTTTAGCAGCAGCGGTAGGGCCGTCGGTCTCACCTTCTCTGTATGTGGCTGACTTCTGCATTTCGTACTGCCCCTCCGGCACTGGTGTTGCTCAGCGGCGTCTACAGGGAGCCATCCACAAGGCGCAGTAATGGTCTCTAGCCCACGGCTTCCAGTTTTCGACCGCGAAGTCGTGTCATGCATTTCTGTCGGCGTCGCCTGTTCATCCAGGACCAGACCTTTACCTTAATGACGATCCACTCACTGTAGTAGAGACACATCGATTCTTAGGACCAGTTTTCGACGCCCGACTGACTTGGCTACCTCACCTTCGTCACCTTAAGCAGAAGTGCTGGCAGCAGCTCAGTGCCCTCCGCTGCCTGAGCAACACCAACCGGGGTGCAGATAGCTCTACGCTGCTGCAGCTCTACAGAGCCTTTGTTCAATCCAGCCTTGACTACGGGAGTCAGCGTTGCGTTTACTCGACCCGGTGCACCATTTTGGCGTGCGCCTAGCGACGGGAGCTTCTAGAACGAGTCCAGTGACCAATGTTCTGGAGGATGCTGGACATCCTCCAGTGAAGGTTAGGCGTGCACAGCTGCTCGCCAGTTAAGTTGCACACCTTCGTAGTTCTCCTGCGCATCCGAATTACCGTCTCCTTTTCCCAACCACGGCGGCTCGTCTCCCTCATCGGAGGCCAAGGTCAGGGCTTACGACTGCGGTTCGCGTTCAGTCCCTTCTTTCTGAATTGGAGTCCTTCCCATTACCACCTCTCCTCGAGGTCCATTCACGTACACCTCCATGGTGTGTACCTAGGCCGAAGATTCTTCTGGACCTTTTGCATGGCCCTAAGGACTGTGTTAAGCCTGCGGCTCTCTATCACTCCCTCTCGATTCTCGACATGTACCAGGGCCATGAAGTGGTTTACACCGACGGCTCGATGGCTGATGGTGACGTAGGCTTCGCGTATGTTGGTGAAGGACATACTGAACAGCACTCCTTGCCAAATGCCCCCCCCCCCTCCCCTCCTATAGTTGCGTCCGCTGCTCGTGGTCTGGCGGTCGCGTTATCACTTCCCGAGCAAGGGGTCCCGGGTTCGATTCCTGGCGGGGTCAGGGATTTTCACCTGCCTCGCTTCTTATACACTTCTTTGTTCGCTTTTAGTCACGCTTATACGATGTCGTCACTTTGTCAGACAACGCATCTTGTGTGGGAGGCTCTGCTTCCCTTGCGGCTAGCTTTTCCTCACAATTTTCTTTTAGCGCTTAATACAGGTGAAACAGAGTTTATGTCGACACTGCACACGAAAGCCGATTTCTGCACAGTAAATAACCAACTCCAGACACAAACGCAAACTGCAGTTTGCGGAAATTATTAAATTCAAGTAGTGCTATTTACCAACAAGGCCACCTGACTGAAATACAATTGAGAAGCGTGAATAAATGCTACAGCCTCATAATCGACGATGATGTGCTTTGTGGTTCTCAGCGCGTCAAATGGATTACTGTGTTCAGAATTTCACCTGCCTTGAGGTGACTGGGTGTTTGTGTTGTCCTCATTATTTCATCATCATGCTTGCAAAAGTGGCATGACTGGACTGAGCAAAGGTTGGGACTTTGGACGGGCGCTGATGACCACGCAGTTGAGCGCCCCACAATCCAGACATCATGATCCTATAGTTGCGGCTCTCCTGGTTTCCAGTGGTCAGCTGCTCATTACACGGGCTGTCCGGATACTTTTCGGCAGATAATGTAGACAGCGTTCCGCAACATCGCTACTCAATCACTGCTAGAGTACTTGGCAGCCTTCGTGTTTTTGTATATCTGTTACACACATCGTTAGAGGGAATGCCGACTGATACCGTACCACTCTATTGAAGGAATACACACAAAACTGTGCTTTAAATACGTCGTTTTTGAGGCGAGAAGCAAACGGACGTTTTTGCCCCCTGGCACTGCACGTCGCACGAGCCACGTGACCCAGGTGGTCACAGTATTACGACGAGACGTTACACGCACTGAGTGAATACGGGTGAATTCTGTTGCGTCTCTGTGACTGCGACTACGGCAAGCGCTGAATTTCCGTACACTCTGTTGTGTAGGAGAACGGCTTTGGCGAGGACGAGGAATCACGGGACGCAGCCAAGTCGCGGTTTCGATATCTCGGTTGATCACGCGATCTGCACCCCCCCCCCCCTCCCCCGCCCCCTCTTTCAGGGCCGTCCGACAGATTTACTGCCCGTCTGACACGCGAAGGCCGACCTCCGCTAGCGAGCGACTGACTTAAAAGCGCCGATTCATATCGCACAGATGGCAGAGCAGAGTAATGCGCCACCAGTCCTAACCCAGCATCGACCATGTGAACCGCGCCTTCCCTGTGCTCACGTGAAATCCTGAATGCCGTGGACCAGAGGCAGCTATTAAGAGCACAACAGCATGCGAACACCTCAACGTTAAACGTAATGTAGATGCGGTAATCTGAAAAACACGACACTAAATCTGCCGCGTTGCGCTAGATACTGCTCCTCTAGACTCGGCGAGACTTGGCTTCAGGGTCGCGAGCACACCTTCAGTAGTCCGTGTTTTAAGGAGCTTCTGCGCTTGCGGGACTGGCGTGAGGTAATTGCCTTAAGGGCCAAATACATACGGATCTGATAAACAATTTGCACGGTTCACGGGTGCACTGCTGGCCCTTACCATTCAACTACAAGTTCACGTCAGTGCCACCAGGTGAAAGCACACTGCAGCAGACTTATGCCCGTTCGCCTGGCATAAATCCTGCTAAGCGGCAGCACACTCCGCAGATATGACGATTCAGGCACTATACAATAAAATTAGATCGGACATCAGTGACAGAAAAATCTCTTTCTTGGAATTCTGGATGATGATGATGATGTTGGGTTTGTGGGACGCTCAACTGCGCGGTTATCAGAGCCCGTACATATTCCCAACCTCTGCTCAGTCCAATCTCGCCACTTTCATGAATAATGAAATGAAGAGGACAACACAAACACCCAGTGGCAGGTGAAATTTGAATCATACAGCAGTCCATTTGTCGCGCTGAGAGCCACAAAGCACATCATCGTCGAGACTGTAGCATTTATTCACGCTTCTGACGTCTGTTGATGTTTACCGTGTGTCAGGTGTAACTGTACTGCAGGCCCACATAGGACGTACATCTGAACATTAATGAAAAGCTGTCTTAGTGGTTTCTATGACATCCACTTAAATATGCAGGCTCGAAGACGATGTGCTTTTGGCTCTCAGCGCCTCATTTGTGTTTTAGTCAGGTGACGTTGTTGGCAGATAGCACTATTTGAATTTAATAATTTCCGCAAACTGCAGTTTGTGTTTGTAGTTGGTTGTTTACTGTTCAGAATTCGGCTTTCGTGTGTAGTGTCGAACCTATATTAAGCGCTATAGAAACTTATCAGGAAAAGCTAACCGCAAGGGAAGCAGAGCCTCCCACACCAGATGCATTGTCTGACAAAGTGAGGAAATCAAATAAGCGTGACTACAAACGAACAAAGAACTGTTATTCATATCGTAAAATTGTCGTGGACCAAGGAGACAGGTGGAAGGGCTATTTGAATAACAGACACAGTAACTTTTATTGATAAACATTCGACCGTAGGGTATGAAACCACGTTAGTGAATGTTTTGAAGATTGCTTGATCGGGAGGACACAGGATGTTGTCTTGGAAGATGCACTCCCCCCCTCCCCCCCTCCCCCTCTCCCGACGCACTTTATATACCGCCTACTGCTGCCGCCGGCCGGAGTGGCCGAGAGGTTCTAGGCCCTACAGTCTGGAATCGCGCGACCGCTACGGTGGCAGGCTCGAATCCTGCCTCGGGCATGGATGTGTGTGATGTCCTTAGGTTAGTTAGGTTTAAGTAGTTCTAAGTTCTAGGGGACGTATGACCTAAGATGTTGAGTCCCATAGTGCTCAGAGCCATTTGAACCATTTTTTAAATCATTTTAGCTAGTGCTGCCGTCCATAAATGGTTATTGTACGTTGACGTCGGACATAGGCGCTGCTCGCAGTGATGGGACTGGACCGTATAATATTACATCAATGTAAACACTTTTCAGTGTAACCACGGTTACGTATGGCCATTTCTACATTTACATGGATACTCTGCAAATCACATTTAAGTGCCTGACAGAGGGTTCATCGAACCATGTTCATAATTGTCTATTATTCCAATCTCGTATACCGCAACGATAGAACGAACACCTATATCTTTCCTTACGAGCTCTGATTTCCCTTATTTTATCGTGGTAATCGTTCCTCCCTATGTAGGTCGGCGTCAACAAAATATTTTCGCATTCGGAGGAGAAAGTTGGTGATTGGAATTTCGTGAGAAGATTCCGTCGCAACGAAGAACGCCTTTCTTTTAATGATGTCCATCCCAAATCCTGTATCATTTCAGTGACACTGTCTCCCGTATTTCGCGATAATACAAAACGTGCTGTCCTCATTTGAACTTTTTCGAAGTACTCAGTCAGTCCTATGTGGTAAGGATCCCACACCACACAGCAGTAGTCTAAAAGAGGACGGACAAGCGTAGTGTAGGCAGTCTCTTTTAGTAGGTCTGTTACATCTTCTAAGTGTCCTGCCTATAAAACGCAGTCTCTGGTTATCCTTCCCCACAACATTTTCTGTGTGTTCTTTCCAATTTAAATTATTCTTAATTTTAATTTCTAGGTATTTAGTTGAATTTACGGCCTTCAGATTTGACTGATTTATCGTGTAACCGAAGTTTAACAGATTCCTTTTAGCACTCATGTGGATGACCTCACACTTTTCGTTATGTAGGGTCAACTGCAACATTCAGATATCTTTTCTAAATTGTTTTGAATGTCTGATGACTTTATTAGTCGATAAACAGCGTCATCTGCAAACATCCTAAGACGGCTGCTCAGATTGTCTCCCAAATCGTTTATATAGATAAGGAACAGCAAAGAGCCTAAACACTACTTTGGGGAACGCCAGAAATCACTTCTGTTTTACTCGATGACTTTCCGACAATTACTACGAACTGTGACCTCTCTGACAGTTAATCACGAATCCAGTCACATAACTGAGACGATATTCCATAAGCACGCAGTTTCACTACTAGCCGCTTGTGTGGTACAGTCTGAAAAGCCTTCCGGAAATCCAGAATTACGAAATCAATCAAAAATCCCTTGTCAATAGCACTCAACACTTTATGCGAATAAAGTGCTAGTTGTGTTTCACAAGAACGATGTTTCCTAAATCCGTGTTGACGGTGTGTCAATAGACCGTTTTCTTGAGGTAAATGGAAATGCCGTGCAAGTCTTTCGAGTTGACGACTTCGGCGACTTGGGTGTCGATGGAGATGAAACGATGATAGTGATAAGGACAACACAACACCCATGCAGATGTCGTCTACACCGATGCTTCTGTGGTCGATGGACGCACTGGGTTTGCATTCATCCGACGCGACTACGTTGAGCAGTATTCCCTGCCTTGTGGGAGCAGCGTTTTCACAGCGGAGCTGGTTGCTCGTTATCCTGCACTAGCTCACCTTTCCTCCTGCCCTGGGGAGTCATTTGTCACATGCAGTGACTCCCTGAGTGGACTGCAAACACTCGACCAGTGTTTTTCTCGGGACCCTTTGGTGCGCGGAATTCGAGATGCTGTTTTTGCTCTCTCCAAGCGTGCTCGTTCAGCGACGTTTGTGTGTGGACCCCGGGCCACATCGGCATTCCAGGAAACGAACGTGTCGATCGGTTGGCCAAGTAGACCACCACTTCGCCACCCCTGGAGCTTGGTCTCGTGGAAAGAGACCTCCGGTCAGCCCTACATCGCTAGGTCCGCGATGTCTGGAGCTCTGAATGGTCTGTCTTGAACACGCCGGATAAGCTCCGCACGGTCAAGTCGTCCACGGCCGTATGGAACTCATCCTTGAGGAGTGCGCGTAGGGGACTCGCTGTTCTCTGCCGTCTCCGAATCGGACATACGCGGTTGACCCACAGCTATCTCCTTCGCCGTGAGAATCCGCCCATTTGTCGCTGTGATGGAGGGATGACTTTGGCCCATCTTCAGATCGACTGCCACCTTTTAGCCCCCTTGCGGCAGTCCTTTAATTTACCAGCTGCACTTCCTTTAATTCTAGGTGACGATGCCTCTATAGCCGGCCGGGGTGGCCGAGCGGTTCTAGGCGCTACAGTCTGGAATCGCGCCACCGCTACGGTCGTAGAGTCGAATCCTGCCTCGGGCATGGATGTGTGTGGTGTCCTTAGGTTAGTTAGGTTTAAGTAGTTCTAGGGGACTGATGACGTCAGAAGTTAAGACCCATAGTGCTCAGAACCATTGAACGATGCCTCTATAGTTGACTGAGTTTTACGTTTTATCCGAGCAGCTGGATTTTATCACTCACTCAAGTTTTTGAGGGCGCTCTCGCATGATTTCTCAGGCTACACCCACTCAGCGACTTTTGTGACGTGGATACCAAAATAGTGTCTTTTATGGTAACAAGTTGTCCTGGTACCTCTATCAATGCTTTCCAGCTGAAGGTTCTTGGTCTGTAGTTCAGTGGTTGACCTTTTACCTAATCCATCAACCACTGTAGTCTGTTTTACTCTAGTCAACTATTTGCTCTGCTCCTTTTAAGTGTCCTCTATTTTGTGTTACTGCGGAGTTCATTTTAGCTCTGTACCCCTTGGTGTTCCCTCCCTCTGGGTGCAGAGATAACGCTTTTACTGTATAGGCCTTTCACAAGTACGTCTTTTGGAACAGGGGACTGATGACCTCGATGTTTAGCCCCCATCGAACCCCAAAACCAACCAACCAACCAACACAACACCCAGTCCCTGAGCGGAGAAATTTCCGACCCACCCGGGAATCGAACCCGGGCTGTTAGGTATGACATTCCGTCGCGCTGACCACTCAACTACCAGGGGCGGACTTCTTCGAGGTAATTCATAACATTCGAACACAATGTATGTTCCAAAATCCTTTCCGAAACATTTCAGTAGCGTTGTTGATAATTCTTCCGGGTTATATGGCCGTGGTCCATGGAATTCTTCTATTCCTAACGTTTCGTCCAATACTACGTTGGACATCTTCAGAGGTATGGCTGGTCCTGCTGAGTCCTGCTCCCTCAGCAGGACCAGCCATACCTCTGAAGATGTCCAACGTAGTATTGGACGAAACGCTAGGAGTAGAATAATTCCATGGACTACGGCCATATAACCCGGAAGAATTATCAACAACAGTACCATCCGGTCGTGAAAGCCTTCATTGTATGATTTCAGTAGCGTGCTTGTAGCCCTTGTCAGTAAATTTTTATCGTCATCTTTCCCCGTACAGCAGTATCTTTAGTGAATGAAAAGTTTCTCACACATTTTTGCTATTCACATTACGTAAAGCGTTTATTTATGTACGAACTGGAGCGTATTCTTACCAGGTTCTCATTTTTCATTCCGAGATGAGGATGTGATTTTCAGGGCGAATGCTAGTGAATCGAATGGAACGGGAATTGAATTACAGCGCGCTCCCTGGAAGCGGTAAATACGATTTGTGTGCATCGGACTTCGGCGGAGCGCAGTCAATTTTCCGCGCACGGCGCCCTTTATCTGCGGGAACGCTCCAATTAGTCTGTGCGACCGATCGCTGGGCGGCAAATATTGGGGGACCATTAGTCATCTGAACGAAACGAGCTCCTGGTCGGCGTCTAATGGAGTCGCAATATCCAGGTCTCGTCTGGCCGCCAGCGGGCTGATCGTCAGCTGTCGCGCTCAATATGGCGCCCGCCCGTGCTCTGACAAACAGCTCGTCCAGAGATCGAAGCAGAAACGAAAAACCACTGACTTCACAACTATTACCACTAATGCTACGTGGTTTTCGTAGAAATTCGTGGATAGAAGTTGGGGCGCGGACCATTGGTCTGATACTTCATGGTATTGAACCGTCAATTAGGGTGATTCACAACAAGTTATCGTGGAAGTAGCGGCCGGGAGGTGCTGGTGAAAACACACACATTGATGAGGTTATCTTTTATTTTAAAACGCTTTCTCAATAATAAATTTTTAAGTCTGGCATTTATTTAAAAGCTAATAATTTCAAAACAATTTCAAATAGCTTGACAATTTTCATTATGAAAAGGAGATTACCATGTATGACATTAACAACTTGGCAATAATGAGATTTTATAACTCTATGTAAAGGATATTGCAAGGTAAATGTTAACAGCCAAACAGTTGCAGGATAAAGATTTATTAAAATTCTTGACCACGGTTTCGTGGCAACGGCCTTGCCGCAGTGGATACACCGGTTCCCGTGAGATCACCGAAGTTAAGCGGTGTCGGGCACTTGGATGGGTGACCATCCAGGCCGCCATGCGCTATTGCCATTTTTGGGGGTGCACTGAGCCTCGTGATGCCAATGGAGGAGCTACTCGACCGATTAGTAGCGGCTTCGGTCAAGAATACCATTGTTTTTCTCAATATATATAAATGACCTAGTAGATAGCGTCGGAAGTTCCATGCGGCTTTTCGCGGATGATGCTGTAGTATACGGAGAAGTTGCAGCATTAAAAAATTGTAGCGAAATGCAGGAAGATCTGCAGCGGAGAGGCACTTTCTTCAGGGAGTGGCAACTGACCCTTGACATATACAAATGTAATATATTGTGCCTACATACAAAGAAGGATCCTTTATTGTATGATTATATGATAGCGGAACAAACACTGGTACCAGTTACTTCTGTGAAATATCTGGGAGTATGCGTGCGGAACGATTTGAAGTGGAATGATCATATAAAATTAATTGTTGGTAAGGCGGGTGCTAGGTTGAGATACATTGGGAGAGGCCTTAGAAAATGTAGTCCATCAGCAAACGAGGCGGCTTGCAAAACATCGTTCGACCTATATTTGAGGTTGCTCATCAGTGTGGGATCCGTACCAGATCGGGTTGACGGAGGAGATAGAGAAGATCCAAAGAAGAGCGGCACGTTTCGTCACAGGGTTATTTGGTAAGCGTGATAGCGTTACGGAGATGTTTAGCAAACTCAAGTGGCAGACTGTGCAAGAGAGGCGCTCTGCATCGCGGTGTAGATTGCTATTCAGGTTTCGAGAGGGTGCATTTCTGTATGAGGTTTCGAATATATTGCTTCCCCCTACTTATACCTCCAGAGGAGATCACGAATGTAAAATTAGAGAGATTCGAGCGCGCACGGAGGCTTTCCGGCAGTCGTTCTTCCCGCGGACCATACGCGACTGGAAGAGGAAAGGGAGGTAATGACAGTGGCACGTAAAGTGCCCTCCTCCACACACCGTTGGGTGGCTTGCGGACTATAAATGTAGATGTAGATGCAGATAACGACCGGGAGAGCGGTGTGCTGACGCCACGCCCCGCCTTCCGCATCCTCCATCGAGGATGACACGGCGGTCGGATGGTCCCGGCAGGCCACTCGTGGCTTGAAGACGGAGTGCCAAGACGGAGTTTGTCCACGGCTTTGGTATATCTAAATATACCTTCATCAGAAGTAAAATACACTAAAATCACATCCTGAAATGGAGTTATATAAAACAATTGTGCCAAAGACGTCGTCAGTAGTTAAAACATCTCCATTTATACAACGTAATTATGGATGGGGCGTTGATGTGTTCGCATCATGTGATTTTAGTGTATTTTACTTCTGATGAAGGTATATTTAGATATACCGAAACCGTGGTCAAGAATTTTAATAAATCTTTATCCTGCAACTGTTTCGCTGTTATCGTTTACCGCGAAGAATTTAAACAGTTGCTGTTTCAGTCATGTTTAAAATCTTGAGATATTGAAAGGTTTGACTTTAACAATAAGATGATCTTAAACTTGTTACTTCAATAAGGGGACAATTCTAAAAAACAAAAAAAAACAAAAAAAACTTTAAGTAGGTAGCTTGTACTAACCAAAAATAGTTGTCTCTCGCCAGTTACATGACTTACATTTGTTACAAGAAAAATATGAATAAGCCAGCACACAAACCTTCACATTAAAGGCAGTTCCCAAAGAAAAATGCTCGGTGACGGAGTGACACGTTTAAAGGGGCCCAGATCACAATAGGCGGAATAGTTACTGTTCGTCTACAGGGCCACAGCAGATCAGCCCCAAAACTTCTATTACAAGGCGCCACCTCCCCGAGTTACCCAAAACCAGGAGATGTAGCGAGGGCGGTGCCTGCACGGACTCCCAACCACAGAGTCCCGCGACACCGACCCTAAATCACCCAATCGCGGCGTGAATGGAAACGGCCCGACCAACAAGCAATTACCACATTCCTGCGGACAGGCAAACGAAAACTGTGGTGGGAAGACCCCAACAAAACCACTGGTCAAGAAACTCATACACTTCACTAGAATATGAAAACCTTCGTATTTCAGAGTGGTCCATTTATCGTGACCGGGCCAAATCTCACGAAATGTGCGTCAAACAAAAAAACTACAAAGAACGAAACTCGTCTTGCTTGGCGGGGAAAACCAGGTGGCGCTATGGTAGGTCCACTAGATGGCGCTGCCGTAGGTCAAACTGATATAAACTGCGTTTTTTAAAATAGGAACCCCCATTTTTATTACATATTCGTCTAATACGTAAAGAAATATGAGTGTTTTAGTTGGATCTATTGGTTATGACCTGTAGATTAAAACTGAAGAAACTGCAAAAAGGAGGGAACTTATGGGGAGATGAGCTGGATAAACTGAAAGGACCAGAGGTTGTACAGAGTTTCAGGGAGAGCGTAAGGGAACAATTGACAGGAAATGGGGAAACAAATACAGTAGAAGAAGAATGGGTAGCTTTGAGGGATGAAGTAGTGAAGGCAGCAGATAATCAAGTAGGTAAAAAGACGAGGGCTAGTGGAAATCCTTGGGTAACAGAAGAAATATTGAATTTAATTGATGAAAGGAGAAAATATAAAAATGCAGTTAATGAAGCAGGCAAAAAGGAATACAAACGTCTCAAAAATGAGATCGAAGGAAGTGCAAAATGGCTAAGCAGGGATGGCTAGAGGACAAGTGTAATAATGTATAGGCTTATCTCACTAGGGGTAAGATAGATACTGCCTACAGGAAAATTAAAGAGACCTTTGGAGAAAAGAGAGCCACTTGTATGAATATCAAGAGCTCAGATGGAAACCCAGTTCTAAGCACAGAAGGGAAGGCGGAAAGGTGGAAGGAGTATATAGAAGGTTTATACAACGGCGATGTACTTCAGGACAATATTATGGAAATGGAAGAGGATGTAGATGAAGATTAAATCGGAGGTACGATACTGCGGGAAGAATTTGACAGGGCACTGAAAGATCTGAGCCGAAACAAGGCCCCCGGAGTACACAACATTCCATTGGAACTACTGACGACCTTGGGAGAGCCAGTCCTGACAAAACTCTACCGTCTGGTGCACAAGATGTATGAAACAGGCGTAATACCCGCAGACTTCAAGAAGAATATAATAATTCCAATCCCAAAGAAAGCAGGTGTTGACAGATGAGAAAATTACCGAACAATCAATTTAATAAGCCTCAGCTGCAAAATACTAACACGAATTCTTTACAGACGAATGGAAAAACTAGTAGAAGCCGACCTCGGGGAAGATCAGTTTGGATTCCGTAGAAATGTTGGAACACGTGAGGCAATTCTGACCTTACGACTTATCTTAGAAGAAAGATTAAGGAAAGGCAAACCAACGTTTCTAGCATTCGTAGACTTAGAGAAAGCTTTTGACAATGTTGACTGCAATACTCTCTTTTAAATTCTAAAGGTGGCCGGGGTAAAATACAGGGAGCGAAAGGCTATTTACAATTTGTAACCAGATGGCAGTTATAAGAGTCGAGGGACATGAAAGGGAAGCAGTGGTTGGGAAGGGAGTGAGACAGGTTTGTAGCCTCTCCCCGATGTTATTCAATCTGTATATTGAGCAATCAGTAAAGGAAACAGAAGAAAAATTCTGAGTAGGTATTAAAATCCATGGAGAAGAAATAAAATATTTGCGGTTCGCCGATGACATTGTAATTCTGTCAGAGACAGCAAAGGACTTGGAAGAGCAGTTGAATGGAATTGACAGTGTCTTGAAAGGAGGATATAAGATGAACATCAACAAAAGCAAAACGAGAATAATGGAATGTAGTCAAATTAAGTCGGATGATGATGAGGGAATTAGATTAGGAAATGAGACGATTAAAGTAGTAAAGGAGTTTTGCTATTTGTGGAGTAAAATAACTGATGATGGTGGAAGTAGAGAGGATATAAAATGTAGGCTGGCAATGGCAAGGAAAGCGTTTCTGAAGAAGAGAAATTTGTTAACATCGGGTATAGATTTAAGTGTCAGAAAGTCGTTTCTGGAAGTATTTGTATGGAGTGTAGCCATGTATGGAAGCGAAGCATGGACGATAAATAGTTTGGACAAGAAGAGAATAGAAGCTTTCGAAATGTGGTGCTACAGAAGAATGCTGAAGATTAGATGGGTAGATCACATAACTAATGAGGAAGTATTGAATAGGATTGGGGAGAAGAGAAGTTTGTGGCACAACTTGACAAGAAGAAGAGATCGGTTGGTAGGACATGTTCTGCGGCATCAAGGGATCACCAATTTAGTATTGGAGGGCAGTGTGGAGGGTAAAAATCGTAGAGGGAGACCAAGAGATGAATACACTAAGCAGATTCAGAAGGATGTAGGTTACACTAGGTACTGGGAGATGAAGAAGCTTGCACGGGATAGAGTATGATGGAGAGCTGCATCAAACCAGTCTCAGGACTGAAGACCACAACAACAAATAACAGTTGGAACCCTTTTTTCGTTTTGTGATAGATGGCGCTTTACGTACTATACGAATATGTGATAAAGATGGGGGTTCGTGATTTTAAAAAAACGCAGTTGATATCCGTTTTGGCTGTGCGGTTCTAGGCGCTTGAGTCTGGAACCGCATGACCGCTACGGTCACAGGTTCGAATCCTGCCTCGGGCATGGATGTGTGTGATGTCCTTAGGTTAGTTACGTTTAAGTAGTTCTAGGGGACTGATGACCACAGATGTTAAGTCCCATAGTGTTCAGAGCCATTTTTTTTAAATATCCGTTTGACCTATGGCAGCGCCATCTAGCGGGCCAACCATAGCGCCATCTCGTTTCTCCCTTCAAGCTAGACAAGTTTCGTTCTTCGTAGTTTTTTCGTTTGTTGACACTCGACCCCAGCGCCGGGAACACATCGCACTTCCAAATGCTCGTCAGAGCCAACCGCTGATCTCCTGCACCACATCTTCTTAGCTTCATAAGCCACGTACTTGCGGGCGAGGCAGACTTAGCCCCTGACAGCCAAGAGGTCGACCAAAGCACGTGGCGAACAGTTGACGACCCCCAACAGCAGGGCTCCGCTCGCGCCACCTCCTCTCTCGGTCACAGCCCAGGACGTATTAGTCGATCATCACGCGACCCTACACTTGCTCCACCTCCCGCCAGAGGGCGGTAGCGATCCAAACAGCGCGCCACACCGAAAGCGCCACCGTAAATACTAGGCGCAAAGCGAAAGTACTGCACCTGGCGCGCTTTTCGAAGAGCCGGACACAACTACGGCTTAGTATGATCGGATTTTTTTTATTTTCATATTGAAAAACTAAGATTCGTGTGGCACCTTCCTTTTCTTTGTGCAACGCCTCATCCTTCCATCATGGGCAAGAAACACATATGTAAAACATTTTAATAAAATTAATCATATACAGTTGATGTTCCTGAGAGTTTCAACTCTATCTAGTATAATGATGTCGGATGAAGTGGAATTTGTATCAGGGAGGGAGATGTACTGGCTTAATCTGTACTGCTGTGGTAAGAAGGGGGTTTGGGCTGTTAGAGATGGAGCACAAGCACGGATTGTGTCAAGTCATGTCAGATGTCAAAGCCATGCTGATAGTGTTGGCTTTGAAGGATCAGTACATCATGAATTCGTGCTACAGGGAGAAACTGTTAATCGACGGTACTATCGGGAGATGTTGCGACGCTTGAAATGTGGAGACACAATTCAGGGCTCTTGTATCACGATAACGCACCCGTACATTCATCCCTGTTGGTGCGTCACTATTGTAAGAGAAACGAAATCACTGTGTTGTCCCATCCTCCGTACCCTACAGACCTGGTCCCTGCGGAGCCCTGCCACACAGAGGACTGTCTTGGTGGTATCGGCGCGAGGGTACACCGGCTGCGGCCATTGCATTTGAACGCCTACTTCGTCTCCAAATCACCTGTTGGGCAGTTTAGCAGTCTTTGTCTGAGGACTCACTCTTCACTGCAGCGTGTCCATCAGACCTGCAGCCCTGTATTTCAACCAGTCTGTGTCGTGTTAGCTTTCAGCTAGTGGTTCACAATCTCGGTCAACGCCTCATATAATCAGAAAGCGTTGCTGCTATTATCCTGAGGGAGGCATTGTTTTATCGTGACCCTTCCTTCCCCTTTAATATGAGGGTTGGAACTTTAATAGTGGCAACTATTTATTTATAGTTCGTACAAAATAGATACGTGTTTCAAAGTTCTACTGACCTTCAGAATAGTCACAAGCATCGTGTATAACCGGTTCCCAGCGATGTGGAAATCGTATCATACTCTCATGGTGTTAGGGCAAACAAGATGACAAGTTGGAAGAAAGACGTTGGGAACATAAAAACGTGAGTTCCTGACGTAGAACTGTTGAGCGAACTCCAGCGTGTGACCAGATAGGAGGAAAAGCAGTCGCCAACCAAAAACACGAAGAACTGTAAGTAATCACTTATTTGTATAAACAACGAGACGTGAACTGTTTTTAACCAATACTGTTAAGT
Source organism: Schistocerca gregaria (assembly GCF_023897955.1). Lineage (NCBI taxonomy): Eukaryota > Metazoa > Arthropoda > Insecta > Orthoptera > Acrididae > Schistocerca > Schistocerca gregaria. Next base: position 194,400,268 of record NC_064929.1, on the reverse strand, counting down.
ACTGGTTTGCTGTTGTGCCACATATGGACTGGAAGGATTTCTGTTTTATAATGTAACAATAACACATACCAAAACAAAATTCTCATTGTAGATTCCACTGATGATGCCTTAAAGTGGAAAAAAAGCGAAACGCGTCTGGGAGAAATAGAGTACGGTGCTTTTGATTTACAAAAGAAATGTCAGCTATCCTGTTTCATATATATATAGGAATTCGACTCTCTAAAAAAATCTGGGTTGGGGGGAGGGGTTGACGGTTGTTTTGCAACGGGTTTTCTGATTAGCAGGCAAATTTTAATTACGCAGTGTCCCACCAGCAACCCTCGCAGGCGTGTAATGAGGTAGGAAAACGAGATTTGTTTGACGGAAGAGCCGCCACGGGGAGGTGGCTGCAAAGAGAATCTGAAACTGTAAGAGATCCATTCGTGCGGATAAGCAGTCGGAAGGCAGTGGCGCAAAAGGAAGCCACAAAGGCAGTAACGAGGTGTAGCGGCAGGGAGAAGGGAGGGGGTGACGCCTCTCTCTTGTTTGCATAATTAGGCGATACGTATCCGTAATAAGCGCTGACTGTACCAGCCGCTTCTTCTCTTCCTCCTCGCGGCAGCAGGGCCCGTCAAAGGCAGGCACATCACAGCGAGACGTTCCGCCGGCACGCACGTCGCTACAGACTGAGTACGGATCTCGGGTTCGACATAAACGTCCAGCTGCAGGCTGGCGCACGGGAAACCGGGACCGAGTACTCGCACAAGTCGCCAGTTACGCGCGAATTGTTGCCCGCCACGAGCAGATTAAACAACAAATACACAAACAAGCGGTAATTAGATAATACAGAAATATACTGGCCATTAAAATTGCTGCTACACCAAGAAGAAATGCAGATGATGCACGGGTATTCATTGGACAAATAGACTATACTAGAACTGACTTGTTATTGCATTTTCTCGCAATTTGGGAGCATAGATCCTGAAAAATCAGTACCCAGAACAACCACCTCTGGCCGTAACAACGCTCTTGATGACGCTTGGGCATTGAGACAAAAAGAGCGTGGATGGCGTGTACAGGTACAGCTGCCCATGCAGCTTCAACACGATACCACAGTTCATCAAGAGTAGTGACTGGCGTATTGGGACGAGCCAGTTGCTCGGCCAGACGTTTTCAATTGGTGAGACATCTGGAGAATGTGCTGGCAGCAGTCGAACATTTTCTGTATCCAGAAAGGCCCGTACAGGACCTGCAACATACGGTCGTGCATTGTCCTGCTCAAATGTAGGTTTTCGCATGGATCGAATGAAGGGTAGAGCCACGGGTCGTAACACATCTGAAATGTAACGTCCACTGTTCAAAGTGCCGTCAATGCGAACAAGAGGTGACCGAGACCAATGGCACCCCATACCATCACGCCGGGTGATACGCCAGTATGGCGATGACGAATACACGCTTCCAATGTGCGTTCACCACGTTGTCGCCAAACACGTATGCGACCATCATGATGCTGTAAACAGAACCTGGATTCGTCCGAAAAAGTGACGTTTTGCCACTCGTGCACCCAGGTTCGTCGTTGAGTACACCATCGCACGCGCTCCTGTCTGTGATGCAGCGTCAAGGGTAACCGCAGCCACGGTCCTCGATTTCATAGTCCATGCTGCCTCAAAAGTCGTCGAACTGTTCGTGCAGATCGTTGTTGTCTTGCAAACGTCCCCATCTGTTGCCTCAGGGACCGAGACGTGGCTGCACGATCCGTTACAGCCATGCGGATAAGATGCCTATCATCTCGACTGCTTGTGATAGGAGGCCGTTGGGATCCAGCACGGCGTTCCGTATTACCCCCCTGAACCCGCCGATTCCGTATTCTGCTAACAGTCATTGGATCTCGACCAACGCGAGCAGCAACGTCGCGATACGATAAACCGCAATGGCGATAGGTTACAATCCGACTTTTATCAAAGTCGGTAACGTGATGGTACGCATTTCTCCTCCTTACTCGAGGCATCACAACAACATTTCACCAGGCAACATCGGTCAGCTACTGTTTGTGTCTGAGAAATTGGCTGGAAACTTTCCTCATGTCAGCACGTTGTAGGTGTCGCCACCGGCGCCAACCTTGTGTGAATGCTCTGAAAAGCTAATCATTTGCATGTTACAGCATCTGCTTCCTGTCGGTTAAATTTCGCGTCTGTAGCACGTAATCTTCGTGGTGTAGCAATTTTAATGGCCAGTATGTGTAAGAAGTAATCTAATTCAAAGGTCTGTATATACCGAATTGATCTTGTCCTTTACATTATGTGCTGAAAATGACCTCATGCTCCAATGGCCTTCTGTCCGTGCCGTAACATGTTAACATATCGTACACATAGTGCAGCCCTGCCGCTTGTAATCTGCCCCCTCCTTCTGAAAAACTAAAACTAAACACCGACCGAACAGGCCAGGAAGGCCCAACGGAACCGACCGGCCGCCGTGTCACCCTCAGTCCACAGGCGTCACTGCATGCGGATATCGAGGGGCTCAGCACTCCGCTCTCCCAGTCGTATGTCAGTTTACGAGATCGAAGCCGCTGCATCTCAATCAAGGAGCCCCTCAGTTTGCCTCACAAGGGCTGAGTGTACCCCGCTTGGCAACAGCGTTAGGCAGACAAGATGGTCACCCATCCAAGAACTAGCCCAGCCCGACATCGCTTAACTTCAGTGATCTAACTTGAACCGATGCCCCCCCCCCCTTTCCCTCTCCTTCCTACTTCCATCAGTTGTCCACATTAAACAAAGCCCAGTCCAAGTAATTAATAAGCAAAGTCCTTTATGAAGAGTTGAGAGGAGCGAAGATTACAATAGACTTTCAGGTTTACTTAACTTGTCATGTTGAGATGGCTCCAGTTCTTCCTGTCTAGGGATGTGATTCTTGAAGCTGAATATCTCATACCGGATACTCATATTTGGTTCGAACTAAATAAATCGGAAGATTGTTGTTGCAGCATTTTTTTTTGCGTAAATGTATTTTCTCACATCTTAGTATATCATACAGTATTTTGATTTTTTACATTAACGTACCGAAATTAAATTGTTCGCACTTATTATACAAAAAAAACGTCCGACCACATCAGAGGCAAGCTTACGACTTCCTCACGCAACGGAAATAACAATACTCCGAAGGGTTTACAATTTTTCTTAACAAATGCATTTCTACTAGTTTCCTTTACATTATTAATTTCAATTATTATTTCATAAATGAATCCAGAAATAAATATAGTCAGTACAGGAATGCGTAATTAATAATAGAAATTTTAAGTGTGCCAATAATTCGTAATTTCAAGTATTTCGAAAAAAGTAATTTTAACTGTACATTCAGAACCAGTACTTATCGATTATAACATCGAAACTAAATTATTTTATAAAGTAATTCCTTTTCACAAATTTTAACTTGAAATATAACATACTGTTTATAAAATTATATGGAAGTTTTCAGAAAAGCAACTGAGATAATAGTGACCTATCCAGAATTCGACACGACACACGCTGGCAGATGTCATTCACCGGGCATTCGCCATATCCACACCCTGCCATCGGATCGCCACGTTGTTTACCGTGATTCGTCACTCCACACAACTTTTTTTCCACTGTTTAGTCACCCAATGTTTACGCTCCTTACAACAAGCGAGGCATCGTTTGGCATTTACGGGCAGCCGCTGGACCATGAAATCCAAGTTTTCTCACCTCTCGGCTAAGTGTCGTAGTACTTCCAATGGATCCTGATGCAGTTTGTGATGGTCTGGAAGACGTCCACCTATTGCGACCCTCTTGAACCGTCAGCGATCTCTGTACGTCAACAGACGAGGTCGGCCTGCACGCTTTTGTGCTGTACGTGCCCCTTCACTATAACATCGGAAACAGAGACGATTAGGAGTGTGGAAGTCTCGCATGCAGACGTATGACACGAGTGACACCCAATCACCTGACCACGTTCGAAGTCCGTGAGTTCCACGGAGCGCCCCATTCTGCTCTCTCTCACGATGTCTGATGACTACTGAGGTCGCTGGTATGGACTACCTGGCAGTAGGTGGCAGCACAATGCACCTGATAGGAAAAACGTACGTTTTTGGGGGTGTCCGGATATTTTTGTCTTCTAGTGGGAACGCAGCTGGTGACGGCCAACTGGACTGAGTCTGGGCACTGATAATCTGATAAGTTCAGACATTACCTTCTGGCCTTAAGGTTCTGCTAGCTCTTTGGTTGTCGGCTGCGATTACTCTCTTCGACTGTGGTCATCCTGTGAGACTTAGCTCGGTGCCTTCTACTTTGTAGGGATGTCGGGTTGCCTGGGGCATGTTTCCTCTGCACTGTTGGAAGTCCGAGCGGGTATCGCGCTATTTTCGTTGCTGGCCTAGCAATGGCTGTAAACTGGTCCTCTTGCCGGACTTAGGTCGGTCTCTTGCCAGGGCAGGGATGTCGGGTAGCCAGTGGGCGTGTTCCCTCTGCAGGGCTTTTTCGGCCACTGTCTTGTGCCTTTTTAGAAGCTGCTAGATAATTTCAGCATATAACCCCCGGGGGTTTTTCTTTGAGGGGAGGAGGTTGAGCCGTGCATGGCTCGTGTCCCCGTTAGTTCGTGTTCCGTTCGTAAAAGAACTGCCAAATAAATGTCAAATCGTACTTTAGTCCAAACGAACTGTCAAATACCCAGTCGAAACGTATTCCATAGGTTTATAATTACTGTATTACTATAGATAAAATATGGACGTCAAATCAAACTAGAGGTAAGTACGAATGTAAAATTACGATGTGTAATTATTCACATACAAAACGACCGTTATGTAGTTAGAATAAGCTATGTTGTGTTCGCAAGTTACTTAAGACTGGCAATAGAGCCGAAACAACTAAGTAGTACTAAACGTCTCGCATCTAAAGAATGGTGGTACAGCGTACCCTCCGCTACAGACAATACGGTGGCTTGTGGGGTATATATGTAGATATAGACAGGGTAACGGGTAACGGGGAGAACCCAGTTTGGTGCGCCTGTCCGTTTGGCGTTTTGGTACGGCAATACGTACGCGAGCCCGCCCGTGCCGTGTGGCTAACTGAAATGTGCGCAGTAAAGGTCAGAAGTTGATTTGCGGTCGAAGAGGCGAACGGCTGCAGCGAGGTTTCAGCGAGCTGTACCGTCTGACGGACCGCCATCGCAACTCACTGAGGCATTTAGCAAGTTAGTTACGTGTTCCACAGCTCAAATGCACTCTCTTCCTCAACCAGAAGGGGCTCGTCGAGTTTAGAGACAACCGGGGATATTTGAGGGAGTTTTAATTCATGCCTTGGGACTGACGGGCGCCTCTTGGATTGCTTTCTGTAAGTTCAAGTTGTTACTAGGTATCAGCTGTTAGCTGTTTACGTTTATAAAAAGTTACAGGATGTAAATTGAAGATGGAAGGGAAAGAAAGAAGAGAGAACTAATAATATAAGCGGCATCGGGACTTTATGCGGAATCAGCGGCGACGAGTGAAAAGGTGTGCCGAATCTGGATTCGAACCCAGGATCTCCTGCTTACCAGGCAGCTGCGTAGACCGCTCCGCCATCCGGGCAGAGCGGTTATTGCAGACGCGTGGAGTATCTCGGCACGCTCCCACATTCCCACCTATCCGCAGAGCCCGTCCATGCTCGCTACTTCGTCATTTCCACACGGGGGTCGAACGTAACTGTGTATCCGCAATGAGGGCGGTGGATTCATTGCCCCCTTCAGGCGAATCAATTACATGAATGCGTGGTGTCCTTTCGGACGTATCCGAAAGAAAAGACATAAATTATCAATTTCCGACCATTGCTTCCTGAGCTCCAAGCGCCCGACTTATGGTACATAGCGCAAAGTTCCGTTCCAAATCCAGTTAAGGGGAGATTTACGAGCGGCGTTCATTAACTAATGCAACACCTTTTCTTTCTAAAAGCAAGTTGGTTCTATTCAGTATTCGAGTGCGCCATATCACTCAGCACTATTTTGGCTACAAGACCTTACTTTTCCAGCATAACTCCTTTCAATGCTGTGGCCTTAACCCGTGTTACTGGGAGAGTCTGTATACCCTCATGGTACCACGACGTGAGAGCCAACGTCTTGCGTGATCAGTAACCCCCCCATCATCCACGGGCTGCATCCTGTGGTGTTCTTTCTTCATTGGGCCAAACAGGTGGAAGTCGGAAGGTGCGAGATCCTGGACGAGGAACAGTCCAGTAATTTTTATGAGCTGCTTTCGGGTGTGCAGACCTGCTTGAGGGCCGGTTTCGTCACGGAGAAGTAGTGCTTTGAATTTTTGTGGGGACAGGCATGCTAATGTCGTTTCTTCAATTTACCGAGGGTAACACAATATATTTCAGAGTCAATCATTACACCATGACGGTGGATACCAAACAGAGTGGCCCCTTCAGATTCCCAGAACACCGTCGCCATGGTTCCACCAGCTCTACGGCTTTGAACTTTTTCGTCGGATGGATGCTGGTGTGGCGCCATTCCATGAGTTGCCGTTTTGTTTCCGCTTCGAAGTGATGAACCTATGTTACATCGCCTGTAGTGACGTACGACAAAGAATTGTCACGTTCAGTCTCGTAACCTGCAAGCAATTACGCACATTGCCCTTCGCCACTCCTCCTGGTTTTCTGTCCTGTGCCGAGGAACCAAGTGAGCACACACCATTAAGTACCCCAATTGGTGGACGAATGTTCAGCTCTACGAAGAAAGTCGAATAGTTGGGCAGTGAGGTTTTTGATTGCGAGACGCCGATCACCTCGAATGAAAGTGTCGTCACGTTCCAACATTGTGCGTGCGGCCGGCTGGCACGCTGGACATCGGACAGGTTCGCGCGACGTTGTTGCGATGTCGGCACACACATCGCCCAATGGCTCACCGCGCTTTTGTTCACTGCCAGGTCCCTGCAGACTTTCTGCAAGCGCTTGTGAAATTCTGATGCTATGACTTTCAGCGAAAAGAAAATAACAGCTGTGTGCTTGGAACGCACCTCTGTTACAGACACCATTTTGAAGGCTACGTACAGTATAGCCATCTATCAGAAATTCATGACACTATAGATGCTGAAGCGGGAATTTTCCACGACGCCCCATAACAACTTGCGCATTTTTTCAACCAGAATAGGCCGAGAACGGAAAGTGTTGCGATATGTATTGAAAGCCGTTCGTATGTTCTATGCCGTCAGTGTTAAAATAACGAATTTTGTGACTCATTATTTTTGGAAACCTTTTAGGACGCCAAATATTCCGTGATTAGAGAGTATATTTTCGAGTTATATCGAAACATAATTAATGCATAAATTATATTATGATGCGTGTTACGATACTTTCTCAATTATTTTTTCTGTCTTAGTTTTATACGCTATAGAACGTAGGATATTTTTATTATTCTAGTCCACATGTGTTAAATCTTGGCGTGCTATAAAATTAAGAATTTTTACAAGCAAGAAAAGTAGTTCCGAGATACTGAGGTTGAAAGTTTTTTAATTGAAAACTTTTACACGAGGTAATAATTCTGTTTCATGACATGGAGTTGTCGTGTCCCATATTCTGCCCCTCCTTATTGCCACAATCGCCCAATGCCTACCTCCTCCTTTCGTTTCTTGCTTTGTTGTCATTTGCTGAGCAGCGCATTCTGCTTGGAGTACACTAAGAACATTGATTTTGTTTTCTGTCCGTATCTCACCCCTGACATCCGCAAACCATTCAGTCCTCTGTCCTCTAAAAGTTACGACAGTGTCAAATATAACTACCTTAAAGTCGCAGTCCAGTATATCAATCAAGAACTACTTGTTTTTCGCCGAAGACGTTTGCCCATTGCATCTTACAGTCTTTATATACTATATACATTAAAAATATGTATCGTTAATGGCAGTCCAAATTTTATTAGAGCGTCGTCTAAAAATTTAAGTAAATACATTAAGAATTTTCCGAGATCTTTGCTAAAGTTCTACACACAGACACACACACACACACACACACACACAAAGCAAAAGGCGGTTATTCAGAATTCTGACTGGTGGTGACATTAATGTGACTGGATGATGGTAATTGTAGGGAAGTTTCTGCTAGTCTTCACTTATAGCATCCCCTGTAGCAATATCTGATATTGTTTAAGCATTCTGTGTATGGGACGTTAAAAGAAGTCAAATACTTTGAGAGGCGGCAGTACCCACCGATACAAGGAGAAAAAAATAAAATACCTTAAAAGCTATGAGAACTTTGTCATCTTCATTGCTGTGAAACACCTTCTACAGAAAAATGTCCATAGCTCGTAAGGCATGCATTTAGAGCCCATATATATGGAAGACTTTTTGCCTATTTTGGTGGGTACTGCGAACTCTCAAAATACGCTAACGCAAAAAAAGAAATCGCAACATCAAGGAGTTGTGTGACGTATACGAAAGTTGATAGGCGTGTTTCTACATATGAAAGATTACGTCTATTGGGATTGGGCGCCAGTCACATAGGAACGGTGTAGTAGCGCCACTGTGAGGATTTGCTTTAAACACACGCTGTAATGTTCTTGAGTGTTAGATTAGACGTGTTGAGTTGGTTAGTTGCCTTAGACATTCTTCTGTGAGACGCTTTTATCAGCACATCACTGAGTTTACAGGAGGTCAGACGTTATTATGCTACATGCAGAAAGACTGGGCAGGTATGTACCTACTGCACGTGATTGTGGAAGCGATGGTCACGAGAATTTACGGTTACAAGAACAATGGTCTCTGGACGACCACGTGGAACTACCGGGAGGAAAGACCATCGTGTTCAGCGTATGGCTCTGGCGCATCGTACTGCAGCATTTGGCACCACACTGACTCGACGAACTACTACAAATCGATTAGTTCAAGGACAACTCCGAGCCAGACGTCCTGTAGCGTGCATTCCACTGATGACCTCAAGCCACCTCCGTTTGCAACTTCATTCGTGTCAAGCGAGGGCCCGTTGGAGGGCAGGGGGAGGTCTGTTTTGTTCTCTGATGAGAGAGCTGGCTCTGGCTTGGTGCGTCATGGCCACCTGTTGGTTACGGCCAGTTGAGGGGCTGCAAGCAACCTGCATACCAGAAACAGAGGACCTACACCTGCAGTTATGGTCTGGACAGCAAGAGCACACTTGCGTTTGTCTTGTCTGCCCTGACTGCAAATTGTATGTCCGTCTGGCGAAGAGACCTGTTGCGTTGCCATTCGATATGAGCATTCCAGGAGGTATTTTCCAACAGGATAACGCTCGCTCAAACACCACCCGACATGCTGTACAGAATGTCGGCACGTTGCCTTGTTCTACTTGATCACCAGATCTGATAGAACACATCAACGGACGACAACTCCAGCGTTATCAAAAAACAGCATTAATCGACAAGTTGCAATAGGCGCCCAACCGCATTCCACAAACTGACATCCGGCACCTCTACAATACATTGACGTTAGTCGGCCGTGGTGGCCGAGCGGTTCTAGGCGCTGCAGTCTGGAACCGCACGACCGCTGCGGTCGCAGGTTCGAATCCTGCATCGGGCATGGATGTGTGTGATGTCCTTAGGTTTAAGTAGCTCTAAGTTCTAGGGGGCCGATGACCTCCGAAGTTACGTCCCATAGTGCTCAGAGCCATCTGAACCATGCACGTTAGCATGCTTGCATTCAACACTGTGGCGGTTACGCCTTCTCAACACTATCCACCATCATGGCGTCCGTTTGACCATGGGCGCCTTTTACACCAGCCTGGTTGAGTGTCTGTATGCTGAACCTGATGAACTACCACTGTCCTACCATAGTGACTTCCTCCTCAGCAGGTATGCACGCCGTTTGTCTGCCATGCGTGGCTACCCCTCCTATGCCTCCCTCTTCGATGACTACTTTCATAGCTAGTATGGGGCTCGTCTCTCGTCTGTTACCTCCTGGAGGCGGCTTTCCGCACTTGCTACAGCTGATTAACTTCACAGTACATCTACATCCATACTCCGCAAGCCACCTGATGGTGTGTGGCGGAGAGTACCTTGAGTACCTTTATTGGTTCTCCCTTCTATTCCAGTCTCGTATTGTTCGTGGAAAGGAGGACTGTCGGTATGCCTCTGTGTGGGCTCTAATCTCTCTGATTTTATCCTCACGGTCTCTTCGCGAGACATACGTAGGAGGGAGCAATATACTGCTTGACTGCTCGGTGAAGGTATGTTCTCGGAACTTCAACAAAAGCCCGTACCGAGCTACTGAGCGTCTCTCCTGCAGAGTCTTCCACCGGAGTTCATCTATCATCTCAGTAACGTTTTCGCGACTACTAAATGATCCTGTAACGAAGCGCGCTGCTCTCCGTTGGATCTTCTCTATCTCTCTTCTATCAACCCTATCTGGTACGGATCCCACACTGCTGAGCTGTATTCAAGCAGTGGGCGAATAAGCGTACTGTAACCTACTTCCTTTGTTTTCGGATTGCATTTCCTTAGGGTTCTTCCAATGAATCTCAGTCTGGCATCTGCTTTACCGACGATCAACTTTATATGATCATTCCATTTTAAATCACTCCTAACGCGTACTCCCAGATCATTTATGGAATTAACTGCTTCCAGTTACTGACGTGCTATATTTTAGCTAAATGATAAGGTATCTTTCTTTCTATGTATTCGCAGCACATTACACTTGTCTACATTGAGATTCAATTTCCATTCCCTGCAGTATATGTCAATTCGCTGCAGATCCTCCTGCATTTCAGTACAATTTTCCATTGTTACAATCTCTGCATATACCACAGCATCATCCGCAAAAAGCGTCAGTGAACTTCGGATGTCATCCACTACCTGCAACATTCCCAGTGGGTGTGAACCCTCCACCGCCTTGGCTTCGTGAAGTGTCTCGTGTTAATCTTGACACTACTCCAGTCTCGGTCTCTCGCCTCCAGTTTCACGACCTTCAAATGGAACTTCGCGATACTATCTTTGTTTACATGATGGCTCTCGGACTGACTGTGGGGTCGGGTGTGCCTTTTTTCATTGCCACAAGTGTCTTTCGATATCGGCTTCCGACACACTCCTCAGTATTTCCAGCCGAACTCTTCCCCTTGTATCAGGCCACGGAGTACATCCGGCGACACAGACTTTCCTATTGTGTCGTCTGCTCAGACTCAATCAGTGCCCCATGTGCGTTGTACACTGCCCATCCCGTAGTGCAGCGGGTGCAAGAAAACTGTCAACTGCTCACTCTTAGCGGAGCCAGTGTGATGTTTCTGTGGCTCCCTGGTCGTGTCTGTCTACCAGGGAACGAGGCTGCTGACGCAGCTTCCAATGTTGCCGTCCTCGTACCTCAGCCCACGAGATTCTATATTCCCTCCAATGATCTCTGCTTGCCGTCCGTCAGGAGAGGTGTCCCTTTGGTATTACCAATGGTCCTCCCTTCAAGGGAATAACCTTCGGCTTATTAAGTCTCTCCCAGCGCTTTGGACGACCTCCTCTCGGCCCTCCCGTCGGGGGGAGATTATCTTAACTCGGCTGTGTGTTGGGTACTGCCTTTATAGCTATTGACATTTGCTAAGTGACGCTACCGCACCACTTTGTACGCATTGCTCCCAAATTTTAACTGTCCGCCACTTATTGCTGGAATGCCCTTTTTTAATCCTTTACGTTCAGCTTGGGTTGGCCGTCTGATTTATCAGCTGTTTTAGCGAATGACGCGCGGGCTGTCCACCCCGTTAATCCGCTGAAGCGGAGACCATTTAATTTTTTAGTTTTGTACCTCCATTTCTGCATGGTTTTTTTAGCCCTTTTTCCACGTGCCTGTTTTTAGCTGTCTTCTATTCTGTCCATTGGGACAGTCTTTTAGCTCCTCCGTGTTCTTGTTCTATAGTTTTGACTTGGCCGCGTATGACCCAAGTTGTTTTTTGCGCCCTAGAGCAAAACAAAACAAAACAAAGAACTTTGACCGTTACACTAGTTATTAATGTACCAAAATTCCACATTTGCTTACATTAACCTGTGATATTGCAAAGTAAATGACTTAAATATTATATTAAATTTCAGCCTCCAGTTGCATAAGCAAAGAAACTGTGGTGTCACCGCCAGACGCCACACTTGCTAGGTGGTAGCCTTTAAATCGGCCGGGGTCCGGTAGTATACGTCGGACCCGCGTGTCGCCACGATCAGTGATTGCAGACCGAGCGCCGCCACACGGCAGGTCTTGTTTAGAGAGACTCCTTAGCGCTCGCCCCAGTTGAACAGGCGACTTTGCTAGCGATGGTTCACTGTCTACATACGCTCTCATTTGCAGAGATGACAGTTTAGCATAGCCTTCAGCTACGTCATTTGCTACGACCTAGCAAGGCGCCATATTCAGTTACTATGAATGTATTCTGAACAGATAATATAGTGAATTATGTACCGTCAAGAGCGCCGTTCATCATTAATGGATTAAAGTTAAGTATCAAACTAATTACGTCCGCTTTCTGAATTCTAATTCCTTGTCATGTTCCAGACCTCACGTCAGTATAGTTCTTCCCTCTTCACGTTAGCCTGCGTGAGCTAAGAAGCGTGCATTTCGGCCTCATCTCGTGTTGGCTCTTCTGCCAACACAACAGAAACTTTACCTAGGTTATAGCCTTCTTCAGAAATGTCACAATATAATATAAAATAAAATTAAAACTTGCCTGATATTGGCGTTGTCAGACTTTTTGCTAGTACTACAGTATACAATCATAAGACTGCGTCACTTCTACTAATGTTTTGCCGATAGGCCACACAAACGGACCAGACAGGTAGGCCGCGGGCGATGAGTCGTAACTGGGCAACGACGCTGCGAGCTCAGCTGGTGGTCGCGCGCATGCGCCTGCGGGGTAATATCGACTTACAACCAGTATTATAGCCCAAACCTAGGTAAAGTTTCTTTGCTTATGCAACTGCAGACTGAAATTTAATACACGGTGAAAAGTATTTAAACCGACAAACTCTGGGAGGTTGTAGGGGACATAAAAACAAATATGTTTCCCTAATGTCATTTCTTCCTATGAGGAATATTTAAACCGATGGAGGCCGTATTACGCGCTTCAATTGTTAGAGGCCGTATTACGCTCTTCAGTTGTAGGAAACTGCTGTCCACCGGTGTAGTAGTGCACTGTCTCTGTTTACTAATGGAATGATACACCTGAAGTGAGTACACTGATACGGTTGGTGCGTACTACGTAGCGCACCGCAACGGACCAGCTGCACAGCAGGTTTAGCAACAACAGTATCCTAATCGCCGTATCCCGCATCATACGACCTTTGCTGCTGTGTACCAACGTCTGCGTGAGACCGGGTCATTTCGCAGGTTACCTGGACAGCGACGCCATCGCACGGTAAGAACGCTGCAATTTGAGGAAGCTGTCTCGCAGCATGTAGAGCGGGATCCTTCAGTCAGCACTCGTGCAATTGCACTAACATGGGGACGAATCAGACGAATGTAAGAGCAGTCCTTCGAGAGCAATTGTTACGTCCATTTCACTTACAGCGTGTCCACAACCTGGAACCAGTTTATTATCCACCCAGAGCACAGTTTTGGTAGTGGTACCTGGAAGAGTGTGAAATGCATCCTACATTTCCATCCTCTGAGTTGTTCACCGATGAAGCAACGTTCGGGGGTGATGGAGCCTTCAACATGCACAATTCGCATGTTTGGAGTGAGGATAACCCATATGCCACAGTTACTAGCGCTCAAGTGCGGTTTTTCATTAATGTGTTGGGGACTCTTTAATTGGGCCGTATCTGCTACCTAGGCCATTAAATGGCAGGCACTATTAAAATTTCCTCGGCAGAGCGTTGTCAGAATTGCTGGAAGGCGTCTCGCTCCCTACAAGACAACACATGTGGTTCCAACATGACGGGGCGCCGGAACATTTCAGTCGTCGTGTGCGTCGACTCCTGGACCGACGGTTCGGCATTTTTGAAAATCTACTGTAATTGAAGTTGGGTTGTGTTAATGTGTTGTCTCTTGGTCATAAAAAAATAGAAAAGTGTTTGTAGGTTTAATTTGCCACCAGAGAAATCTTCCTCTACCGGTGTAAATACTCCTCATAGGAAAAAAATACATTGGGGAAAAATATTTGTTTTGATGTCCCATACAACCTTCCAGAGTTTGTCGGTTTAAATACTTTCCACCCTGTGTAATTACATTTTACAGTTGCTGACTCCGCTGCACCATGCTAAAAATACCGAACTATCAGTTTAATAAGTCACAGCTGCAAAATACTAACGCGAATTCTTTACAGACGAATGGAAAAACTAGTAGAAGCCGACCTCGGGGAAGATCAGTTTGGATTCAGTAGAAATGTTGGAACACGTGAGGCAATACTGACCCTACGACTTATCTTAGAAGCTAGATTAAGGAAGGGCAAACCTATGTTTCTAGCATTTGTAGACTTAGAGAAAGCTTTTGACAACGTTGACTAGAATACTCTCTTTCAAGTTCTAAAGGCGGCAGGGGTAAAATACAGAGAGCGAAAGGCTATTTACAATTTGTACAGAAACCAGATGGCAGTTACAAGAGTTGAGGGGCATGAAAGGGAAGCAGTGGTTGGGAAGAGAGTGAGACAGTGTTGTAGTCTCTCCCCAATGTTATTCAATCTGTATATTGAGCAAGCAGTTAAGGAAACAAAAGAAAAATTCGGAGTAGGTATTAAAATCCATGGAGAAGAAATAAAAACTTTGAGGTTTGCCGATGACATCGTAATTCTGTCAGAGACAGCAAAGGACTTGGAACAGCAGTTGGACGGAATGGACAGTGTCATGAAAGGAGGGTATAAGATGAACATCAACAAAAGCAAAACGAGGATAATGGAATGTAGTCGAATTAAGTCGGGTGATGCTGAGGGAATTAGATTAGGAAATGAGACACTTAAAGTAGTAAAGGCGTTTTGCTATTTGGGGGGCAAAATAACTAATGATGGTCGAAGTAGAGAGGATATAAAATGTAGACTGGCAATGGCAAGGAAAGCGTTTCTGAAGAAGATAAATTTGTTAACATCGAGTATAGATGCAAGTGTCAGGAAGTCGTTTCTGAAAGTATTTGTATGGAGTGTTGCCATGTTTGGAAGCGAAGCATGGACGATAAATAGTTTGGACAAGAAGAGAATAGAAGCTTTCGAAATGTGGTGCTACAGAAGAATGCTGAAGATTAGATGGGTGGATCACATAACTAATGAGGAAGTATTGAATAGGATTGGGGAGAAGAGAAGTTTGTGGCACAACTTGACCAGAAGAAGGGATCGGTTGGTAGGACATGTTATAGGGCATCAAGGGATCACCAATTTAGTATTGGAGGGTAAAAATCGTAGAGGGAGACCAAGAGATGAATACACTTAGCAGATTCAGAAGGATGTAGGTTGCAGTAGGTACTGGGAGATGAAGCTTGCACAGGATAGAGTAGCATGGAGAGCTGCATCAAACCAGTCTCAGGACTGAAGACCACAACAGCAACATGTTAGCTAGTGAAATGTACTCGCGACGTTTCGTTACTGTACATTTTTTGGTGTTGCGGTTTTCCGTGAATGTAATAAACGCGTGTTTTAAGACCCTGTGTATGCTGTGGCGGCGGTGAATCACTTGAGGTCGTGAGTCACCTCAGCTGAGGTAACCTCCGTGGCGCCTCAATGCGCCGCGGGTCTGCCTACGCGCAGGGGGCAGCCGGCCCGCGGACAGACTACCTCAACGGTGCGGACCTTGAGGAGAGCCCGCGGGCGACCTTCCTCCACTCCGCGATCCCCCACCAGGGGCGGCGCCGGCCGCGTGCTGGCTGCGGTGGAGGGGGGAGTCGCCGCACAGATAGCGGCCAGGGGGGACGACAATAGCCGCAGCCGCAGGCAAGGGCAGTGCGACCCGGGACGCCCACGGCGAGCCATCCGCGAGTGCGCCGGACTGGGGAAAACCGCGACAAAGAGCAGCCGCCGCGCTCTGTGACCTGTGTGCGCGTGTGTTGTGTACCATCTGGTCAGGAAGTGCGGTGAACAGGAGCAACAGCAGCGAAGAACCCAGCAAGCGACCACCTCTCCCAGACAGCGCGGTTCACCGTAAGGAATGGCATCGGCAGCGGCGGAGGTCAGTGCGCCTAAGCTGGGATTGACGCTCCTCGTTACTGCAGCTTCCGTGCCTTTGCGGACATCACCCCTCCACTCGTAGGCAGTACGCACTGACTAAAGCAGCTACGAAGGCAGGACTCACAAGGAGACAATTCGGCAATGGGATTTTCGCATTTTTTTTTTTTTTTTACTTATGATACGTGCAATCCAAAACTCAGATATTCACGAAGTATTTCGATGCATCCAGAACGAGATTTTCACTCGGCAGCGGAGTGTGCGCTGATATCAAACTTCCTGGCAGATTAAAACTGTGTGCCCGACCGAGAGTCGAACTCGGGACTGCCTTTCGCGGGCAAGTGCTCTACCAACAGAGCTACCCAAGCGCGACTCACGCCCCGTCCTCACATTTTTACTTCTGCCAGTACCTCGTCTCCTACCTTCCAAACTATACAGAAGCTCTCCTGCGAACTTGGCAGAACTAGCACTCCTGTAACAAAGGATATTGCGGAGACATGGCTTAGCCACAGCCTGGGGGATCTTTTCAGAATGAGCAACTTTAAACAATTTTCGACAAAACCGACTCTCACGAGGCTTACAGTAGGATATTCTGCAGAACTGATTGGAATTTTTCACCTCGGCTCAGATATGTCCTGTTACCTAGTAGGTCCAGGCTCCGCCTAGGGCCCTGATAACTTGTCCATGCATCATGGTATCGATGCGCATAAGGCGCGAATGGCGTCCTGTGGCACAGCCCTCTCGGCTGCATTCACCTGGTTTCAAAGTTCATCTGTGGCAGTTGGCATTGGGTCACAGCACCATACCCCGCACATTTTCGATTGGCGACAGGTCTGGTGGTCCAAGGCAAGGGGCTGACATCCTGTGCCGCCAAGAAGGCATTCGTTCGTACAGCAGCATGCGGAAGTGCGTTGTCTTGCTGAAAAATGGCGTCTGGGATGTTGTGCAGAAGGGGCGTGGCGACGGTCACAGGATGTCATTCACGTAGGTCACACTGGTCACAGTGCAATGGACGCACGCCAACTATGATCTGTGGTTGTACTCAACAGCACGCCACACCATGAGGACTCGACTTGGCACTAAGCAATTAGTGTGATACTCCCCCTGTCTGTGGCGATCCAAACAAATAGAAACTGGACTCGGCCCAAAACAGTGTCTGATGCCAATCCTGCGCCCAGTGACGTCCAGCATATTTCTGGCCTTTCGTCGTAGGTAGGTGGAGAAGTGGACGACTCGCACGTAACCCGTGCCATAATAAATGGCGACGGACTGTCACCCCTCACGGCGTATGATGTGTTAAACGATTCCACCGTTGCACAAGAGCCGTGGAGGACTCAGATCTGTCCTGGAGCGCCATGAGGTGACGATCTTCTCGGAGGGGGGATTGGGGGGGGGGGGGGGATAGGTCTGAGTGCTGCGAACTGACCCATCTCGTTCTACGGCCTTCCGTGAACCATTCTGCACACACCCGTTGCACTGCCGAAACACTTTGTCCCACACGAGCAGCAATTTCCCCGAAGGATGCATCACATTCTCTTATGCCAGTATTGGGCCCTCTTTCGAACTCACGGTATTGCTCACACATATGTCTATGAGGCATCTGAACATCTGGTCGAGTTTACAGCGACAGCGAGAGCCTCAGGCATATTTTTTGCGGTGTTGCTCGCGATAACGATGTTGACCTCGAAGCAGTGGGCCGACATGGTTCAAATGCTAATCATTCAACCAGAACATACCAATGTAAATGTCCTCCGAATATCAACGTCCTGTCTGTAGTTATTCAAGGTGTTCTGTGTTTTTTCTGGACATGTGTACAAAATTCATCAAATACATGCTAACTGGCAATATCTGCACATCATCTTGTTTTAAATTACTCAACGCGCATGTATCAGAGTCCGATATACGTCGCAATGTCGTTTTCCTCCCCTCTGTCTCTCACCTCCACACACCCATCTTGTTCCTCCGCCTCCCCTTCCCCTTCCCCTCTCCCCCTCCTCCTCCCTCCCCCTCCTCCTCCCCCCCTTCCTTGACTGCAAGAGGATGCAAGCACTTCATGGCATTCGCTTCAGAAATGTTAGAGAGATACGTCGGGCAACAGACACTCCACTATAACTATCAACACAACAGTCGCTGCTAAATGTATCATGCGACTTCCACATAGTTGGCAACGAATTATACACAATGCTGATGACTACTTTGACGGACAGTAAAACTTTGAAACATGTATCTACACCGAAGAGCCAAAGAAACTGGTACTCCTGCCTAATATCGTGTAGGGTCCCCGCGAGCACGCAGAAGTGCCACATAACAACGTGGCATAGACTCGACTATTGCCTAAAGTAGTGGTGGAGGGAATTGACACCATGAGTCCGGCAGGGCTGTACATAAATCTGTAAGAGAACGAGAGGGTGGAGATCTCTTCTGAAGAGCACGTTACGAGGCATCCCAGATGTGCTCAATAATGTTCATGTCTGGGGATTCTGGTGGCCAGTGGAGGTGATTGAGCTCAGAAGAGTGTTTCTGGAGCCACTCTGTAGCAATTCTGGTCGTGTGAGGTGTCGCATTGTTGTGCTGGAATTACCCAGGTGATTCGGAATGCATAATGGACATGAATGGGTGCAGGTGATCAGACAGGATGCTTAAGTACATGCCACCTGTTAGAGACGTACCTAGGCGTATAAGGGGTACTGTATCACTCCAACTGCACTCGTCCCACACCATCACATAGCCTCCACCAGCTTGAACAGTCCCCTGCCGACATGAAGGGTCCATGGATTCATGCGGTTATCTCCATACCCGTACACGTCCATCCGATCGATACAGTTTGAAACGAGACTCGTGCGACCAGGCAACATGTATCCAGTCATCAACAGTCCAGTGTCTGTGTTGACGGGCCCAGGCGAGGGGTAAAGGTTTGTATCGTGCAATCACCAAGGGTACACGACTGGACCTTCGGGTCCGAAAGCTCATACCGATGATGTTTCGTTCAATAGTTTGGACACTGACAGTTTTTGATGGCCAGCATTGAAATCTGCAGCAATTTGCGGAGGGGTTTCACTCGTATCACGTTAACCGATTCTCTTCAGTCATCGTTGCTCCCGTTTTTGCAGGATCTTTTTCCGGCCGCAACGATGTCGGAGGTTTGATGTTTCACCGAATTTCTGATATTCTCGGTACACTCGTGAAATGGTCGTACGGGGAAATCCTCACTTCATCGCTACGAGTTGCTGTGTCGCATCGCTCTTGCGCCGGCTATAACAGCAGATTCAAAATCACTTATATAATGATAACCTGGCATTGTAGCAGCACTAGGCGATCTCACAAGTGCGACAGACACTTGTTGGCTTACATAGTCGTTGCCAACCGCTGCGCCATTTTCTGCCTGTATATATATTATGAATACGCATGCGTATAGCAGTTTCTTTGACGCTTCAGTGTATTTCGTATGAGTTGTACATAAGTAGCCTCCAATATTAACCCCCTGCTTACCAGAAAATCTGTATAGCATTGCCTCCCACTCGGCCCTCTTACGCCGTGTTGCCTAAATTGACACTACTTTGGGTTCTTATGATGTGGTCTGCTTTTGGGGTATAAACATTTTTAAAATTTTATTTATTTAAAGTTTACGTTTTAAAAAACGCAGTGTTTATACTCTTATTCGTGGCTTTTATTCTTACTGCAAAATTGCGCAGGGTCTACAGACAATAGCAGAATGTTCTGTGCATACTGATTTGGTGCACTTATAACTTGTAACCTGACTTTTTCTGCTTTCTTCCCTACACAATATGCGCATCTCCCTATCTTAGCTGGTGCTTTCACTGCCCTTCCTGGATCCGGCGCTACTAACGAATTTATTAATTTCTTTACCCCTGTTACTTGCTTTCCCAAATTGATGATGAAAGTTCGGTGCTCCGGTTTTTTATTGGTAGCCAGCCAGCATTATTCAAATTATGTATGCATTTATTACACTTAGATCGATCATGCTGAAGAAAATGACCAGTGACCAGTGGCCAGTGCCTTGTTTTTTTCTTCACACTGTAACATCATGTCTCCAGGCCCATGGTGTCAATGCAGCCCTTTGTGGCATTAGATGCCATTATAACTTCAGACTTGTTTACTTGTGATTTTGACATCGTTGGTTGGTCATGGAGAGAACTAAGGAGTGTAACAACTTTGTTTCTCAGGGAACATCAGAGGCTATCATCGCAGCTAGTTGAAACCAGTAATGTAGAGTATACTTCACGTCCTATAGGTGTGATAAAATTGGCTGGCATTTAACCTTTGTTTTTCCGGATTGTCCGACTACTGCCAGATTTTTTTGACAACAAATAATGAGGTAAATCGAGAGACGTAAAAAAAATCACAGGTGATATTACGCTAAGACTTGTCAAGTTCAATCTCCAGGGTTTTATTAGAACGACTCTAGTTTCTTTCTCCTTCCCCAAATACATTTTCATCTTCCAGCAGTAGCCTGTCGCACTGTCACGAATTCCCCAGTGCTTTATTCCGTGTTTACCAGATTTTGATGGGATGCGTTGGAAAGCGAACTCGAAATGTGACCTTCTGTTTGAAATCAAACTCAAGTTTTCTTCGAACCTTCCAGCAACTGTATCATCTGAACTGGGAGGTCGGTAAAAGGATCCAGTTATTATTTTATTCCGGTTGCCAACAATGACCTCTGCTCATGAGCAACAAACACGCCACCGCCAACCGTGTTTAGCCTATCTTTCCGGAACACCGTTCATCCACGGTCATGCACCATAGTGCAATGTAGGCATCCCCAAGCACAGTTTCCCACATCTCAAAAATTTCTGTGATTGATTCCAATTTGTCACTCTATCTGTATTCACGTCGCGCTGCTGTAATGTCAAAGCGCAACATCCTCGAATAGCGTGGAAGCGGCTGTGAGACATAATCTCATTCAACAATAGTCGGCCATTCACAACCCTCCAAAAGTAGTTCATACTTCCTCACCTGTAAACTATATTCAGGATCAGGACACCAAGAAACTTCCCTTTCATGTATATCTATTCCCATACAGTCCTCGTAAACGATTCTAACTTCCTTCTTGGACCACATACACACTTCGTCGATGAGAGTACATGAAAGAGTAACACAAGATTCTTCATTATCACAACTCGCATTCGATTAACTTGTAGATCCCTGATCTACTTTCAATACATCCATTTTTGCTCCGCGTACCAGAAATTCCAACTTAAGGAGCTGTAGTCCATATTTCATTCCCATTAGGAGAAAACAATAAGTTACACTCAACAGAACTTGCGCTAAATTGTTCTTATCCGTCTGCGGAAAGGGATTCTTTATGATCATCATCTTCGTGTAGTTCTGAGTTTTCAGTGACATCTACCCCTTTATAGTCATTACTGGAAGATTCACTAGGTGCATTTCCCCAGTCAGGAGACCGCTCGAACAATTTCCTTATCTCCTCATCCGACAGTTCTCTTCTCCGTAACATTTTCAATGTGTAGCACAGACAATTGTCACGAAATAATGCACCAAAATGAACATGCGCTTATCGCAAGGAGGACTGTTGAACACTGCAAGAATAACAGCGCGAGTCAAATACGGCAAATGCCGTAACAGGCATTTGGTTGTTGAAAAGTTGCTTCTAACGGCATGGCCCTGCGAGGCCTGTATGTGAGGAAACGTGCACCAGCAGTTTAACTTAAAGCCATAGGTAAATTTTTATATTTTTTCAAAGTCATAAAATTTCATTAAAATAGTTTATGGGTAACTAACAGAGAAGATATCACGGACGGTCCACTGACGCCCGATAGTAGATAAAGGGTTAAAGTTTCGACTTTATTATTTCAGCAGAGACAACCAATCGACTGAGTGAATAAAAATAACTGGAGGAGAGACGATGGTAGATTAGAAAGTGCCCTATATTATCCGATGTACGTGGAAGTTGAGAGAGGTGCCCCGATCACTTCAATAACCTACTAAAAGTGTCTGAAGACCGGTTTGGTTTCATAATGGAACGCGTTCCTGCACTGATTTCCGAATCAGCTACTAAGATCAGACAGGCAGTGGCTGCAACACGAAAACGTAAAGTGACATCACGCTGTTTACACTCAGCAAACTTGCTACAAGGGTCTGGAACTTTCCTATCGTGTAGCAAAAAGGAAAGTAAGTAAACTAATGCCCGATAAAAAGGCACTCAAAAACCACTTACACAATTCATATGAACTCCCACAGGAATTGACTGAGAGTCTCAACGACACTTCCCCCGATTCCTGACCGAAACCTGTGACGAAACGCGCGGCTCTTCCTTGGTCTTCTCGATTACCTGATATTCGGTACTGATCCCAGACTGGAGTTTTAGTACTCGTCGAATGAGGGCTTTTTTATGTACGGTTTTGTTAGGGACTACACTTGACGAATCTGTGTGGCAACTGCCGCACCTACGATTACCTTTATGTGGTCGCTCCACTTCATATCGCTCCTCACGCCTACGTCTTGATATCTTATGCTTCCAGTGTGTGACTATACAGTAATGCGACAATCCGCATATTCATGCTCAGCATGGTACATTTGATTGTATTGAGGGTCAACTACCAAGTATGAACTGCCTGCAGATTTTCCTGCAGTTCGCTACAATTTTCTAGCGGTTAGACATCTCTGTACATAGTTTCAGCATCAACGAAACTCTTTATGGAACTTCTGACGTTATCAAAAAAAAATTTCAAATGTGTGTGAAATCTTACAGGACTGAACTGCTAAGGTTATCAGTCCCTAAGCTTACACACTACTTAACCTAAATTATCCTAAGGACAAACACACACACACACACACACACACACACACACACACACACACACACACACACACACACACACACACACACACCCATGCCCGAGGGAGGACTCGAACCTCCGCCGGTATCAGCCGCAGAGTCCATGACAGCAGCGTCACAGACCGCTAAGCTAATCCCGCGCGGCTCCGACGTTATCCACAAAGTAATTTATACTCAGTGTGTTGCAGGGGGAATTGCCAGTATTGAGGGGTACAACAGGGACGATCGTTCGAAGCAAAAACGTCCAGTAAATATGCACTCTAAAATGCATACGTTAAGGGCCGTGACTTCTTCTCCATCTAAGATACTGCAAAACAAATGTGTTTCAGTGCACGCTCTTTGCTGTCCGTATTTTGAGAGACGGTAGTGTTGGGGTTGGCAGGAGAGCCAACACCGTGTTACTAGAGGAGGCCGAAAGGCACGCGATTTAGCTCACGTAGACTGGCGTGAGGTCTGGAAGAGGACAAGGAAATTAGAATGTAGAAACAACGGACGCAGCTGGTGGAATACTTAACTTTAATCCATTAATGATGAACGTCGGTCTTGACGGTACATGATTCACAGTAGCAATAGTAACTGATAATGGCACCTTGATATCTATGCTAAACTATCTTCTCGGCAATTGAGAACGTAAGTAGGCAGTGAACCATCGCTAGCAAAGTCGGCTGTACAACTGGGGCGAGTGCTCTAGACCTGCCGTGTGGCGGCGCTCGGTCTGCAATCACTGATAGTGGCGACGCGCGGGTCCGACGTATACTACCGGACCGCGCCGACTTAAAGGCTCTGACACCACAGGTACCACAGGTCAAAACAAGGAGAAAAGTTGCGTTATACGTTGGCTTCACAGTGCATACCTGAAGAGCTATGGAGACTTTATCATTAGATGAGATGTATTTCTCAGGATCGAGCTGTACAAGGGCTTATAGCTCTTTAAGGTATGCACGTTACAGCCCCTATTTATTAAAGGGTTTTTCCCCTTCTTCTTCTTCTTCTTCTTCCTCTTCCTTCTTCTTCTAATAATTGTTCCTGTCATAATACTGAATATCGAATATCTCTCCTAAAACACCTTGCATATTTTGAGTGGTGGGCTCCACGTGGTTCCCAAGTCGTGCAGCGACCGTAAACCATAAAATTACCAAATATGCAGCAAACAGTCGCAAAATCACGTTTTGTTTATTCACTTTTGCAAATCGATTTCAACTGATTAACAGCCATCATCGGTGCTTTCAACCAATATGTGCCCTGAGTAGTAATACTGTCTTAAACAGAGGTTGATGGCTGTTGATCAGTTGAAATCGATTTGCAAAAGTGACTAAATAAAACATGATTTTGCGACTGGTTGTTGCATATTTGGTAATTTTACCTTGCATATTGTGAAAAGCCCTACTATGACCCATTTCTATGGCGTGCGCTCGAAGTTACTTTTACCTTACAAGAACTCTGTTAAGAACGATGACATGCTGTGCGTGTTCGGTTTGTTAGTAGCACTGCACTTAGGTGACAAAAGTCGTGGCATCCCTCCTAATATCGTGTCGGGCCGCGTACTGCAATAACTCGACTTGGCACCAACTCAACAAGTCGTTCGAACTTTCCTGCAGAAATAGAGCCGTTCTGCCTCTATAGCCGTTCACAATTGTGAAAGTGTTGCCGGTGCAGGATTTTGTGCACGAACCGACCTCTCGCTTACATCCCATAAATGGTCGACGGAATTCATGTCAGGCGATGTGGGTGGCCAGACCATTCGCTCGAACTGTCCAGAGTGTTCTCCAAAGTAAGCAGCAACAATTGTGGCCCGGAGGTATGACCTCGTTGTTTGGGAACATGAAGTCCATGAACGGCCGCAAATGGTCTACAAGTACTCAAACGGAACCGTTTCCAGTCAGTGATCGGTTCAGTTGGACGAGATGACCCAGTCAGTTCCACGTACACAAACTCCACACCACTATGGAGCCACGACCAGCTTGCGCTGTACCTTGTTGACAACTGGGTTCATGGTTTCGTGGGGTCTGTGCTACACTCAAAACCCTACCATCAGCTCTTACCAACTGAAATCGCGACTCATTCATCTGACCAGACAACGGTTTTCCAGTCGTCAGGGGTGCAACAGATGTGGTCTCGAGCCCAGGAGAGGCGGTGCAGGTCGATGTCGTGCTGTCAGCAGACACACTCGAGTGGGTCATCTGCTGCCATAGCCCACTCACGCCAAATTTGTCCGACTAGTCCTACCGGATACGTTCGTCGCATGTCCCCCATTGATTTATGCGGTTGTTCTACGGAGTGTTGCTTGTCTGTTATAACCGACAACTCCACGCAAACGCTGCTGCTCGCGGTCGTTAAGGGATGGTTTACTATCTTTGGTCCGAAAAAAGCATGTCCTTTGAGAATTTTTTTCTTGGAATGGGCTATAGATATGTGTCAAATGTGGGCAAAATGTTTATTGAATAATCACTATGTCGACGATGTGGCCTATTCTACATCATATTTTAGATTTGTGTGACGATTCTATACTGATTATATTTATATGTTTTGACGATGCCATTATAGCCGTATCACTTTAGGACATGGTGTAAAAAAGATCAGAGGATGGTCATTACAGACTGAAACCGGTCATCGTCTAAAGAATTCATATTGTGTTCAGACACTGGAGTAAAAAGGCATTTATTGATATTTCCTCTACAAACTGGAATTTTTTCAACCGGAAATGTCGAAGAGCAAAGGTGGAAGTGCCGTCGGAACGAAACAAAATTTCGATGTATGTCATAGGTCAGACGGCTAGTCTGAAATCAAAATTGAGTTGACCTTAGCGAAGTACATTAGACTCTTTAGGAATTGTACCGCGCTGAAGTTATTTGGACCATAGGAAACAAAATGGCGGCTATTTGAACGTAATAGGGCTTTTTCATAAATTTTTCGACTTCCGTCGACCAAGTAAAAATACTTACAGTTGATGGATCGGAGTAACACAATTTAGTTAGCTTCGTGGGAAACAAAAAACCATGCCAGTCGGTTCAGTAGATATGAAGTCACGATACCGCGCGATAAAAAAGTCATTTCGAGAAAAACGCGTTTCTAGTTTTGACTATATATAAATGCAATATTATGCAACTTACGTTCAATCTGCTATTCCGGGTCCATAAACTAGTCCTTCCTCTTCTTCATAGAGGGCGTTCTGTCCGATCTGGACCATCCTGCGCTGCTCCAGAGCTGGTGAGAAGCGGTTTTCGGCCGCTCGAATCCGGTGGTCGTCCGAATGCTTGGCGAACTGCGTCGAATAGAGTCCCAGGGTGACGTCCATCGTAGTGATGGTCTTCAGAATTGCTGAACACCCTTCGCTGGAGCTGCTCACTGCCAGGAAAGTCGCAATCTCCACTGTCTTCGCACCAGAATGCAAATGCTTGGGGGCTAACTTCCAAACACACGCGTTCAAACTTTCATTTGAATTCTGTGTGTTTCCTCCCAAGCACAGGTACAGTAACTCGTCCTCCGAAACGGACTCGTAGATCGGATGAATCACTTTTTGAACTTGTTTGAAGAGCGGCTGGTCGTGTTGATACTCGTCCAGACGTCCGGTAGCCTCTGCAATGGGCCACTTGCACCAACTAGTTTCCTCAGCCGGGCCATTTTGGTGTTGTGGGTGGTCATCCGTAAGGCACTTGTGGACGTACGTTGCCCAATGCCCAAATTGCCTTCTTCATCTGTTCAACCGAATTGGAATGGCGTCAGATTGCCAAGCCGTAGTACGTCGTAAGCTCCTTGATGACTTTATCAATTTTAGTCGTGGGCAAGCACATAGAATAATTTTCCACGTTACAAAGTCGAAATTCTCGAAAAAAACTTGTGCGTGAAAAAGGCCGATACCAGGAAGGTGCATTTTTTGTTCAACCTCGAATAACAAACCGTATTCGGAAAAACCGGCGTGGATTCTAAGCACTTTTATAGCTCCAAAAATGTAATTTAAGGAAATCGATTTTTTGAACCAAAAGATAGTAAACCTCCCTTAAGTGAAGACCGTCGGCCACTGCGTTGTCCGTGGAGAGAGGTAACCACTAAAATTTGTACTGTCGGCACACTCTTGACAGTGTGGGCCTCGGAATATTGAATTCCCTAACGATTCCCGAAATGGAATGTCCAATGCATCTAGCTCCAAAAGCCATCCCGCGTACAAAGTCTGTTAATTCCCGTCGTTCGGAAATCTTTTCACCTGAGTACAAATGGCTGCTTCGCCAATGCTGCTTCCGCCGTCTGTGTGTGTCCATATCGGTATGCCGTGACATTTGTCACCTCAGTGTACGAACGAACCACACAGGTCGTCTCCTGATAGTCCGTCAGCCTTGTTTGGGCATACAGATGAACCCGCCCACAGCTAAGTACAGACTCCTCCGCACTTTACCTTTGATTTTGGCTGACGATTCCCGGATGGTCGAACTGATTCTCGATTTCCTCCGGGAAAGTGGTTTTTATTCTCAGATCTAAGGTTTTTAGTCCCACTCTGGTGTTGGGGTATCTTCCACTGTAAGCTGTGTTTGGAGATTCCCGACTCCCCTCCCTGGCCGCGATCCCCTTTTCTTCCCCCTTTTACTCTGTTTGTATCACTTTTTAGGATTGGTTATTTAATATTTTTTGTGGGATCTGAAATTTAAAAAACCTATGTCACACCGGCCTGATTTAGCTTCAGTGATCAGGATAATAAAAAACGTGCGTATATTAAGGGAATTTTCATTCACAAAGCAGGCTTATCACATTCACACAGTTCAATACTGTTCTATCCTGATTAAATTGAGCTTAACTTAAATTCCATAAGGCAGTGAAGCAATTTCGAAGTCTCGGTGGGACGTTAATTGTCATTTTTTCTCCTGAAAACATTTGTAATAATCATTAACTTTCTGTGACCACATGGGGAAGACCGGAGATCTGCTTGTAAGATCGTGTTAGCGTATTTATTGAAAGTAATAAGCTGGATATCGTGAGCATACAATGCGGCAGGTTGGTCCAGTGTAAATCAGACGTTCCCCACTGATCCCGTGCAACACAGCGTAGTAAGAAGACACTGTCAATAATAATCAGTTAAATAATACGCGAACACACTTACTTCAGTTTAGTTCATGTATTAAATTCCTTCTCATACAGAATCTCATCAAGATGGCGAGTATCTCAACAATACATACATAAATATCTTCGTTCTTTCACGGCTGATCAGCAAGATCTGGATCATTCTTTTCATAAGAGAAAACATAGATAGCAGGGAAGCTATCCAATGGAAGAAATGCACACTCCAAGGAATAATAGGGCTTGAAACTACTTTGCATTGATAATAATCGTATATTAAAATTTACGAATCTGTAAGATAAGAAGAGAGATTTCGAGATATGTACTGAGTGACATAATTTATAAAATTTCTGAAAATATCACCGAAAGACCGCTGCAAGAGACATTACAGTTAGTCTCCTTTTTCCATATGCACGCTTTTAAGTTGCAGCTGGTGTTGCCTCTGCTGCTTCAGAGGTGGGGTATTGCCTGCGTCTAGCATAGACTTGGGATCGGGGTCGCTCTTTTGCTGACTTTGTTTTTTACCATTGACGACACGACTGCAGTTTTACGTTTTTTTTAGCCTTTTCCCTTTTATCGTTCTGACTTCTCTGAGATGTCCCACTATATGAATGGACCACATTTGAAACAAGGGACTGATTACCTTGCTGTTTGGTCCCTTTAGCCCCAACCAACGCACCCTCGCTCAGCTTTGTGGGCCGGCGCGGCACCTTCCCGAGGTCGGCGGCTATCGCATCGCTCCAGCCTCTTCCGCCAGCTACCCACGCCCCACGGCAGATTACAATGCAATGCGCTGCCGTGGGGTGCGCGGAATGCCTTGCCTCCGCGCTGACGCTTCAGCGGCTACACTGAGCGAGCCAACTCTCCAGCGCTTCACTACACAGGCACGGCTCCTTTCTCCGCCCGGTCCACCGTCCTGGAATTAACTTTTTATTTATTTATTTATTTATTTGTTCCGTGGAACCAAATTAAGGAGAAGTCTCCATGGTCATGGAACGAGTCAATACATGAAATTATAACACTATAGTAGAAACAGATAAAATGAAATACAAGAAACGTATTCAGGCGACAGTTCGTAAATTTTAATAAAGAAAATCAATAATGTAACACAGGAATTTGCTTAATTTTTCAGGAGCTCCTCGACAGAATAGGAGTGAGCCATGAGGAAACTCTTCAGTTTAGACTTGAAAGCGTTTGGGCTACTGCTAAGATTTTTGAGTTCTTGTGGTAACTTATTGAAAATGGATGCAGCAGAATAGTGCACTCCTTTCTGCACAGGAGTCAAGGAAGTGCATTCAACATGCAGATTTGATTTCTGCCTAGTATTAACTGAGGGAAAGCTGCTAACTCTTGGGAATAAGATAATATTGCTAACAACAAACGACATTAAAGAAAATATATACTGTGAGGGCAATGTCAGAATTTCCAGACTATTGAAGCGGTCGACAAGAGGTTCTCGAACTTACACCACATGTAGCTCGAACAGCCCGTTTTTGAGCCAAAAATACCCTTTTTGAATCAGAAGAATTACCCCAAAAAATACCACACGACATAAGCGTATGAAAATATGCGAAGTAGACTACTTTTCGTGTTGAAGTGTCACTTATTGCAGATGCTGTTCTAATGGTAAATAAAGCAGCATTTAGTTTCTGAACAAGATCCTGGACATGGGCTTTCCATAACAGCTTACTATCTATCCGAACGCCTAGGAACTTGAACTGTCCCGACTCGCTTATAATATGCCCATTCTGTCTGACCAAAATATCAGTTCTTGTTGAATTGTGAGTTAGAAACGGTAAAAATCGAGTATTACTGTGATTGAGCATCAAATTATTTTCGACAAGCCACGAACTTATTTCATGAACTACATTATTTGATACTGTTTCAGTATTACACACAACATTCTTCGCTACCAAGCTGGCATCATCAGCAAACAGAAATATTTTTGAATCGCCTGTAATACTAGAAGGCATATCATTTATATAAATAAGAAACAGCAGTGGCCCCAGCACCGACCCTTGGGGAACGCCCCACTTAAGTGCCCCATTGGGACTGAACGTCACTACTACTCTCAATATTGTGGAGAATTACTTTCTGTTTTCTGTTCTTAAAGTAAGAGGCGAACCAATTGTACACTACTCCCCTTACTCCATAATGGTCCAACTTCTGCTGTAATATTTTTTGGTCAACTGTTCGTTACATCAAAGAAAACACCTAGCGTTCGCAGCCTTTTATTTAATCCGTCCAAAGAGAATATAGCATTTTCAGATGTTAAACCATTTCTAACGCTTCGCGCCACCCCTGTGTGGGTCGTCCCCCGCCCTAGTGATCATTTGCCTTACAACCCGTGTCAGTCATTTTAGCCCTCGTGGCGCTCGCATGACACTACAGATGTGCTTCTAAATCATTTTACGTACGAAGCTGCAGTGGCTGGACAAAAATGGATGTATGCGGGCTTGAACACAAATGCAGACGATAGCCAAGCCTGTTACGCTGTAGTATTTGACTACGAACGACACTTGTGGACCATCCCCAATACGCTGAAAGTGTAATTCGTGCTCGCAAGGGAAACTCCACATCGTATCCACGTCAGATTCAGTGATAAGGTGGCCCAGTGGATACCCTGTGAAGAACTGAAGGCGGATCAAGCATGAAAACAGGAAGGAGGTGTTGAAATTCTTCTAATCCATATGTGCCATACAGCAAACCAGTGCTAAATAGTCTTGGTCGTAATTTAATTTTTTTTTATATTTCAACTACGCGTTTTGCCTTATCTAGGCATCTTCAGGTTGATCTACATAGAAAACAGAGAACAAATACATCTATTTAAAAATCGCGATCGCGTTGTGCATACTTGGATAACCTAAAAACATCTATAAACAGATGAAATACTGAAAAAAGCAAATACCTTAATTTGGTATTTCTTAGAACGATCCTTTTAAACAATGTAGCCAAAGGACATCGTCGAATACATCAGGACAACATCGCCTTCGTTAAACACAGTAAAAACTAGAAATGTAAAACAGTAAAAACAGATAAGAAAATTCACCAGGTGCTTCTGTATTAGGCCCAGTATTGGCGCGACGCTGTGGTGCATTATGCTCACTACCTGTGCCCCCATCTTACTCTCTTCTGTGAACGGGAGCGCGTTATGCAGATCTTGGTGCCTCTCGCGTCCATCTAGAAAGGTAACGCCTTATTGTGGTGTCACCGCCAGACACCACACTTGCTAAGTGGTAGCCTTTAAATCGGCCGCGGTCCGTTACTCTACGTCGGGCCCGCGTGTCGACACTATCAGCGATTGCAGACCGAGCGCCGCCACACGGCAGGTCTAGTCTAGAGGGACTTCCTAGCAGTCGCCCCAGTTGGACAGCGGACTTTTCTAGCGATGCTTCACTGTCTACATTTGCAGAGACGACAGTTTAGCATAGCCTTCAGCTACGTCATTTGCTACGACCTAGCAAGGCGCCATGTTAAGTTACTATGAATGTATTCTGAACAGATAATATTGTGAATCGTGTACCGTCAAGAGCGACGTTCATCATTAATGGATTAAATTTAAGTATCAAACTAATTACGGCCGCTTTCTGAATTCTCATTCCTTGTCAAGTTCCAGACCTCACGTCAATATAGTTCTTCCCTCCTCACGCCAGCTTGCGTGAGCTAAAACGCGTGCATTTCGGCCTCCACTCGTAACACGGCGTTGGCTCTTCTGCTAACACAAAACTTATCATAAGGCTTCGGCAATATGATTAAATTTTTGAGTGTTCCATCACTGGTAAAATTTCTTATCTGTTTTTACTTCTTTATATTTCTAGTTTTTACTGAGTTTAACGAAGGCGATGTTGTCCTGATGTATTCGACGATGCCCTTTGGCTACACTGTTTAAAAGGATCGTTCTAAGAAATATCAAATTTAGGTATTTCCTTCTTCAGTGTTCGATCTATTTATACAAACTTTTAGGTTAGCCAAGTCTGCACAACGCGATTGCGATTGTTAAATACACTCCTGGAAATTGAAATAAGAACACCGTGAATTCATTGTCCCAGGAAGGGGAAACTTAATTGACACATTCCTGGGGTCAGATACATCACATGATCACACTGACAGAACCACAGGCACATAGACACAGGCAACAGAGCATGCACAATGTCGGCACTAGTACAGTGTATATCCACCTTTCGCAGCAATGCAGGCTGCTATTCTCCCATGGAGACGATCGTAGAGATGCTGGATATAGTCCTGTGGAACGGCTTGCCATGCCATTTCCACCTGGCGCCTCAGTTGGACCAGCGTTCGTGCTGGACGTGCAGACCGCGTGAGACGACGCTTCATCCAGTCCCAAACATGCTCAATGGGGGACAGATCCGGAGATCTTGCTGGCCAGGGTAGTTGACTTACACCTTCTAGAGCACGTTGGGTGGCACGGGATACATGCCCACGTGCATTGTCCTGTTGGAACAGCAAGTTCCCTTGCCGGTCTAGGAATGGTAGAACGATGGGTTCGATGATAGTTTGGATGTACCGTGCACTATTCAGTGTCCCCTCGACGATCACCAGAGGTGTACGGCCAGTGTAGGAGATCGCTCCCCACACCATGATGCCGGGTGTTGGCCCTGTGTTCCTCGGTCGTATGCAGTCCTGATTGTGGCGCTCACCTGTGGCGCCAAACACGCATACAACCATCATTGGCACCAAGGCAGAAGCGACTCTCATCGCTGAAGACGACACGTCTCCATTCGTCCCTCCATTCACGCCTGTCGCGACACCACTGGAGGCGGGGTGCACGATGTTGGGGCGTGAGCGGAAGACGGCCTAACGGTGTGCGGGACCGTAGCCCAGCTTCATGGAGACGGTTGCGAATGGTCCTCGCCGATACCCCAGGAGCAACAGTGTCCCTAATTTGCTGGGAAGTGGCGGTGCGGTCCCCTATGGCACTGCGTAGGATCCTACGGTCTTGGCGTGCATGTGTGCGTCGCTGCGGTCCGGTCCCAGGTCGACGGGCACGTGCACCTTCCGCCGACCACTGGCGACAACATCGATGTACTGTGGAGACCTCACGCCCCACGTGTTGAGCAATTCGGCGCTACGTCCACCCGGCCTCCCGCATGCCCACTATACGCCCTCGCTCAAAGTCCGTCAACTGCACATACGGTTCACGTCCACGCTGTCGCGGCATGCTACCAGTGTTAAAGACTGCGATGGAGCTCCGTATGCCACGGTAAACTGGCTGACACTGACGGCGGCGGTGCACAAATGCTGCGCAGCTAGCGCCATTCGACGGCCAACACCGTGGTTCCTGGTGTGTCCGCTGTGCCGTGCGTGTGATCATTGCTTGTACAGCCCTCTCGCAGTGTCCGGAGCAAGTATGGTGGGTCTGACACACCGGTGTCAATGTGTTCTTTTTTCCATTTCCAGGAGTGTAGATATATTTGTTCTGTTTTCTATGTAGATCAACCTGAAGATGCCTAAATAAGGCGAAACGCGCAGTTTAATAATAATAATAATAATAATAATAATAATAATAATAATAATAATAATAAAAACTAAAATTGCAACCAAGACTGTTTTTAACCAATACTAGGAAGGAGGTGTACTGAACTGTGAAAAAAGAAGCAAAATAGAAACAGCGACGGTTCAATCTCAAGATAGGCAACACCCAGCGCATTTGAATAGCTACGGCGTCGTGATTATGAGTCACAGTGCTGGACTGCAAACGGGAAAATTCATGCTGAAATCTCCCTCGCGCCCATTTCCTTTTTTCTCACAAAATTATGAACTTCCTGTCCGGTCATTGAGCTGTCTGTTCGTTGTATTCAGATTTGTATCTCTGTCGTGGAGTAACATCCGTTTGCAACAGCGATGTGCAAGAAAGCTATGTCTAGACTTCCGTACCGCCTATTTGTTTTTTACAAGTTACGACTCTTGCGTTCCATGTTGGAAGTTTTGACTCATTAATTCCTTTGTTGTAATATAGTTCACACCCGCTTATTTGTGAGACTTCTATGCACCACTTGCTGCCACTATTCATCACATTTAGATGCGACGGTAATATATTCTTACCACATGACTCATATTCTATAACCAGTGTATAGAATGGCAATTGCCAAGCCTACAGAACGAGAACAGACACGTCAGTGAGTGGACGGGTAGTTCATAACTTTGTGAAAAAATGCAGGACGAGAGAGATCTGGAAAATTAGAAATTTGTGGTAAGTTCCGATGGGACCAAGCTGCTGAGGTCATCGGTCCATAGGCTTCCACACTACTTAATCAAACTACCTTACGCTAAGGAACACACACACACACACACACACACACACACACACACACACACACACACACACACACACACACGACGGCGTTCGATGTTGCACACCTTAAAAGAACCTGGGCCGTTCACCGGGTTTTCTTTCCCACGGTTCAGTACACCATGTTTTCATGCTTTATCTGCATCTACATCTACATCATACTTGGCAAGCCACCTACTGGTGTGTGGCGGAGGGTACTTTCGGTACCACTGTCTGATCCCTCCAACCCTGTTCCACTCGCGAACAGTGCGTGGGAATGATTGTCGGTAAGCCTCTGTATTGGCTCTAATTTCTCGAATTTTCTCCTCGTGTTCAATACGCGTGATGTATGTAGCAGGAAGTAATGTATTGTCAGACTTCTCCTGAAAAGTGCTGGCCCGAAATTTCAGTAGTAAATCTCTCCGTGATGCACAACGCCTCACTTGTAGCATCTGCCAGTGGAGTTTGTTTAGCATCTCCGTAACGCTTTCTCTCCAGCTAAACGAGCCCGTGACGAAACGCGCCGCTCTTCGTTGGATCTTATCTCTATCAGTCTTACCTGATAGGGATCCCAGATAGGTGAACAATAAGTGGTCTCGCCTGTACTGCATCAGAGGTGGGGATATTTCCTGCCTTGGGGTTGCCCAGTTACTGACTTCCCTCCTTTTGTTTTTACTGGTGACAACACGACTGTACTTTTACGTTTTTTAGCCTTTTACCTTTTATCGTAATGACTCTTCTGAGATACACATCCGTCCTAATGGACCACCTTTGAAAAAGGGACTGATGACCTTGCTGTTTGGTCCCTTCAACTCCAATGAACCAACCAACCAATATTCAAGAATTGGGCCATATAAGCCATTTCTGCTTCGATACCCTGTAAGCTCGTATTTTTTCCGGCATTGCGGGACGGTATCAAATGTTTTACTGATGTCAAGGAACACGGCATCCACCTGAGCGCCGTTGTCCACTGCGCTGTAAATCTCGTGGAGGAACAGAGCGTTTGTGTTCACGTTTCTGGCGGGCTATCCACTGGGACACGTTACCAATAAATCTGAGAGGGGGGGGGGAGTTGCGATTGGGGGAGGGTATCTTTGTCAGGACAATGTTCTTTGTAGTTTCCAGTCCATTACATCAGAGCTAAATGAATTCCAACGTGGGCACATTGTTGGTGCTCGTACAGTGGGTGCTTCTGTAACTAGGGGATTCGAGGAGTTTCAAGAGGCACCGTATCGACGTCGTGTACCGCACACAGGGAAAACGGGAAAACGTAATCCGCTAAAACTAACATTGACGAAAATGCATGCAAGTAGTCATGAGAGACGGCCGTTGAAGAGCATCATGACGAAAAGTACGAACACGACCGCTCCAAAAGTGACTGCAGAACTGGATGACGCACTCGCGGATGCAGTCAGCAGGAAAACGACACGATGGGAATTCCATAAACACAAAATTGCAGGGCGAGCTCGAACTGCAAAACCACACATGAGTGATGCAAATGCCCGTAACAGGAAAACGTGGCGTGAGAGCCATTAAACGTGGACCACGGGGCATCGGAAGAAAGCCATTTGGTCGCATGTTTCACACAGTTTCCAACTTCTGACAGAGTTTGTGGCCCAAGAATTTTACATGGCGGGGGTTCGCTGATGACTTGGACAAGCATATCATTATGGGTTGTTGATGATTCTTCCGGGTTATATGGCCGTGGTCCATGGAATACTTCTGTTCCTAACGTTTCGTCCAATACTACGCTGGACATCCTCAGAGGTATGGCTGGTCCTGTTGAGTCCTGGCGACTGACGAGTCGGGCGTCGGAGAGGGGCCTAAATACCGAGGAAAGTGGCCGTGGTCTAGCTTGCACATAGTAGCAGAGAGAAAAATAGTCAAAGATAAAATGTAACTATCGATAATAGTCCGTCATAGATAAAAATCACTTATCGATTCTGTAACGCCACTGTCCATATCTCGCTTAATTTCAAGGCCTCTTCTTTTCTATTAAAATTATCTTCATGTTTATAAATTCCAATAGCCTCCCTATAAAGTCGTTGTAGCATTTAAAACTGTAGTTTTGAGAAAACTAACTACATGGTCACCGGTCTGAAGTGCATGTTCCGCAACGGCCGATTTATCTATTTTACCCAGTCGGCAAAGACTTTTATGCTCCTTTACCCTCGTATTCACACTTTTTTTCGTAGTACCAATATAGACTTTGTCAGAAGTTCACGGAATTTTATACACACCGCTAGATGATGATGGTGGCCTTCTATCTTTAACAGAACGAAGTACTTGTCCTATTTTTCCGGTAGGTTTGAGTACCGGTTTCACTTTGTTTTAGCAAAATTTTGCCGATTCGATCTGTAACCTTACTAATGAAAGGTAGAGACACCGTGTTCTTCCATCCTTGTCCTTTGGCCTGCTGTAATTAGGTCTTAAAACTCTATTAATTTCTTTGTTTGAGTACCCATTCTTTTCGAAGGCCTGTTTCAGATGATTCAGTTCCGTATCCAGATGTTCCGCCGTACAAATCCGTTTTGCCCTGTCCACTGAACTTTTGATTACACCTCATTTTTTGTTGTGAGTGATGATTGGAGTTCTTATGTAAGTATCTATCAGTATGTGTGCTCTTCCGAAACACTTTGTTTTAGACTACCATCGATCTGTCTCATGACTAACACATCGAGAAACGAAATAGCTTGGTCATTTCCACTTAAATGGTAAACTGAATTTTAGGGTTTATGCTATTAAGATAATCAAAAAAATCGTCTAAGGCTTTTTTACCGTGTGTCCAAACCACGAATATGTCGTCTACATAACGATACCAACAACATGGTTTCTTATTTGCTTTAGTCAACGCTAACTGTTCAAATTTTTCCATGTGAAAATTGGCAATCGCAGGGCTCAACGGGTTACCCATGGCAACACCATCCACTTGCTCATAAAACTGCTCATCCCACTGAAACTGACTAGATGTGAGACAGTGTCTAAACAGAGCGGTCAAATCTTCAGGGAAAACTTCCGTTTTGTAAGCTATAACTTGATTGACCGGACTCAGTAAACAGAAATACAATATCAAAACTGACCAAAATGTCTTCAGGAGCCAATGTTAGACCTTCAATTTTCTCAATAAAATGAAGTGGAACCCTGACAATTAGAAACAGTCTTACCAATGTATGGTTGTAGAAGAGTAGCTAGATACCTAGATACTTGATAAGTAGGGGACTCAGTCGCACTAACAATGGGTCTCAGAGGGAGATTTATTTTGTGAACTGTAGGTAAACCATAAAGTCTGGGACACTTAGCTACACTCCTTAGCAAAACTTTTTGTATCCTTCTGTGGAATGGAAGTAGTATTAGTTTTCCTCAAAATACCGGATTCTTGATATTCACGATACACTCTTGAAATGGTCGTACGGGAAAGTCCCCACTGCATCGCTACCTTGGAGACGCTGTGACGCATCGCTCGTGCGCCGACTGTAACACCACGTTCAAACTCACTTAAATCTCGATAACCTGGTATTGTAGCAGCAGTAACCCATGTAACTACAGCGCCAGACGCTTGACTTACACAGGCGTTGCCGACCGCAGGAGCCTGTTTACATACCTCTGTATTTGAATACGTATGCCTGTACCATTTTCTTTGGCGTTTCAGTGTATATATTAAATGTGATTCTAGCTATGCCTGAAACGCGCTAAGACGTATAGTTTTTAAAAAAAATCGATATAAGAATCACGACGAACAATTATCTTGAGCTGTATTCCGTTGACACTGTGCAATGTTCTCGGTGAAAATATTGATGTCCCTTAAACACAGGATCCATGGCTCGTTTTCCTGGGCGAAGGGAGACGTCGTCGGCGCCGCAGGAGTTACGTTCGCAGTGCAGACTTGTGCTGTATGCGTCACACAGATTTTTTGTGGGCGCTGTCAGAATGCGACCGCCCGCTGTTATTAATGTGCCGCGAGTGTCCGACTAGTACAGACTAGCCGCTGTGTCTGGCTGCCGTCCAAGCGAAATCCAGCGATGGTCCGTCTGCTAATGGCCAAACTCAACAAGTCCAACCGACAGAACATTACTTCACACATAATACAAGTATTGCCTTCACTCAACTACTACTATTGCCACCACTCCAAAATTTTGATAGGACCTGAAAAGTTTGTGGAACAAAAGTCGCATGCGACAACGGGGGCCATAGTACGACATTGGTTTTTTGTTGCTAGGTGCGGTCACATCAGAGTTATGAAGGTCTGGTTTTTTTGTATGGGATGCTATAGTTTAGTACTTACGTTCTGAAATTGGCTATCGAGACGAATCCGAAGATGTGTAACAGTAAGGTCGTTCAAGGTTAAATGAGGTCAAACAGGTGGCATGAACGTCCATTTACCGAAGGTATAATTCAACCATGTCTAGACGGTCAAACGGTCAATGAAGCAGTTCAATCGCGTCCGCATTGTTGCTTTGTGGCAAGAAGGGTTCTAAACAGGCGTCTCAGAGTGAACCAAACATGTTTTTCGGACATTGAGGAGGTACAGAGAGACAAGAGCTGTTGAAGATGTGCCTTGCTCAGGCCATCCAAGGGCTACTACAGTAGTGGTTGACCGCTACTTATGGATTATGGCTCGGAGGAACCTTGATAGCAACGACACCATGTTGAATAATGCTTTTCGTGCGGCCACACTACGTCCTGATAGGACTCAGACTGTGCGCAATAGGCTGCATGATGCGCAGCTTCACTCCTGACGGCCATGGCGAGGTCCATCTCTGCAACCACGACACCATGCAGCGCGGGACGATGGGCCGAAGAACATGCCGAATGGATGGCTAAGGATTGGCATGTACCTTCAACCAGACAATCGTCGCAGACGTGTCTGGAGGCAACCCGGTCAGGATGAACGCCTTAGACACACTGTCCAGAGAGTGCAGAAAGGTGGAGGTTCCCTGCTGTTTTGGGGTGGCATTATGTGGGGCCGACGTACGCCGCTGGTGGTCATGGAAGGCGGCGTATCGGCTGTACGATACGTGAATGCCATCTTCCGACCAATAGTGCAACCATATCGGCAGCATACTGGCGAGGCATTAGTCTTCATGGGCGACAATTCGCCTCCCCCCCCCCCCCCCCCAAATCATGCACATCTTGTAAATGACTTTCGTCAGGATAACGATATCGCTGTACTACAGTGGCCAGCATGTTCTCCAGACATGAACCCTATCGAACATGACTGGGATAAAATGAAGATGGCTATTCATGGACGACGTGACCCACCAACGAGTCTGAGGGATCTACGCCGAACTGCCGTTGAACAGTGGGGCAATCTGGATCAACAGTGCCTTGATGAACTTGTGGATAGTATGCCACGACGAATACAGGCATGCATCAATGCAAGAGGACGTGCTACTGCGTATTAGAGGTACCGTTATGTACAGCAATCTGGACCACCACCTCTGAAGGTCTCGCTGTATGGTGGTACAGCATGGAATGTGTGGTTTTCATGAGCTATAAAAAGGGCGAAAATGATGTTTATGTTGATCTCCATTCCAATTTTCTGTACAGGTTCCGGAACTCTGGCAACCGAAGTGATACAAAGCTTCTTTTGATGTGCGCATATTGCTTTCAAAGCCTCTGAGTGTGAAGCGGCATACAGTTTGCCTCCAGGTTTTGAACGGCGTTATATCTCTTTGTTATATCTACATCTACATTTATTCTCCGCAAGCGACCCACCGGTGTGTGGCGGAGGGCACTTTATCTGCCACTGTCATTACCTCCCTTTCCTGTTCCAATCGCGTATGGTTCGCGGGAAGAACGACTGCCGGAAAGCGTACGTGCGCGCTCGAATCTCTCTAATTTTACATTCGTGATCTCCTCGGGAGGTATAAGTAGGGGGGAGCAATATACTCGATACCTCATCCAGAATCGCACCTTCTCGAAACCTGGAGAGCAAGCTACACCGCGATGCAGAGCGCCTCTCTTGCAGAGTCTGCCACTTGAGTTTGCTAAACATCTCCGTAACGATATGATGCTTACCAAATAACTCTGCGACGAAACGCGCCGCTCTTCTTGGATCTTCTACCTCCTCTGTCAACCCAACCTGGTACGGATCCCACACTGATGAGAAATACTCAAGTATAGGTCGAACGAGTATTGTATAAGCCACCTCCTTTGTTGATGGACTACATTTTCTAAGGACTCTCCCAACGAATCTCAACCTGGCACCCGCCTTACTGACAATTTTATATGATCATTCCACTTCAGACCATTCCGCTCGCATACTCCCAGATATTTTACAGAAATAACTGCTACCAGTGTTTGTTCCGCTATCATGTAATCATACAATAAAGGATCCTTCTTTCTATGTATTCGCAATACATTACATTTGTCTATGTTAAGGGTCAGTTGCCACTCCCTGCACCAAGTGCCTATCCGCTGCAGATCTTCCTGCATTTCGCAGCAATTTTCTAATGCTGCAACTTCTGTATCTGTATACTACAGCGTCATCGGCGAAAAGCCGCGTGGAAGTTCGGACACTATCTACTAGGTCATTTATATATATATTGTGAAAAGCAATGGTCCCATAACACTCCCATGTGGCACGCCAGAGGTTACTTTAACGTCTGTAGACGTCTCTCCAATGAGAACAACATGATGTGTTCTGTTTGCTAAAAAACTCTTCAATCCAGCCATACAACTGGTCTGATATTCCGTAGGCTTTTACTTTATCAGGCGACAGTGCGGAACTGTATCGAACGCATTCCGGAAGTCAAGGAAAATGGCTTCTACCTGGGAGCCTGTATCTAATATTTTCTGGGTCTCACGAACAAATAAAGCGAGTTAGGTCTCACACGATCGCTGTTTCGGGAATCCATGTTGATTACTACAGAGTAGATTCTGGGTTTCCAGAAATGACATAATACGCGAGCGAAAAACATGTTCTAAAATTCTACAACTAATCGACGTCAGAGATATAGGTCTATAGTTTTGCGCATCTGCTCGACGACCCTTCTTGAAGCCGGCCGCGGTGATCTCGCGGTTCTAGGCGCGCAGTCCGGAACCGTGCGATTGCTACGGTCGCAGGTTCGAATCCTGCCTCGGGCATGGATGTGTGTGATGTCCTTAGGTTATTTAGGTTTAACTAGTTCTAAGTTCTAGGCGACTGATGACCTCAGAAGTTAAGTCGCATAGTGCTCAGAGCCATTTGACCAATTTTTATGCTGACTGAAAAAAAAAAAATCGCTACGTCGAGGAGTTGTCCGACGTAAATAAAAGATGGTAGGCGCGTTTCCGCATCTGGTAGGTGGTGACTGTTCAAATTTCGCGCCAGTTGCATAATAGAGGCGCTAGTAGCGCCATTATGAGCATCCAGATCAGGTTTTCTTTAAATACGGCTGTCAACGGTCGTGAGCGTTAGTTACCTTTGAGACTGGATACTGCGGAGATATGGCTTAGCCACAGCCTGGGGGATGTTTCCAGAATGATATTTTCACTCTGCGGCGGAGTTCAAATGGTTGAAATGGCTCTGAGCACTATGGGATTTAACATCTGAGGTCATCAGTCCCCTAGAACTAAGAAC
The DNA here is from genome assembly GCF_023897955.1 of Schistocerca gregaria. Classification (NCBI taxonomy): domain Eukaryota; kingdom Metazoa; phylum Arthropoda; class Insecta; order Orthoptera; family Acrididae; genus Schistocerca; species Schistocerca gregaria. Next base: position 194,358,524 of record NC_064929.1, on the reverse strand, counting down.
TACTTAAAGCTAACTAACCTAAGGACATCACACACATCCATGCCCGAGGCAGGATTCGAACCTGATATGAACCTGATATGACACTTCCTGCCAGATTAAAACTGTGTGCCGGACCGATTTTCTTTCAGGAATGCTAGTTCTGTAAGGTCCGCAGGAGAGATTCTGTAAAGTTTGGAAGGTAGGAAACGAGATATTGGCAGAAGTAAAGCTGTGAGGACGGGACGTGAGTCGTGCTTGGGTAGCTGAGATGGTAGAGCACTTGCCCGCGAAAGGCAAAGGTCCCGAGTTCGAGTCTCGGTCCGGCACACAGTTTTAATCTGCCAGGAAGTTTCAAAGTTTTATTTAATGTGACGGAACGCATAAACTGCGGCACACAACGAAAAGAAATGGTCCTTTATGGAGGGAGCATATCAGGCTACAAGATGTGCAAAAATGAAATTTTTTCACTTAATAGTTAGAAACGCTGAATGGTAAGTATTTCATATTGGCCGGAACACCGTTTCTCAGAACAGGCACCAACTTTTGGCGGGCAGTGCAGCCACAACAAAAGTCACATTCAGCGCGGAATGCAGAGAGAATGTCTGTAGCAGCGAAATGATTAGGGCGTAACAGTAATCTACCTTCAGAAAAATATTGACCGTATACGAGGGACGTTTGAAATGTCCGTGCAAAGTCCGAGAGATGGCACCACCGGCGCGTGTCGAGGTCATGTTTAGTTAGTAGCATCTTTGGAAAGAACGCTCACAGTTTCAGCCATATTGATTTCTTTGTGTTTGGCATTAGTGTGAATCAAGGAAGTCGAGTGAGTGTCAAAAAATGGAAGAAAAAGAATTTCGTGTGGTGACTAAACGGTAGTTTATGAAAGGCAAAAAGCCTCGGGAGACTAAAGAGAAGCTTGACAAATTTTACGGTGACACCCTCGATTAAAACTGTTTATACGTGGTTTCAATATTTTCGGAGTGGCCACATGGGCACAAGTGATGCTGAACGTTCTGGACGCCCTGTGGAGGTTACGACTCCAGAAACCATTAATAAAATCCTTGATGTGGTGATGGATGACAGAAGAGTTAAGGTCAGTGAGATTGCTAGTGCTGTGGGCATCTCGAAGGAACGGGTACATGATATTTTGCATAACATTTGGACATGAGAAAGCTATCCGCAAGATGAGTTGCGCGATTGCTCACACTTGACCAAAAACGGAATCGTGTGAAGTGTTCCAAGGATGGTTTGCATTTGTTCGGGAAGAATCCGCTGGACTTCAAGCGTCGTTTCGTCACTGTGGATGAAACATGGATACATTACTATACTTCTGAGACCAAACAACAATCTAAACAATGGGTTACCAAGGGGGAATCTGTACCAAAAGGGGCGAAGACCATTCCTTCGGCCGGTAAGGTTATGGCGACTGTCTTTTGGGATTCGCAAGAGATAATCCTCATATCTGGAAAAGGGTAAAACTATTACCGGCGCATATTATTCATCGTTATTGGACCGTTTGAAAACAGAGCTGAAAGGAAAACTCCAGCGATTTGACCGCTAAGAAGTCCTTTTCCATCACGACAATGCACCAGCACACACCTCAGCAATTGTGCTCGCAAAATTATTGGAAATAGGATTCCAGCTCGTTTCACATCCCCGCTTATTCTCAAGACTTGGACTGCTTTTTGTTCCCCAATTTGTAGAAATGGCTGGCGGGACAAAGACTTTATTCAAACGATGAGGGGATTGCAGCAACTAATAGACATTTTGCAGACTTCGACAGTTCCTATTATTCGGAAGGGATCAACAAATTCGAACAGGATTGGACGAAGGAGACTATGTCAAATAAAGGTTTACCCCAAACACGTAAGTAGTTTCTGTTTTTGCACCGACTTTTCAAACGCCCCTCGTAACTACCAAATTTTTAAGATACAGTAGGCTGTGTACACTTCTTGTCGGGGAGAACACATTGTCTAACTCAACTAATAACTGATGTAAGAAATGGCACTTTCGGAACCTTGCCCCCTCCTGCGGTCGCTCATGTGTGCGGGCTTGCTAGCTGGGTTGTGCCGCCTTGGTGTGCTGCTGGGCTGGGTCACGGACGGCTGTTGCCCGCTACTCCACGTTACGCCATGTTATGCGGCGGACGGCAATTTCCTGTCCCCTCCCTAATGACGGCGATGGCTGCGCTGCCCCGCCGCTGACTCAACAGCCCCACCACACTGTCTCCTCTGCTTCCTCTTCTTTCTCGCCCTCCCTCCCTTTCTCCATCACTTCTTCCCTCCTCCCCTCCACCTGCCCAACCCTCCCTTTCCTTCTCCACCCCTCCTCCACACTCTTTCCTACGCTACGGCCACGCAACAGCCGTGCTTTATTACGAGTTCCACGGGCGCTCCTTAGATGTTTGCCATCCTGGTCTCGCGACACGCTTTACCGAAGGCAAAAAACTAGTGCCGACTCCGCATTGCATTACGGCGCCGCCGTTAAGCCCAGTGTTGACTGCAATAGCAAAGCTAGGCCACTTTGTGTCATGTGTCCATAACTCACAATGGCTGTTGATATACTTTCCGGGATGTGAGGTCGTGGTCCAAGAACTTTTTCTGCTCCTTAAGTTTCGTCCAGGACTGCGCTGGACTTCCTCAGAGGCGCTGCTCCGCTGAGTCTTGCCGACTGACTGTCTCACATCAAGTCAGTTCCAGTGGGATAATGAATTTTATGAACAACTTGATGGAGTAGCAATGGATAATCCATTAGGCCCTGCGATTGCCAATCTTTACATGGAGAGATTTGAACAATCAGCTCTAGAAAAAGCTAATAACAAACCATCTCGTTGGTATCGATATGTAGATGACACATTTGTGGTTTGGCCCCATGGCAGAAAGGCCTTGGACGATTTCTTTGATTATTTAAATAAAATTCACCCAAAAATACAATTTCCCATGGAAATAGAAAAGGATAACAGAATATCTTTCTTGGATGTCTTAGTTATGAGACGGTCTGATAGAAGCTTGGAATATAAAGTTTTTCGAAAGGCAACACATACGGACAGATATTTACATAAAAATTCTAATCATCATCCACAACAAAAAAGGGGTGTCATAAAAAGTCTCGTCGATCGAGCGCAACGGATATGTACACCTGGACATTTGGATGCTGAAGTGAAACATCTGAAGCAGGCTTTCGAAAAAAAACGGCTACTAAAAAAAAGAGATAAATAGAATTTTGCGTCCAAGGAACAGAAGACCAAAAGATAAGAATGAACCACAACGACAGAAAAATACAGTAGTTCTCCCTTTTATTAAAAAAGTAACAGATCGGATCGGTAAGATTTTACGGAAACATGACATAACACCGGTCTTTAAACCAACAAAGAAAATAAGTCAAGTACTACGATCTGTGAAGGATAAACGCCCTCCTCTGTCGACATGTGGTGTGTATAAAATTCCATGTACCTGTGGGAAAGTTTATATTGGTACTACCAAAAGAAGCGTAAATACGCGACTGAAAGAGCATAAAAGTCTTTGTCGACTTGGAAAAATAGAAAAATCAGCTGTAGCGGAACATGCTCTTCAACCAGGAAACCACCAAGTGAAGTTTTCGGATACCGAAGTTTTATCTACAACGTTAAATTACTATCCACGCCTATACAGAGAAGCTATTGAAATTTATAAACATCACGATAATTTTAATAGGAAAGAGGAGGCTATGAAACTCAGCGATATATGGACAGTGGCTCTACAAAATTGCTAACAATTTTTATCTTGACAAGGTGGTAATCGATAGTCAACCTTATCTTTGCTATGGATTATCACTGCTCATCACGTGTCACCTGAACCACGCCCCCCTTTCTCACAATATATAAGTCGCTCTCAGACACCCGACCAGTCAGTCGGCAAGACTCAGCGGAGCAGCGCCTCTGAGGAAGTCCAGCGCAGTCCTGGACGAAACGTAAGGAGCAGAAAAAGTTCTTGGACCACGACCTCACATCACGGAAAGTATATCAACAGCCATGTCACCCGGTCGTGAAAGCCTTCATTCTACATAACTCATCTTTTCTCTCTCTCTCTCTCTCTCTCTCTCTCTCTCTCTCTCTCTCTCTCTCTCTCTCATCTCATCTCCTGTACACTGAAGCGCCAAAGAAAGTGCCCCCTATATAAGACAACAAGTGTGAGGTGCAGTTGTTAGATCGATTACTGCCATTGGGCAGGTTATCAAGAGTTTGGACGTGGTGTTATGGTCGGCGCGCGATCGGTGGGACGCAGTATCTCTGAGCCAGTGATGAAGTGGAAATTTTCCCGTACGACCATTTCACAAGTGTACCGTGAATATCAGGAATCTGGTGAAACATATAATCTACGATATCACTGCGGCCGGGGAAAAGATACTGCAAGAACGTGACCAACAAAGACTGAATCGTACAGCGTGACAGAATTGTGCAACTCTTCAGCAAATTGCTGCAAATTTCAGTGCTTGACTATCAACATGTGTCAGTGTGCGAACCATTGAACGGAACATCATCGATATGGACTTTCAGAACCGAAGGCCTACTCGTGTACCCTTGATGACTGCACGGCACAAACCTTTACGCTTCGCCTGGGTCTGTCAATTGCTGGAAACATGTTGCCTAGTCGGACGAGTCTCGTTTCAAATTGTATCCAGCGGATAGACGTGTACGGCTATGGAGAAAATGGCTCTGAGCACTATGCGACTTAACTTCTGAGGTCATCAGTCACCTAGAACTTAGAACTAATTAAACCTAACTAATCTAAGGACATTACACACATCCATGCCCGAGGCAGGATTCGAACCTGCGAGCGTAACGGTCGCTCGGCTCCAGACTGTAGCGCCTAGAACCGCACTGCCACTCTGACCGGCTACTGGTATGGAAACAACCTTATATAGATCCTGTCTGTCGTAGTAGTGTTCAAGATGGTGGAGGCTCTGCAATGGTGTGGGGGCGTGTGCAGTTGTAGTGACATGGGGCCCTTGATACGTCTAGATACCAGTCTGACAGGTAACACGTACGTAGTCATCCTGTCTGATCACCTGCATCCATTCACCTCCTCTGTGTGTTGCGACGGACTCGTGCAATTCCAGCAGGACAGTGCCACATCCCACAACGTACAGAGTGCCCCGAGGAACTCTCTTCTGAATTTAAAGGCTTCCGCTGGCCAACAAAATACCGAGACATGAGTATTATTGAACAAATCTAGGATGCCCTGCAACGAGCTATTGAGAAGAGATCTGCCCCCCTTCGTACTCTCACCGATTTATTGACAGCCCTGCAGTATTCATGGCGTCAGTTCCCTCCAGCACTCTACTTCAGACATCACTCGAGTCCATGCCACGTCGTGTTGCGGCACTTCTGCGTGCTCGCGGGGTCCTACACGATATTAGGCAGGTGTAGCGGTTTCTTGGGCTTTTCAGTGTATATAAAAGGCAATGTTCCGACTCACTCACTCACTGACTTCTCATTGCCCAGCCCAAACAACTAAGGATAGAAGCTTTAAATCTACAGATGGTGTGGCTCTTATATCGTAAATGTTGCTTAACATGGAATTTTTCCAAATTCCTCCTCTCAGAAGATGAAGTAGAGGTAGATAGGATTTCTGAAAGCATGTGGCTATTAGGGCAGTTCTGCAACTTTGACAAACGAAAATTGGTATTTGGTTTATAGGTCAGGAATATAGAAATACATGTTTCGGCATTTTTGGAAATATAACCCTATGGAAGTAAAATAGTGGTTACAGCTTTTTTTTGAAAATTCATCATTATTAAAGGACAACTAAAATAATTTAAAGCAACGTCAACGACCACTGGTATTTAACTTCTTGAGTGTTTTTGAAAACTGAATGCCTGAGGGGGGTGAAATAAGGGATGAGGTTTTTTTATGAACATATTTTGTTATGAAGTTAAATCTATTAAAGTTTAGATTTGGCTTCTCAGTTAGAAATCAAAAACTTGTTTCACTGTTTTTGGAAATCCAACCCCTGACAGGGTGAAATACGGTGAGACTCAGAGACTCGTCAACGCTCAGCCCAGACCGCTAAAGATGGAAACGAAGTTGGGCGAGGGTGCGGGCTTTGAGAGGCCACACCAAGCGGCGTTTAAGAGTGGGCTGTCCGAGATTCCAGTCCTGGGGGATGAAAGACGTTTTGAAAGTATGTCACTATTAAGAGAATTTTGAAGCTAGAACTATGAAAACTGGTGTTTTGTTTCTCAGTCAGAAAATAAAAAAAAAGTGTGTTTCGTTGTGTTTGAAAATTCAGTGATGGGTAAAGTAGTGAGTGGAAATTTTTGAAAAATAAATATTCACCAAACAACTACTAAAAGATTTTTAAGGCTAAATCTGACAATTCTCAGCTAGAAACAAAAAAAAAGTGTGTTCACTGTAGCTGGAAATTGATCCCCTAAGGGAGTGCAATAGGGGACGAAATTTTCCAAGAAAATATTTCCTCACATTTAAAAAAAATTTAAAGTTAAATGTATGAAAATTGATATTACACTTCTTGGTAAGATTTAAAGAAATATTTTTTAGGGGATGAAATTTTCTTTCGATTTATCTCCACAAGAACGCAAAAGGCATGGTTAACAAAAGCTTTGTACTCCATCTGCCAGAATCGCTTTTTACTCGGAAGTACGTTCCGAAAAGAACATGCTTATATAGCCTTAATTGGCGTGAAAAGCTTAGAAGGTGCTGCACTTTGTGAACAACATAAAAATTCGATTAAATGAAAGCAAAAAAATCTCTGCAGGCAGTACAGTCTGCGCAAGTGAAGCAGCGGGCTCTAAGCCTCTATGTATAAAAGGCAATGTCCCGATTCATTCAGTGACATCATCGTCCAGCCGAAACCGGTGAGGATAGAAACTTTTAAATCTGGACAGTACGGTCATATTACACTGTAAGCATCTTTCAGTAAGGGGCTGTTAGAAATTCTACCCCTAAGGATCTGAACTATTGGGTGAAAGGTTTTTTGAAAGTATGTCACTATTAAGGCAATTTGGAAACTAGAGCTACAAAAATTGGTGTTTGACTTCTCTGTCGGATATTTAAGTAAATGCTTCAGCATTTTTGGAAATTCAATCAAGAGGAGGGTAAATAGTGGGTGACAGTCTTTTTGAAACATAAATAACTGCTGGCCGGTGTGGCCGAGCTGTTCTAGGCGCTTCAATCTGAAACCGCGCGACCCCTACGGTCGCAGGTTCGAATCCTGCCTCGGGTATGGATGTGTGTGATGTCCTTAGGTTGGTTAGGTTTAAATAGTTGTGAGTTCTAGGGGATGATGACCTCAGATGTTAAGTCCCATAGTCCTCAGAACCATTTGAACCATAAATAACTATTACAGTCCAAATAAAGCATTTTTAAAGCTACATTTATGAAAATTGATACTTGGCTTCTCCGTTAGTAATTTAAAAAGTACGTGTGTCATTGTTTTTGGAAATTCAGCCCCCAAGAGGATGAAATATAGGATGAAAATTTTTATGAAAATATTTCGTTGCATTTAAAACATTTGTAAAGCTAAAACCATCAAAATTAGTGACTTCGAAATAAACGTGTTAGGGGATACAAATTTCGATGGAAATATCACCACAAGAAGTCAAAAGACAGGATTAACAAAGATCTCAGATTCAAGCTGCCAAAAACGCATTTTGTTCAGAAATAAGTTCGGAAAAGACCATGGTTCTATGGCCTTAATTAGTGTGCAAAGTTTAGATGATGCTGGAATTTGTGTGCCACATTAAACATGAGCGAAACAGTGGGCAGTAAGCTAGTTATTTATGTAGCACTGCAGTTGTAGGGACGATATTTAACTTCTGGTGTGCAGTTTGGCCCTACTATTTTAGTTTTCAACCAGCGACTACCGACCGCCCCGCTTTGTCAGTTCTTTAAAGAGTCAAATTCCCATGCGTATAACAACTTTACAGGTCTGATTACTTAATAGATGAGATAATAGGTTAAATATTTGGCGTTATGAATATGTAAAACCTTGACGGTTGAAGATAGAAGACCCTAATTATGTTGGTCTTATTACTTGAGATTTATTCGTGTATGGAGTAAGGAAAAAGTCAAAAGCAAAGCAGCTTTTGGTTTTGGATCACTATAGCATGAGTAATTCGCGCTCCGTTTGAAGAAAAACTAGTTCTCCACGGGTATCAATGTTAATGACGTCGTACTTGCTGGACTGTGTGTGGTAGGATCATATAATCTTGCAGGTTCATTCAGCAGTACACGTCTTGAAGATACGTTTCCCGTGGTATATCGGGTGCTGAGAAAGTGTATGAAAAGCTTGTTAGTGTGTTGCAGAGTAGATTGTGCTGAGAAGTAATTGTTAAGAAAAAATCTGATACATTGTACCGGTTCCGCGTTAATTACCATTGAAGTTAGCCAGTCAGACAGTTGGGAGCATAAGTTGTGTTCTTCAAGCAACCGGACAAGAGAGCGGTGCTAAACTTGGGGCCTGGGACAGTAGTAACGATAGATCCTGGGCCAAAGTCTGAGCAGTCTCGTTCCCTATGATTTACGCTGAGAACAAGTGACAGTAATGGTACCCGGCGGGTCGCTTCAATTACCTCGCGCATTGGCATGATTGGCTAACTTCCGAGTTAATTAAGCCGGAACCAGCGTAACGTATTGAATATTTTTCTGGACAATTCAGACCGTTTCTGACCACCCGGTATACATGGTCTTTTCCCCAAGGCTTCGTCCGCATATGCGTTCCCTCTGTCCTCCACTTCCTACTGTTCACCTCATCCTCCCACCTCTGTCAGTCTCTTCCCCAATCCCTCTGTCTCTTAATCTCCTCCTCCCCCCTCTTCGTCCATTTCCTCCATCCCCTGTCCCTGGGGACATTCCCCTCCCTCTGATCTTCCTCCACCTCTCACTTTCGATCTCCTCATCCCCTCTGTTCATTTTCCACATGCACACTACTTCTCTGCACTTCTCACCTGCCCCCTTCTAACCCCTCCCTGTCCATTGCCTCCTCCTTCTCGCTCTATGCATCAACCCCCCCTTTCCCCTTTCAACCTACCCTCAGTCATGCTCATCAACATGTGTAGTGCCTCCAATAGAGTTTGAGAAGTAGGCCAGTACTATTCCCACAATATGTCTGTCATTCAGGGCTGACTATATCAGCGGCTACAAAATCTGTCACTTGCCCACGCAAAATAGGTCGATACGGTAGGCCGATAATGTTCCAACACAACCAAGACCCCTGTCGTGCAGGGCATCCTACATGTCAGGGCATGGAAAAGCGTTTCTTGCCTGTGACGTACGGGCTGCCCTGCAAGGCAGATCGATTTGCTAAGCCGATATTGTTCGAACACAAAATGCCTGCCGTCAGTTTTAGCCTATAAACCAGGGGCTGGAAAAAGCACGTTTTCGCCCCTGTCTGTACTGCTGTTGGAGCTAGTTCCTGGGCCAAATTTGAGGCCTGCAAGTCATGTGCCAAATTTGATTGAACTTGATCCATGGGTTTGGGAGATCTTTTATACACACACACACACACACACTCACTCACACTCTCGCTGTTTGAGTCCAGATAGCTGTGCATGTCAAAGTGCTGCTTCCAGGATTGGGGAGGTGTCCTGGCCTCAGATAAAATCTGCCCAGTGTATTAACGATAAGGGCCGGATTGCTGACCAGCTCGGATGTGAATTTTAGGTGGTTTCCCACATCCCACTAGGTGAATTCCAGACTGCAGCCTAAGTCCCGCGTCAGATACACGGTATCTAGAAAGTTTTTTCTGACTTTCATGTGAATAAGACCACACACAGCAGTTGAGCTGCACACATTTTGCCCTGCACAATTATAGGACGGCAGCAGGGATGGCATCATCCCATTCCTTAAACTAACCATGCCACATCCATTCATATATATGCCGATGTTGCTCTGATGCAGGACAAAGGCACATGAACGAAAATATGTTTCCCAGGAGGAATCGCCAGATTCTCCTCCGATAATTCGAAGCAAAAAGGTTAGTAAAGATAGACTCTAAATGGCTCATTGCTTTCCATATTTTGACAGGTGATAGTGTGGGCCATAACAAGAAATAATTTTCTGGCACATATGGCCTCTCAAATTCATAGCTTAAGAGCTGTGAGCACTTGTTCATTTTTAGTATTATGAAAGACATCTCTTCTATGTAGCAAGTGCTCTTAGCTCTTAATGTGTGCATTTTAGAGTCCATGATTACCGGACATTTCATTCTTGTTTGTTGTCAATACCGCCTACTCCCAAAATGTGAAAAGCAAGGAGTTTGCAGTACAAGACAGTTTCACAGACTTGTTTCACAGTGTCGAAGATGAATGAGGGTTTATATAATGTGTGCATTTTGGAGCCCATGTTTACTAGACTTAATTTGCATCGAAGGATAGTTCGTGTCATATCCCTGAATAATGACCATTCCTACTGGGACACACTAACAAGAAAAATCCCGTGACCATCTTGTTACTTTAAATAAACGCACTTAAATATACACTACTGGCCATTAAAATTGCTACACCACGAAGATGACGGGCTACAGACTCGAAATTTAACCGACAGGAAGAAGATGCTTTGATATGGTAATGATTAGCTTTTCAGAGCATTCACACAAGATTGGCCCCGGTGGCGACACCTACAACGTGCTGACATGAGGAAAGGTTCCAATCGATTTCTCAAACACAAACAGCAGTTGACAGGCGTTGCCTGGTGAAATGTTGTTGTGATGCCTCGTGTATAGAGGAGAAATGCGTACCATCACGTTTCCGACTTCGATAAAGGTCGGATTGTAGCCTATCGCGATTGAGGTTTATCGTATCGCCACATTTCTGCTCGCGTTGGTCGAGATCCAATGACTGTTAACAGAATATGGAATCGGTGGGTTCAGGAGGGTAATACGGAACGCCGTGCTGGTTCCAACGGCCTCGTATCACTAGCAGTCGAGATGACAGGCATCTTATCCGCATTGCTGTAACGGATCGTGCAGCCACGTCTCGATCCCCGAGTCATCAGATCTGGACGTCTGCAAGACGACAACCATCTGGACGAACAGTTCCACGACGTTTGCAACAGCATGGGCTATAAGCTCGGAGACCATGGCTGCAGTTTCCCCTGACGCTGCATAACAGACAGGAACGCCTGCGATGGTGTGCTCAACGACGAACCTGGGTGCACGAATGGCAAAACGTCATTTTTTCGGATGAATCCACGTTCTGTATACAGCATCATGATGGTCACATCCGTGTTTGGCGACATCGCGGTGAACGCACATTGGAAGCGTCTATTCGTCAACGCCATACTGGCACATCAGCCGGCGTGATTGACGGCACTTTGAACAGTGGACGCTACATTTCAGATGTGTTACGACCCGTGGCTCTACGCTTTATTCGATCCCTGTGAAACCCTACATTTCAGCAGGATAATGCACGACCTCATGTTGCAGGTCCTGTACGGGCCTCTCAGGATACAGAAAATGTTCGACTGCTGCCCTGGCCAGCACATTCTCCAGATCTCTCACCAATTGAAGACGCCTGGTCAATGGTGGCCGAGCAACTGGATCGTCGCAGTACGCCAGTCACTACTCTTGATGAACTGTGTTATCGTGTTGAAGCTGCATGGGCAGCAATACCTGTACACGCCATCCAAGCTCTGTTTGACTCAATGCCCAGGCGTATCAAGGCCGTTATTACGGTCAGAGGTGGTTGTCCTGCGTACTGATTTCTCACGATCTATGCACCCAATTGCGTGAAAATGTAATCACGCGTTAGTTCTAGTATAATATATTTGTCCAATGAATACCCGTTTATCATCTACATTTCTTCTTGGTGTAGCAATTTATGGGCCAGTAGTATACAACGTCTGTTGAATGCTCCAAACCATTTTCTCTACCTCGAGATGACTGGGTCTTGTGTGATGTCCTTAGGTTAGTTAGGTTTAAGTAATCAAAATATCCACGGGTTTACTGCCGGTCTACAGTGTCCAACGGGCACAATATATCACGTCATCTCAGACGCCATCAGAATCTGTTCCGCCGCGCGACCGTGGCGTGGGGCGTGGACGACGGAGGGAGCGCGCCGCGGGCGGAGGGTATTTCAATCGGCCGCCGCCGCGACCGAACCCAGTTCCCTCTGAGCAGCCATAGCGTACGGATCTCCGTGCCGGCACGTGCCGTCAGTTCACCTGATGATGGCGACATGTATGATCGCCGAAATATTGTGCGCGTTGGACACTGTAGACCGGCAGTACACCCGTGGATATTTTGATTATCAAATACGCCGGGAAGAAACTCAAAAATCACACCATACGTTTTAGTTGCTCCAAGTTCGAGGGGACTTGAGACCATAGATGCTAAGTCCCATAGTGCTCAGAGCCATTTGAACCATTTTAGCTCCAAACCAAGTAGCGCAAATCAAAAGTAACTTTCGGCAGTTATTTGTGTGTCGTGTTTTTTTAGTACGATGCTGTGCTCCAAACGTGGATTTTCAGAATTTCCTTTGTAATATTGAGTTTGGTTAGCCACTGTAAGGGATAACTAAGATGTTTCGCATTTGAAGATTTTGGTTGATAGGCAGACCTGCAACATACGTTTCGGCGCGCACACATTCCTGGTACGTAGTTGCAAGCGAAATGTCAGCAGGTGAGTTCCGTTCGTTGTTGGCTCCGAAGCGGTACGCGCGGCCACCTTGCGCCGAAGCCAAGCCCTGCGAATAACCCAGCCGTCGGTCCTGTGAGCCACTCCACTCTCCACCTGCTCTTCTCAATGGCTTGCTGTGCGCCAGAGAAGACTGTGGTGCCGTTAGTGCAGGGCCGCCCGGCATTTGCGAGGCACGAGGAAAGATCGTAGATCAGATGGCAGATACCTGTTCATTAAAGCAGGAAAAAAGTCAGTCTACAAATGAAACTGCTTACAATCCACTTGCTCAAGCCATTCTTCAGTATTGTGCAAGTGTGTGGGACGAATACCAGTAGTATGAACGGGGTGTTCTGAATGTAAAGACAGAAGGGCAGTTGGTTTGATTCACGAGTTAACGTCAAGGAGATGTTGAAAATCTGAATCGTCCGACGCCTGAAGGTAGACACAAACTTCACTCAAGTTTTTCTTGGGCTGTGTCATGTGCAGCGGATAGGCACTTGGTGCAGGGAGTGGCAACTGACCCTTAACATAGACAAGCGTAATGTATTCCGAATACCTAGAAAGAAGGATCCTTTATTGTATGATTATATGATGGCGGAACAAACACTGATAGCGGTTACTTCTGCAAAATATCTGGGAGTATGCGTGCGGAACAATTTCAAGTGGAATGATCATATAAAATTAATTGTTCGTAAGTCAGGTGCTAGGTTGAGATACATTGGGAGAGTCCCTAGAAATGAAATGAAATGAAATGAAATGTCATGTGACGAGGGCCTTCCGTCGGGTAGACCGTTCGCCTGGTGCAAGTCTTTCGATTTGACGCCACCTCGACGATTTCCGCGTCGATGGGGATGAAGTGATGATGATTTGGACAACACAACACCCAGTCCCTGAGAGGTGAAAATCTCCGACGCAGCCGGCAATCGAACCCGGGCTCTGAGGATTGACAGTCTGTCGAGCTGACCACTCAGCTACGGGGGGCGGACAGTCCTTAGAAAATGTAGTCCATCAACAAAGGAGGTGGCTTACAAAACACTCGTTCGACCTATAGTTGAGTATTGCTCATCAGTGTGGGATCCGTACCAGGTCGGGTTGATAGAGAAGATCCAAAGAAGAGCGGCGCGTTTCGTCACAGGGTTATTTGGTAAGCGTGGCAGCGTTACGGAGATGTTTAGCAAACTCAAGTGGCAGACTCTGCAAGAGAGGAGCTCTGCATCGCGGCTTAGCTTGCTGTCCAGGTTTCGATTGGGTGCGTTTCTGGATGTAGTATCGAATATATTGTCTTCCCCCTGGTTATACCTCCCGAGGAGATCACGAATGTAAAATTAGAGATTCGAGCGCGCACTGAAGATTTCCGGCAGTCGATCTTCCCGCGAACCTTACGCGACTGAAACAGGAAAGGGAGGTAATGACAGTGGCACGTAAAGTGTCCTCCGCCACACACCGTTGGGTGGCTTGCGGAGTATAAATGTAGATGTAGAGCCGTCATTGTCCTTGATAGTTACTACCAGCGACTTTTTTTTCCGATGACCTTTGAAGAAATACATAGAGATCGTTAACCTTCGGTCATACGAGCTTCTGTATTGAGTACCCCACTGCGGAATTACGTAGTGCTGTAGCTGCAGCGTAACGAAGGGCCCTGCGACGTGGCGGCTCTGGGTGTTGGCTTACTCCACCCTCCTGTCCCCTTGCTTTCCTCTACCCGCCTTCCTCGAGTCAGCGCCCTCTGTAGTGCGTTGTTTCGCAAGTAAAATGTAGTTTACACTTGCTTCTCTCTGACAGATTTGAACGTTTGTTCCATTTTCACTTCGTCTAAGGAAAGGATTGATCGGTAAAAGTACCCTTTCACTACAGTATTTATTACAACGAAAGAAAAAAATGGGTAATTTTATGCATATTTTTATGCGAAGTAAGAGTCGTTGACCAACGATTACTGTTTTCTGTGTATTTGTTTTTACGTCGAAAGATTTTGTAAGGATTGAGGACATACCTGCGTACCTTCAAGAACTCGACGAAGCTGAGGGACTTGAAATAAATCTTGATGAATTAGCTGAATGCGAATGTGATCTGAGTGATGAACATCTACATCTACATCCGTACTCCGCAAGCCACCTGACGGTGTGTGGCGGAGGGTGCCCTGAGTACCTCTATCGGTCCTCCCTTCTATTCCTGCCTCGTATTGTTCGTGAAGTAGTTCATTTTGGCGACAAGACCATGAAAATCTCCCAGCAGGAAAGTGGGACTGAGGAAGAAAGAAGTCCTGAACTGAATTTTTCGTATGAAAAGACGAATTATCAAAATGGAGTAAAAAAAAGACCTTTAAAAAACAACTGAGCAAAAAAAATTATAAAAGTTCCACCTGGTCTCATAAGCTATTCAAACAGTAATTCCATGAAATTGATGCGTTTTGCAAGCTTTTTCAACTTTAAATGCGAACATTTTAGGTTAGGCTTTACCGTGACTGTTATCGACATCAAACGAAACAAAAAGTTTACTGTTACCAGTTACCGTTTTATTTCCACGACGCGTCTCAAAGGTTTAAACCTCCATCATCGGGTGGATTTACATTAGTTAGTATGACATCTGTGTGTGTGTTGTGTTACGATTTTTTTTTTTGGTGGAACTTGTGGCACTGCCTCCAGTAGTCACAGGTTCCTTTCCCTGTCGTAACCTTTGGAACGCGTCGTGGAAATAAATAAAATGGTGACTGGTAACAGTAAACTTGTTGTTTAATTTAAAGGTTTTTCAAACTGATAATAGATTCGATGGTATCCTATACTAACAAATATACTGACAACCTTAGAAAAAACTACAAACGTACGAGAAATTGTACGGATAGATGTGAAACTGCGGTACTATTCGGCGTTTTATTTTCGTCAGTTATAAGGAAAGGTCAACATGTAAATGTAAAAGACCTTTATATGTATATATAAAATCGGCGCGCCCGCACAAAGTTTAATAACCACGATTACCTTCCGCCGGTCAACTTTTGCAAGAAGAATGATACTTTTTTCTGCTGGTGTTAGCTGTTGCTAAGAGGAAACGTTCATGAAATTTACCGAAAATGTAGTTTTCAATTTAATTTTCATTTATTAGTAGAAGTCATGGACAATAGGTTCCCAACGTTTCTACGATGAAATCGAAACCAAGGTGTCGGAGAAATAATCACAGGTGTGAAGCGACCTTCCTGCCACGCCCATTTTTGACGACAACACTACAGTATGTACAGGCTCGGAGGGGTGACAGAAGGAGAGGCTTCCAAATTGTATCTTGGGTGTTGTCAAACACACTTCCAAGTTTTTGGACGATCCTGAACTTCTAAAAAAAAGTGTGTGTATGGCAAAACCAAGAATCCAAATAAGTCTCCAAATTCACTCTCATGGCACTATGCCCTAAAACCACGTTTTCCTGCAGTTGTCGTAGTGATTGTATTTAATGATGGGAACATGGGAAGGATGAAAGCATGGGAGCGAATGGTATGTACACTACTGGCCATTAAAATTGCTACACCACGAAGATGACTTGCTACAGACGCGAAATTAAACCGACAGGAAGACGATGCTGTGATATGCAAATGATTAGGTTTTCAGAGCATTCACACAAGGTTGACGCCGGTGGAGACACCTAGAACGTGCTGACATGAGGAAAAGTTCCCAACCGATTTCTCATACACAAACAGCAGTAGACCGGCGTTGCCTGGGGAAACGTTGTTGTGATGGCTCGTGTAAGGAGGAGAAATGCGTACCAACGCGTTTCCCACTTTGGTAAAGGTCGGATTGTAGAATATCGCGATTGCGGTTTACCGTATCGCGACATTGGTGCTCGCGTTGGTCGAGATCCAGTGACTGTTAGCAGAATATGGAATCGGTGGGTTCAGGAGGGTTATACGGAACGCCGTGATGGGTCCCAACGGCCTCGTATCGCTAGCAGTCGAGATGACAGGCATCTTATCCGCATGGCTGTAACGGATCGTGCAGCCACGTCGCGATCCTGAGTCAACAGATGTGGACGTTTGCAAGACAACAACCATCTGCACGAACAGTTCGACGACGTTTGAAACAGCATGGTCTATGAAATCGAGGATCGTGGCTGCGGTTACCCTTGACGCCGCATCACAGACAGGAGCGCCTGCGATGGTGCAGTCAACGACGAACCTGGATGCACGAATGGCAAAAAGTAATTTTTTCGGATGAATCCAGGTTCTGTTTACAGCATCATGATGGTCGCTTCCGTGTTTGGCGACATTGCGGTGAACGCACATTGAAACCATGTATTCGTCATCGCCATACTGGCGTATCACCCGGCGTGATGGTATGGGGTGCCATTGGTTACACGTGTCGGTCACCTCTTGTTCTCATTGTCGGCACTTTGATCAGTGGACGTTACATTTCAGATGTGTTACGACCCTTCATTCGATCCCTGCGGAACCGTACATTTCAGCGGGATAATGCACGACCGCATGTTACAGGTCCTGTACGGGTCTTTCTGGATACAGAAAATGTTCAACTCCTGCTCTGGCCAGCACATACTCCAGATCTCTTACCAACTGAAAACATCTGGTCAGTGGTGGCGAAGCAACTGACTCGTTATAATACGCCAGTCACTACTCTTGATGAACTGTGGTATCGTTTGTTTTGAAGGTGCATGCGCAGCTGTACCTGTACACGCCATCCAAGCTCTGTTTGACTCAATGCCCAGGCGTATCAAGGCCAGAGGCGGTTGTTCTGGGTACTGATTTCTCAAGCTATATGCACCCAAATTGCGTGAAAATGTAGTCACATGTCAGTTCTAGCATATTTGTCCAATGAATACCCGTTTATCATCTGCATTTCTTCTTGGTGTAGCAGCTTTAATGGTCAGTAGTGTAACTGAGCAAATTTCACCAATATTTTGTCGATGGACGTCTACACTGATGAGCGAAAACAATATGACCACTTGCTCATTGGCTTCCTTGTCCGTCTTTGAATCGAAATGCATAACTGATGCTGCATGCCAGTGATCCGACAGTTTTTTGGTATGTTTGTGGAGGTATGTTTGTGGAGGTATGTTTGTGGAGGTATGTTTGTGGAGGTATGTTTGTGGAGGTATGTTTGTGGAGGTATGTTTGTGGAGGTATGTTTGTGGAGGTATGTTTGTGGAGGTATGTTTGTGGAGGTATGTTTGTGGAGGTATGTTTGTGGAGGTATGTGGCATTGGATGTCTGCATACAAGTCATGTAATTCGCGTGCATAACGGGCCGCTGATTTGCGTACGCAGGGACGGCGCCAGATAGCGCCCAAGATGGGTTCTGTAGGATTCACATCAAGCGAATTTGGTCGCCGCGACATCAACGCGAGTTCACCGTAATGCTCCTCAAGCTGCCGTAGCGCGGTTTGAGACACGAACAATTCTACTGCTGAAAGAAGGCATACCAGTCGCGGAAGACATCTAGCAAGGAGGGCTACAGGTGGTTCGTACTGCCAGCGTGTCTTCGATAACTGCCACTGGTGCCACGCAAGCGGAGGAGAACGTCTCCCACAGCACAGTACTGTTCCCACCGTCCTGCGTCCGTGGCGCGCTGCACGTTTCGAGCCGCCGCACACCTCGATGACGGCTTTTGTGGATACGAGTAGCGACCTAGTGTAGCAAAACAGAGATTCAGCCGAAGAGCTGACTCGTTTCTATTGATCGACGGTCGAACCCCGACGGTCCCGTGCCCACTGCCGCCGTAACTGACCACGTCGTTGGGTCGACGCGTCAACACGTAAGGGTGGTCTGCTGCGGAGCTCTGTCTTCAACACTGTACCATGAACGGTCTGCTCCGAAACACTTGTCCGTGCACCAGCAGTGTGATCTTTCGGCAGAGATGCCACAAATCACCATCTATTCGTCCCTTACAGATCACACAAGCCTCCGAATCCCACGTTCTGTGAAGAGTCGTGGACGGCCAACCATTTAGCGCCTAGTGGTAGTCTGCCTGTCCTTCTACCTCTATCCGTGGATGCTCACGACAGTAGCTCGTGAGCAATCGGACAACTTCGCCGTTTTAGAGGCACTTGTTCACAGACTCTGCGTAATAATGATCTGCCCTTTTTCAGAGTCGCTTATCTCAATGGATCTCCGCTTTTGCAGCCCATATCTTCGGTTACATTCACCAGGTGGCATCGCCGGCCGCAGTGGCCTGCCGGAGTGGCGGTTCTGGGCGCTTCAGTCTGGAACCGCGCGAACGCTACGGTCGCAGGTTCGAATCCTGCCTCGGGCATGGATGTGTGTGATGTCCTTAGGTTAGTTGGGTGTAAGTAGTATAGTTGAAGAGCTATGGATGTCTCTAAACAGGGCCATCACAGACGTTGGGAAGGAAAACATAGGTACAAAGAAGGTAGCTGCGAAGAAACCATGGGTAACAGAAGAAATACTTCAGTTGATTGATGAAAGGAGGAAGTACAAACATGTTCCGGGAAAATCAGGAATACAGAAACACAAGTCGCCGAGGAATGAAATAAATAGGAAGTGCAGGGAAGCTAAGACGAAATGGCTGCAGGAAAAATGTGAAGACATCGAAAAAGATATGATTGTCGGAAGAACAGTCTCAGCATACAGGAAAGTCAAAACAACCTTTGGTGACATGAAAAGCAACGGTGGTAACATTAAGAGTACAACGGGAATTCCACTGTTAAATGCAGAGGAGAGAGCAGATAGGTGGAAAGAATACATTGAAAGCCTCTATGAGGGTGAAGATTTGTCTGATGTGATAGAAGAAGAAATAGAAGTCGATTTAGAAGACATAGGGGATCCAGTATTAGAATCGGAATTTAAAAGAGCTTTCAAGGACTTGCTGTCAAATAAGGCAGAAGGGATAGATAACATTCCATCAGAATTTCTAAAATTATTAGGGGAAGTGGCAACAAAACGACTATTCACGTTGGTGTGTAGAATCTGTGAGTCTGGCGACATACCATCTGACTCTCGGAAAAGCATCATCCACACAATTCCGCAGACGGCAAGAGCTGACAAGTGCGAGAATTATCGCACAATCAGCTTAACAGCTCATGCATCGAAGCTGCTTACAAGAATAATATACAGAAGAATGGAAAAGAAAATTGAGAATGCGCTAGGTGACGATCAGTTTGGCTTTAGGAAAAGTAAAGGCACGAGACAGGCAATTCTGACTTTACGGTTAATAATGGAAGCAAGGCTAAAGAAAAATCAAGACACGTTCATAGGGTTTGTCGACCTGGAAAAAGCGTTCGACAATATAAAATGGTGCAAGCTGTTCAAGATTCTGAAAAAAGTTGGGGTAAGCTATAGGGAGAGACGGGTCATATACAATATGTACAACAACCAAGAGGAAATAATAAGAGTGGACTATCAAGAACGAAGTGCTCGTATTAAGAAGGGTGTAAGACAAGGCTGCAGCCTTTCGCCCCTACTCTTCAATCTGTACATCGAGGAAGCAATGATGGAAATAAAAGAAAGGTTCAGGAGTGGAATTAAAATACAAGGAGAAAGGATATCAATGATGCGATTCGCTGATGACATTGCTATCCTGAGTGAAAGTGAAGAAGAATTAAATGATCTGCTGAACGGAATGAACAGTCTAATGAGTACACAGTATGGTTTGAGAGTAAATCGGAGAAAGACGAAGGTAATGAGAACAGCGAGAAACTTAACATCAGGATTGATGGTCACGAAGTCAGTGAAGTTAAGGAATTCTGCTACCTAGGCAGTAAAATAACCAATGACGGACGGAGCAAGGAAGACATCAAAAGCAGACTCGCTATGGCAAAAAAGGCATTTCTGGCCAAGAGAAGTCTACTAATATCAAATATCGGCCTTAATTTGAGGAAGAAATTTCTGAGGATGTACCTCTGGAGTACAGCATTGTATGGTAGTGAAACATGGACTGTGGGAAAACCGGAACAGAAGAGAATCGAAGCATTTGAGATGTGGTGCTATAGACGAATGTTGAAAATTAGGTGGACTGATAAGCTAAGGAATGAAGAGGTTCTACGCAGAATCGGAGAGGAAAGGAATATGTGGAAAACACTGATAAGGAGAAGGGACAGGATGATAGGACATCAGCTAAGACATGAGGGAATGACTCCCATGGTACTAGAGGGAGCTGTAGAGGGCAAAAACTGTAGAGGAAGACAGAGATTGGAATACGTCAAGCAAATAATTGAGGACGTAGGTTGCAAGTGCTACTCTGAGATGAAGAGGTTAGCACAGGAAAGGAATTCGTGGCGGGCCGCATCAAACCAGTCAGTAGATTGATGACCAAAAAAAAAAAAGTAGTTCTAAGTTCTAGGGGACTGATGCAGTTAAGTCGCATAGTGCTCAGAGCCATTTGAACCAGGTGGCATCCAAGGTCGTGGTGTACAGTGGTCATAATGCGTTGCCTGATCAGAGTAGTTCCCCCTATACAGGTTGATTCACGAAGATATGCAAATATTTTAATATGTCATTCTACAAGTAACACTAAATAAAAAAGGTCATGTAATCATAGGTCCGCAAATGCTTAGTTACGGAGTTACGGCTAATAAAAAAAATTTGCCTGAAATTTAGAAGCTTCGCTAATATGAAGCCATCGCAAAACAGTGTAACGATAAAGTAAAGCACGATGTCCATTTATTTTGTTTTTACTGATCTGGTAAACGGAAATTAGCGTTTGGCGTCATTGGCCGGGAGGCCCGTTGCGGGGCAGGTCCGGCCGCCTTGGTGCAGGTCTTACTACATCCGACGACACAGTGGGCGACCTACGCTCCGCATGGCGATGATAATGATGACAACACAACATCCGGTCCCTGGGCGGAGAAAATCTCCGACCCAGCCGGGAATCGAACCTGGGCCTGTAGGACGGCAATACGTCACGCTGACCACTCAGCTATCGGGGCGGACATTTATGTGGTGAATCTAATGGAAAATGTTGCAGACGTGTATCTGTAGTAGTTTTCCAGAACATCGAGAGAAGCAAAGGAGTAATCTCGTGAATTTTTTAATTTATTAACTACTTGGCCCAATTTGTTTTTTAGACTCGAGACAACTGCACAAAAGTTTCCAACGGAAGTTGCAGAGAATTAAATTTTGGAAAAATGATGGTTATAGACACCGTATCGGCGTAGTCCTCTGTTGTAAATTTGAAAGGCATCCCTGTTTCATATATAATCTACAAACCACAACAGGTACTATGTGGTACACTGAATACACTGTTGTTGTTGTTATTTTCTGTCACTGAACAATACAGAAAACCAGCTCGTTTCGAGGCCGGCCGGGGTGGCCGAGCGGTTGTAGGCGCTACAGTCTGGAACCGCGCGACCGCTACGGTCGCAGGTTCGAATCCTGCCTCCGGCATGGATGTGTGTCATGTCCTTAGGTTAGTTACGTTTAAGCAATTCGAAGTTCTAGGGGACTGATGACATTGTAAGTTAAGTCCCATAGTGTTCAGTTAGTTTTTTTGAACTCGTTTCGAGGTTAGGAAACGACTGAAACAACTCACTAACGGTTGCCAACAATGACATAAACGTTTCAACATTCTTAATGGAAAGGAAACAAGTTTACTTGTATAGTAAACTTTGCTTCTCTGGATATCCTGCAAAACTTCTGGAGATACAGGTCTGGGATATGTTTTATTACATTCACCAGATCAATAACAAAATAAATGGAAATCGTGCTGTACTTTAACCTTGTACAGTTTTGCAATGGCTTCGTATTAGCCAAGTTGCTAAATTTCAGACAAACTCTTTTATAAGCAGTAACTCCGTAACTAAATATTTACGGACCTATGATTATATGAACTTTTTTTCTTTAGTTTTTCTTGCAGAATAACATATTAAAATATTTTCATATCTTCGTGAACCACTGCGTAGTCCAGAGCACGATTTCTGGACGACTCACTCCTTCTGTGCTGAAGGCTGTGTGAACCAGAGCGGTGATTTGTAATAAAAAAAACCACGGAAAGGAGGGTGCGGGCTCTGTTTCTCACGGATACGTCGCAGCGCGCTGAGCTTTTCCTGCCGTAGCCATTGCCTCGTCCGTTGATCAGACTCGCATCACGCCTACAGCCCGCGCCGTGTGGGTTCTCTGTCCCGTGGAGGGGAGAGCGATCTGCGACGAGCGGCGGTGCTTCCCGGTAATTGGCACGCCAGTGTAATTACGTGCTGGCGCCAGTGCAGCGCCGAGGGTGCGCTGTTTAACGCGCGCGCTCTGTGAATGCGCTGGTCAGTCGGAGCAGATTAAGCAGCTGCATGTACACGTAATTGTGATACCCGACGTTACCTCGGCGTCATTGATTAATTCTGATTAATTCTGTCCTTTCAGGCGCTCGACCAAAACGTCCATTGCGTGTTATGCTGCGGTACATAGACACCTGACCGAGTCGTCTTTTTCAGCGTGTACTAAATCCTAAATATTCCGCCTCCTTCCGGTTAGAAAGGTAGTCAGTAACTTTCAAATGCATAATAATATTACCATTGCGTAAACAGTATTCAGCAAATACAGCGTGCTGTTACGTACGCCACACAACACAATAACATTAATAATTCGTCTGTGAATTTCTTTTTTTTTTGCGTCATTCTTCCAGAAGACGGACACACCCAAGGAATATAGTTTGTGCTGTACCTGAGCTCCACTAGAAAACAGCACGAGCAGCTCCAGGGATCTTGTGTTTTATTTTATTTACACGCGTATTTCCTTAGGACCAAATTGCGGAGAAAATCTCCAAGGTCATGGAACGTATCAGTACATGAAATTACAACGTAAAAGTAATAACAGATAAAATAAAATGTTTATGAACCAGGAAAATGTCAGGACACAAGTTTTAAATAAACGCAGTCAACAATGCAACAAGAATCAGCTTAATTTTTCAAGGAACTCTTCGACAGAATAGAACGGGTGATCCATGACGAAACTCTTCAGTTTCGAATCGAAAGCGCGTCGATTACTGATAAGATTTTTAAATTCGTGTGGTAGCTTACTGTAAACGGATGCAGTAGTATACTGCACACCTTTCTGCACAAGAGTTAAGTCCGATCCAAATGCATGTTTGATTTCTGCCGAATATAAACCGAGTGAAAGCTGCATATTCTTGGGAATAAGCTAATATTGTTAACAAAAAATGATTGTTAAAACACTCACTCATGAACAGGGGACGACAAGAGGTTCGTGAACTCGCACCACTTATTGCCCGAACCGCCCGTTTCTGAGCCAAAAACATCTTTTTAGAATGGGGAGAGTTACACTAAAATATAATACCATACGACATAAGTGAATGAAAATATGCCAAGTAGACTAATTTTCGTGTCGAACGATCACTCACTCCAGATACCGTTCGAATAGTAAAAATGGCAGCGTTAAGTCTTTGAACAAGATCCTGAACGTGGGCTTTTCACACCAGTTTACTAGCTGTCTGACCACCTAGAAATTTGAATTGTTCAGTTTCACTAATCATATGCCCATTCTGTAAAATTAAAACGTCAGGTTTTGTTGAATTGTCTGTTAGAATCTGTAAAAACGGAGTCTTACTCTGCTTTAGCGTTAGTTTATTTTCTACAAGCCATGCACTATTAGAAACCGAGCCAATTTTGCACACAGCATCCTTTACTAGAAAGCTAGTGTCATCAGCAAACAGAAATATTTTAGAGTGACCCGTAATACTGGAGGGCATATCATTCATATAGATAAGCAACAGAAGTGGGCCAACACTGATCCCTGAGGCACCCCCCACTTGACTATACCCCACTCAGACGCCACATTACAGCCATTTTCAGCATTGTGAATAATGATTTTTTGGTGTCTTGTTGCTAAAGTAAGACGTGAACCAATTGTGAGCTACTCCCCGTATTCCGTAAAGGTCTAATTTATGGAGCACTATTTTGTGAACAACGCAGTCAAACGCCTTAGTTAAATCATAAAATATGCCTAGCATTGTAAACCTTTTGTTTAACTCATTGTGCCCAACAGAGAAAAGAGAATATAACATTTTAGGTTGTTAAAACACTTTTAAAGCCGAATTGTACATTTGATAGCAAATCGTGTGATATAAAATGATCAATTATCCTTAAATACACAAACTTTTCAATAACTTTAGTAAATGCTGATGGCACAGAAATAGGTCTAAATTGTCTACATTATCCCGTTCTCCCTTTTAATAAAGTGGCTTTGCTACTGAGTACTTTAGTCGTCCAGGAAACTGACGATTCCTAAAGGAAAAATTACAAATTTGGCTAAATACAGGGCTAACACGTGCAGAACAGTACTTTCATATCTGCTAGGCACTCCATAATAATCATGAGAGTCCTTAGTCTTCAGTGATTTAATTACTGACTTAGTCTCCTCGTTGCCTGTATCACAGAGGAGTATTTCGATCCTCCTGCAAATTAATGACTTACATTGGCAGCGTACTATGTCCATGGTACGTCTTAGGGTTATTAGTGTTCTTGGACTTAATAATAAAAATGAGGAACACTGTCTGGAATATCCTCTGCGGTGTAGGCATTACGTAATATCATCACATAATAAATAAATAAAAGATCGCAGTCAGGATTCCGTAAAATCTTGAAGCTTTCGCTCATCCTGCCCTCTAGTGACATCTGTTGGTACTGTCTCGACCATGTTTACTTTGCACTGTCTTTACTCTCGGAATCGCATTTACAATTGCTATAATATGATTTATTTCATCTATTAGGAATTTAATTCTTTTGTTAATTTTCTTAGCTCTTTCATCCGAGTGTTACCATCTTGTTTTTGAGCTGATTAAAAGCTAAATTTTTCCCGTTTTTCTAAAGCTGCGTTTGCACTGAAGTTTGCAACACGTGTCAGATAATTATGCAACAATGTATAGTGGAACTACTGGGTGAATGATGTTTGCTGCATGTTGCAAACATGTACCACAGCCGAGCTATCCGTGGTAATGTCGGCAAAGATCAAAGGAAAACACTATTTGAGTCGACTATCTGATATTGCCACTGTAAGACACCTATTTTTTCCTTTTCTTTTTTGCTTTTGATGTTCTGCGGTTTGTTTGGGTTTGTGGCTGTATTGAGTATTGTTTTTTGACGAGGAAGGGAACGAGTGTTGCATTTAATACCGATTTATGAGGAAGAGGAGAGCTTGTGGAACGTAAGGAATTCCAGTTATAAGAACACGAATAGCAAACAAAAATGCTGCTGCATTTCACAACAGCAGCAGTTGTGTACAAAAGAAGATTATGTCGTTGGTTGTGTAATACCGACGGGACAACAACAACAACAACAACAACAACAAAGAGAATAGTAAAAAGCAAGTTAGTGCCGCTGAAATAATGTGGTTTGTTTCCATGTGGGTCTTAGCGTTAACCAAAAACGAAAAAAAGTGTACATTGCACAAACAGGTACATATATATATTCTTGCCAGTCTTTGTGTTCTGTACTGTATTTCAAAAATGGTTCAAATGGCAATGAGGATTATGGGACTTAACATCTGAGGCCATCGGTTCGTTGGACTTAAAACTACTTAAACCTAACTAACCTCACACACATCTATACCCGAGGCAGGATTCGAACCTGCGACCGTAGCAGCAGCGCGGTTCCGGACTGAAGCGCCTAGAACAGCTCGGCTACACCGACCGGCCTCTGTGTATCCAATCGCTGGTATCTGAAATATACTGATCAGGCAGAACATTATGACCACATACCTAGTAACAGGTATCTACATCTACTTTTATACTCCGCAAGCCACCCAACGGTGTTTGGCGGAGGGCACTTTACGTGCCACTGACATTACATCCCTTTCCTGTTCCACTCGCGTATGGTTCGCGGGAAGAACGACGGCCGGAAAGCCTCCGTGCGCGCTCGAATCTCTCTAATTTTACATTCGTGATCTCCTCGGGAGGTATAAGTAGGGTGAAGCAATATATTCGATACCTCATCCAGAAACGCACCCTCTCGAAACCTGGACAGCAAGCTACACCGCGATACAGAGCGCCTCTCTTGCACAGTCTGCCACTAGAGTTTGCTAAACATCTCCGTAACGCTATCACGCTTACCAAATAACCCTGTGACGAAACGCGCTGCTCTTCTTTGAATCTTGTCTATCTCCTGTCAACTCGACCTGGTACGGATCCCACACTGATCACCAATACCCAAGTATAGGTTGAACGAGTGTTTAGTAAGTCACCTCCTTTGTTGATGGTCTACATTTTCTAAGGACTGTCCCAATCAATCTCAACGTGGCACCCACCTTACCAACAATTAATTTTATATGATCGTTCCACTTGAAATCGTTCCGCACGCATACTCACAGATATTTTACAGAAGTAACTGCTACCAGTGTTTGTTCCGCTATCATGTAATCATACAATAAAGGATCCTTCTTTGTAAGTATTCGCAATACATTACATTTGTCTCTGTTAATGGTCAGTTGCCACTCCCTGTACCAAGTGCCTGTCCGCTGCATGTCCACCTATGCAACGGATAACAGTGGCGGCACGTGGCGTGGTGGCAGTGAGGCGTCGGCAGGTCGTTTCAGGCAGTGCCGCCACACTTGCACACACAGTTAACTTCCGTAAATTCCGGGGACGGAGGCGATGAGCTCTGACGCCACGTTCAATCACATCCCAGACGTGTTCGATCGGGTTCAGAAATGGCGAGCTGGTGGCGCCAGCACATCAAGTGGAACTTGCCACTGTGTTCCTTCAACCACTCCATCACACTCCTGGCCTTGTGACATGGCGTATCGTCTTGCTGAAAAATGCCACTGCCGTCGGGAAACATGATCGTCATGAAGGGGTGTACGTGGTGTGCAACCAGTGTACGAGGCTCCTTGGCCGTCACGGTGTCTTGCACGAGCTCCGTTGGATCCTTGGATATCCACGTGGGTGTTGTCCAGAGCATAGTGGAGCCCCCGCCGTCTTCTTCCGTCCTGGAGTACAGGTGTCCAGGAGATATTTCCCTGGAAGCCGATGGATTCGCGCCCTCCTATCGGCATGATGGAGGAAGTATCGGGATGCATGAGACCCTGCAACACCCTGCCACTGCGCCAACGTCCAGTGCCGATGGGCACGTGCCCATTTCGCTCGTCGTTACAAATATACAGGTGTTAACATTGGCACATGCGTGGGTCGTCGGCTGCGGAGCCTGTAGTTAAGTGTTCACTGCACAGTGTGTTCAGACGCACTTCTACTCTGCCCAGCATTAAAGTCTGATGTTAGTTCCGCCACACTTCGCCCCCGGTCCTGTTTAACAGGTCTGCCAGGCCTACGACGTCAGACATCTGTAATGCGGGGTTGCCGCCCAACCCCACGACTTCTGGGCGTGGTTTCACTATGGTTTCGCCACGTGTGGAAGACACTCGCGACAGCACTCCTCGAACTCCCGACGAGATGCGCATTTTCCACCACAATTTGGCCTCGGTCAAACTCAGATCGATCGCGCGCTTTCCCCATTCTATACGCGCAGACAGAATGCTCGCTGGTATTACACCATGCGCGTGTCTGTCTAGCAGTCAGTCGTCGCCAAATGATGCTGCTGTCACCTGGACAGGCTTACGTCAGTAGTAGGTCGGCAGTCATAATGTTCTGGCTGATCAGTGTATATACCATTTCACGTTTCGGAAGATTTTACATTATAAAGGGAAGCAGTAGTTGAAGGACCTTCTCCTCATCCCCAACCTCCCCTCCTCCTATCCCCTCCTCCTATCCCCTCCTCCTACGCCCTCCTCCTACGCCCTCCTCCTACGCCCTCCTCCTATCCCCTCCTCCTATCCCCTCCTCCTATCCCCTCCTCCTATCCCCTCCTCCTATCCCCTCCTCCTATCCCCTCCTCCTATCGCCTCCTCCTATCGCCTCCTCCTATCGCCTCCTCCTATCGCCTCCTCCTATCGCCTCCTCCTATCGCCTCCTCCTATCGCCTCCTCCTATCGCCTCCTCCTATCGCCTCCTCCTATCGCCTCCTCCTATCGCCTCCTCCTATCGCCTCCTCCTATCGCCTCCTCCTATCGCCTCCTCCTATCGCCTCCTCCTATCGCCTCCTCCTATCGCCTCCTCCTATCGCCTCCTCCTATCGCCTCCTCCTATCGCCTCCTCCTATCGCCTCCTCCTATCGCCTCCTCCTATCGCCTCCTCCTATCGCCTCCTCCTATCGCCTCCTCCTATCGCCTCCTCCTATCGCCTCCTCCTATCGCCTCCTCCTATCGCCTCCTCCTATCGCCTCCTCCTATCGCCTCCTCCTATCGCCTCCTCCTATCGCCTCCTCCTATCGCCTCCTCCTATCGCCTCCTCCTATCGCCTCCTCCTATCGCCTCCTCCTATCGCCTCCTCCTATCGCCTCCTCCTATCGCCTCCTCCTATCGCCTCCTCCTATCGCCTCCTCCTATCGCCTCCTCCTATCGCCTCCTCCTATCGCCTCCTCCTATCGCCTCCTCCTATCGCCTCCTCCTATCGCCTCCTCCTATCGCCTCCTCCTATCGCCTCCTCCTATCGCCTCCTCCTATCGCCTCCTCCTATCGCCTCCTCCTATCGCCTCCTCCTATCGCCTCCTCCTATCGCCTCCTCCTATCGCCTCCTCCTATCGCCTCCTCCTATCGCCTCCTCCTATCGCCTCCTCCTATCCCCTCCTCCTATCCCCTCCTCCTATCCCCTCCTCCTATCCCCTCCTCCTATCCCCTCCTCTTATCCCCTCCTCTTATCCCCTCCTCTTATCCCCTCCTCTTATCCCCTCCTCTTATCCCCTCCTCATATCCACTCCTACTATCCCCTCCTCATATCCACTCCTACTATCCCCTCCTCATATCCACTCCTACTATCCCCTCCTCATATCCACTCCTACTATCCCCTCCTCCTACCTAATCCTCATCATCTCACTCCTCTTACCTCCTCCTCCTCATCATTATCTCACTCCTCTTACCTCCTCCTCCTCATCATTATCTCACTCCTCTTACCTCCTCCTCCTCATCATCATCTCACTCCTCTTACCTCCTCCTCATCATCACCATCATCATCATCATCATCACCATCATCATCATCATCATCACCATCATCATCATCACCACCATCATCATCATCATCATCATCATCATCATCTAACTCCTACCTCCTCCTCCTCATCTCCCTCCTACCTCCTCCTCCTCATCTCCCTCCTACCTCCTCCTCCTCCTCATCTCCCTCCTACCTCCTCCTCCTCCTCATCTCCCTCCTACCTCCTCCTCCTCCTCATCTCCCTCCTACCTCCTCCTCCTCCTCATCTCCCTCCTACCTCCTCCTCCTCCTCATCTCCCTCCTACCTCCTCCTCCTCCTCATCTCCCTCCTACCTCCTCCTCCTCCTCATCTCCCTCCTACCTCCTCCTCCTCCTCATCTCCCTCCTACCTCCTCCTCCTCCTCATCTCCCTCCTACCTCCTCCTCCTCCTCATCTCCCTCCTACCTCCTCTTCTACATCCTCTTCCTCCTCATCTAATCTCGCTCCTCCCCCCTTCTGCCCTTTTGGAGGAGGAGGAGGAGGAGGAGGAGGAGAAGACAGTGGGTGGAAGACCTGAAAGCTTAGTCATTGCTTGTGATTTATTATTTATTGTATTGAAGAAGAAAGAGGTGGGAGGAAAAAAAACAACAGAAAGGCGAGTGTGGTGCATATCTAACGTATGTTTCCTGCAAATTACGAAAACTGTCACCACTCCAGAGGGCAGCTACTCAGAACAAAATCAGTCAACTGTTCTTCGATGCAAAATTTCAAGAGTACGGTATTACAGTGCTGTCAGCTAGTGTAGATGTGATAGGAGCATCGAAAGGTAGAAATTTTCCTGTCACGTTCACTGATACTAATTGTGAGGAAATAAATGGAATTGTTTTTTTGAAAATACAGTTGACGAGTTCAGAACATTCAATAAAGTATGTACGTCAATGAAGTTCTTTTTATTCAGTTACCGTTACACTTAAATAATCCTTCATGTTTTTAACCAGTGTCCCGTGAACTTCACATACTGTTTAAGGTATGGCTTGATTCAAAATGTGAAATAAACGCACCAAGCTATGAAATGAATTACCAGTTGCCAAAAAATGAAGACTCTGGTAACAGCTGCAGCGGTTTATTTGTGCCACTTTCTCCCTAGTATGACAAATGCACCTTTCTCTTCGTCTGCTTACAGTTTTTAGCATTAACAGTACAACGTACAATGTCAATATAGTTAGCTCGTCACTATTCGCAACATAGCAGCCGATGCGAACCCATGACCACTGTGAACAGAGACCTAAGCAAGAAACAATGTTGCAAACATGTTGTGAACAACGGTGGAAACACGTTTGCGAGAAAAACATGTTGCAAACTTCAGTGTAATCGCTGCTTAGTAGTCCGACCCGCGGTTCTTTAAAGAATCGAAGGCACATTGACAACAACGGGATCATCTTCAGTAATTTGCGCTCTGTTTTAAGAAAAACCAGTTTTCACGCACCTCAGTTTTTTTAATGTCAAACCTCCGAAAAATTTACCTTGCAGAGGTAAAATTTTGGAGGTACATTCAGTGGTACCCGTGGATACTGTCTGCAAAGTGTGTTACGAACAGAGTTAGTAGTGAAGAAGTAATAAATTAAAACAACGTGCCTGAGGCTGGAGTTGTATTGCGTGAACAGCGAACGTGCAGTAAATAAAATATTTCATTCTGTGGGTCCCGTCAGGGAGAAAAAATTATGTGTAAACTTTCGTGGACGTTGCTAAATGCTTTTATTCACAAGTACAGGATGAATTTAGTACGTGTAATTTGTGCGGCGTGCCTTAAGACAGGTACACAGTTTCTGTCTGTAATGCTTGGCCTACTTTGTTAAAGGTTTAGCGTAAGATTGCAACTCCCAACAAGCAGATTATCTTAGTATTTGTAACTTCTGAATTGGATAAGTAATTATACGAAATAGTGAAAGTCAGTTTTTGTTACCACTGGAAGGCTGAGATAGTCAACTAAATAAAATGGAAAACTAATTATTTTTTAATTCTACTACTCACACTTAAATATTGTATGATTGCTACAGCAAGATCTAACTCTGTGTGTTTGGTCCATAAAGTATTACCAAGAAAATTTTATTTCGTGCGAACTGCTAGGGGGAGAAAACATTGTGACGAGTCGTAATTTATGTTAATAAACATCCTTCGTAAAATACGCCCCTTCCAAACCAAATTTCTGTTATTCACTGAGAATATTTGACCGTGCCGGCTGTCAACAAAATCATCAAAATTCTTTAACTAATATCGAAAACAACAGATTGCTTTTGCAGGTGTAGAGTATGGCTAAATATCTGTGAAGACGTCGCAAACCTCTCCCACATAAATCTCGTCTTTAACATGTTCCGATTGTCTCTCAGTATTTTCTGAAATTAAGCGGCAACTGGGATGGCGTAAGTAATACACACGACTTTGAATAATACTTTGCTGTCAAATTACACTACTGGTCATTAAAATTGCTACACCACGAAGATGACGCGCTACAGACGCGAAATTTAACCGACAGGAAGAAGGTGCTGTGATATGCAAATGATTAGCTTTTCAGAGCATTCACACAAGTTTGGCGCCAGTGGCGACACCTACAACGTGCTGACACGAGGAAAGTTTCCAACCGATTTCTCACACACAAAAAGCAGTTGACCGGCGTTGCCTGGTGAAACGGTGTTGTGATGCCTCGTGTGAGGAGGAGAAATGCGTACCATCACGTTTCCGACTTAAAACTACTTAACCCTAACTAACCTATGGAGAGCACACACATCCATGCTCGAGGCAGGATTCGAACCTGCGACCGTAGCAGCAGCGCGGTTCCACACTGAAGTGCTTAACCGCTCGGCCACAACGGCCGGCCTGGAACAGTGTAACACACCGTCGGGGTTACAGTACGTCATCGTTTATTACGTCACGTGTTACGTACGCGTCGCCCACTTCTCCGCCTTCCTTTGACGGATGAGCAATAGTGCATGGAACGACGTCACTGGAGACAGGAATGATATCACAGTCCCTTACATCCAATGCTGCGGTGCTTGCCTGTATCGGAGAGCCCTGGCAGTAGTGACAATATGTAAGGGAAAATTGAAGTTCGTGTTGGGGAGGGAACAGCTTTGGCAGTTCGTGCAGCAATGTTGACCATCGTGCTGTGGTGGTGTTATGGTAGCATTTCTGCCTAGCAACGTGCGAGCGTGGCGTAGTGGTTAGCACTTGTGTCCAGTGAGCAGGAGAGGCGGGTTCGAACCACAACGTCGGCACGAATTTTCGCCGGCACGGTAGCTCAGTGTGTTCGGTCAGAGGGGTGCGTGCTCTCTGTAATAAAAAAACTGAGTCAAACAATCAACGGTGAACTTGAACGGATGTCTTCTGACGTCCTCCCAGACCAAACGCAACGAACAATATCGAACAAAAGAATTTTTTAAAAAAAAGCAAACAGGAAGACCCAGGTTCGAGTACCGGCCGCAGCACAATTTTAATTAATTTCTTCTGCTTCGAACATTATCGTAGATAATCAACGTTCTGTTTGTTTGAAAATAGCGGTCGGATTTTGGTTAGCCGCAGACGGGGGGAGTGGCATCACATTGATTGCATTCTCACAAGACATACAGCGGCAGCATCGAGGCATTATGGTGTGGGATGCTATTGGGTACGACCACAGATCACAGCTGGTGCATGTCCAGCGTACTGTGACCACAGGGGCGTCGTGAGTGACGTCCTGTGACCCGACCCCATACCCCTTCAGCACATTCGGCCCGTACATGCGTCGATGCCAGCACGCATGGAACAAGTTATCACGGCCCATGCCGGACTCTGTGCCTACCAGGCAACAGGACACGTGCTGAAACGAGGTGACTGAAATGCTAACCATATCTGCACAGCATATGTACTTTCAGTATGAAAGTTCTATCTCTATTTTTTTTTTAACATGAGTGTATTATGTTAGCCTCTGTGCTTGAACGTTAACTGTTATTACTTATGCGTGACGACGAAACTATAAACACTGCGGAGGTGAAGAAGCTTGCACAGGATATATTAGCATGGAGAGCTGCATCAAACCAGTCTCTGGACTGAAGACAACAACAACAACAACATATGGACATATGCGACTTTCGTAATCGAATCCGACATAGAGCTGTTTCAAAAGCACTTGGGTCAGTGGCACGTTCTTCTTCACCAGTACTCATATGCGATTACGGCCAAGGCGACGTTAGGTTAGTTTTGTCGTTGCTGACGTATCTGCTGCATGTTCCTTACGCGTGTGACACAGTAGAGTACCCCACTGAAACGTATCCTGGGCGCTGGATCGGTCGCCACGCAGGCATTTCTTGGTCAATGAGGTCGCTCGATGCTACGGAATTACATTACCTTTCGTGGGGTCGGAGAAAAAAGCGAAGTCTGCAAGCGCAGAATAAACACAAAGTAGCAATATCTCGTCCGTGTTTTACGCCCTTGTTCACAGGCAGAGGACCGTGCAAATGAGCTCAGTTCAGCAACACAGAGCATTACAGTTTACTGCGGACTACTTGAACATCATCTGTGGGGAAATGCAGACAATTAAACGAAACATTAGATCACAATGTTTTATTTACTATCACTTGCATTTGCTGTGCTCCCCTCTGTTTTCATTAGTTTCTTCGGAAACTATTCAAAGCCGGACGGACAGAGCAATGAATCTAAACAAAAAATGTTCTATCACCCATCAAAGCATGTACCTTTCCTGTTGGCACATTCTGTAGATGTGAACAGGAATCAAGACATACTCACTTTCAACCCACTTCATATCTCCTAATAGTTCCTAACCATGCGGTATATTACACATGCTTCACATTCTCTAGTGTTATAGATTTTGATATTCAAACACATTTAATCAAATATAACAGTAATGATAATTATGTCTTGCAATGTTTGCAGACAAGATACAGAATGCAACCTGTAACACTGGACTGCGTACTCACGGCGGTTCTGCTTTGCCGGTTTTGGTACGACTTGGAAAGAGACAAAAATTTATGGATGATGGCCGATGCGTCGGCTCTCGATTATGTTCAGGAGACGTAAGGTTTGATTACGCGAAGGTGGTTTCGTGACTGACCTTTGACTCGGATTGCCTTCACGTAATCAGAATCTTCGATGAAAATACCTTAGGGACCTGTTTGAATAATTAAAAAATGGAAATGAATGCAAAACAGCGAAATTTTGTAAAAAAATTATCAGATTGGAAATTGAACACATTAATGTCCTTCCGAATATAATAGAGATACCGCGATGAAGAGCGAACCTGTAACAAAGCTTACATACGTTGAAAAATCATGGTGAGTTTAAAGAAAAGAATAAGCAAAGATTCTCTGTAAAGTGAAACATCAATATATTTTCAAAGAACAAAGGCGTTAATCTAATAGACAATAACAAATATACAATGAATACAAAACTTACATTTTTATTTTTCTCTCATACATGGAGCAGTTCAACAATCGCTGCTTTTGTCTGTCCGAGATTTCTTAAAAATTAAATGTTCTGGCGTGCGCGTAAGTACTTTTTAGCGTCACACGGTTTACCGAAGCGTTTTGCTTGATTATTTACATGGTATTTTTACTCTAAATAAAATATAACTTGTAGCGGTGCTACACAACACGTCTTAACAAGTCGGCGACCAAACGTAAAAAGGTTATAAAGTCTCTAGAACATTTCTTAACAAATGATGGACTGTTCTTTCAAATGTTCCACAGCTTATTGCTATCGAGCGCTGTGGTAATGATTTAAATATCTGCGCCCAGTGGGTCATAGTTTTTATTTGAAATATTTTAATGCTGGACGCGCGTCTTGGTGTAGGCGCACATTATAAAGTATTCCGTCTCTTTACACTTGCGCCGTAATGCTTAATATCTTTACGAACTACAGCCCGGTGGCTGTTCCTTTCTTTTATGACAAATATCTCATTTGCAGAGTATCTGAAATCCAATATTACTACAAGTCGAGCAATGTTTTTTGAAGAACACTTTTGCTTTTGACTGTTTGCTTTACTCAAAGTAAGTATAGTTACTTCTACATCGATACGTACTCTATGACCACGGTTATTGCATTTTTATTGCTTTACAACGGGAACTTGGCACTGTCGTAGTATTTTGTGCTACCCCCTAAGATTTTCACCAAACTGTCAGATTTCAAGCTCTTGCTTGGCGTTGTGGCCACTTAATAGTTTTCCTCGTAACGCGCTAGTCAAATGTCACATCTACATCTACATCTACATGACTACTCTGCAATTCACATTTAAGTGCTTGGCAGAGGGTTCATCGAACCACAATCATACTATCTCTCTACTATTCCACTCCCGAACAGCGAGCGGGAAAAACGAACACCTAAACCTTTCTGTTCGAGCTCTGATTTCTCTTATTTTATTTTGATGATCATTCCTACCTCTGTAGGTTGGGCTCAACAAAATATTTTCGCATTCGGAAGAGAAAGTTGGTGACTGAAATTTCGTAAAAAGCTCTCGCCGTGACGAAAAACGTCTATGCTGTAATGACTTCCATCCCAACTCGTGTATCATATCTGCCACACTCTCTCC
Source organism: Schistocerca gregaria (assembly GCF_023897955.1). Lineage (NCBI taxonomy): Eukaryota > Metazoa > Arthropoda > Insecta > Orthoptera > Acrididae > Schistocerca > Schistocerca gregaria. The sequence continues at coordinate 194,322,447 of NC_064929.1, read as the reverse complement.
TCTATAACGCGATAATACAAAAACGAGCTGCCCTTCTTTGCACCCTCTCGATGTCCTCCGTCAATCCCACCTGGTAAGGATCCCACACCGCGCAGCAATATTCTAACAGAGGACGAACGAGTGTAGTGTAGGCTGTCTCTTTAGTGGACTTGTTGCATCTTCTAAGTGTCCTGCCAATGAAACGCAACCTTTGGCTCGCCTTCCCGACAATATTATCTATGTGGTCCTTCCAACTGAAGTTGTTCGTAATTTTAACACCCAGGTACTTAGTTGAATTGACAGCCTTGAGAATTGTACTATTTATCGAGTAATCGAATTCCAACGGAGTTCATTTGGAACTCATGTGGATCATCTCACACTTTTCGTTATTTAGCGTCAACTGCCACCTGACACACCATACAGCAATCTTTTCTAAATCGCTTTGCAGCTGATACTGGTCTTCGGATGACCTTACTAGACGGTAAATTACAGCATCATCTGCGAACAGTCTAAGAGAACTGCTCAGATTGTCACCCAGGTCATTTATATAGATCAGGAACAGTAGAGGTCCCAGGACGCTTCCCTGGGGAACACCTGATATCACTTCAGTTTTACTCGATGATTTGCCGTCTATTACTACGAACTGCGACCTTCCTGACAGGAAATCACGAATCCAGTCGCACAACTGAGACGATACCCCATAGCTCCGCAGCTTGATTAGAAGTCGCTTGTGAGGAACGGTGTCAAAAGCTTTCCGGAAATCTAGAAATACGGAATCAACTTGAGATCCCCTGTCGATAGCGGCCATTACTTCGTGCGAATAAAGAGCTAGCTGCGTTGCACAAGAGCGATGTTTTCTGAAGCCATGCTGATTACGTGTCAATAGATCGTTCTCTTCGAGGTGATTCATAATGTTTGAATACAGTATATGCTCCAAAACCCTACTGCAAACCGACGTCAATGATATAGGTCTGTAGTTAAATGGATTACTCCTACTACCCTTCTTGAACACTGGTGCGACCTGCGCAATTTTCCAATCTGTAGGTACAGATCTATCGGTGAGCGAGCGGTTGTATATGAGTGCTAAGTAGGGAGCTATAGTATCAGCGTAATCTGAAAGGAACCTAATCGGTATACAATCTGGACCTGAAGACTTGCCCGTATCAAGCGATTTGAGTTGCTTCGCAACCCCTAAGGTATCTACTTCTAAGAAACTCATGCTAGCAGATGTTCGTGTTTCAAATTCTGGAATATTCCATTCATCTTCCCTGGTGAAGGAATTTCGGAAAACTGCGTTCAATAACTCCGCTTTAGCGGCACAGTCGTCGATAACAGTACCATCGGCACTGCGCAGCGAAGGTATTGACTGCGTCTTGCCGCTTGTGTACTTTACATACGACCAGAATTTCTTCGGATTTTCTACCAAATTTCGAGACAATGTTTCGTTGTGGAACCTATTAAAGGCATCTCGCATCGAAGTACGTGCCAAATTTCGCGCGTCTGTAAATTTTAGCCCATCTTCAGGATTTCGCGTTCTTCTGAACTTCGCATGCTTTTTCCGTTGCCTCTGCAACAGCGTTCGGACCTTTTTTGTGTACCACGGGGGATCCGTTCCATCTCTTACCAATTTATGAGGTATGAATATCTCAAGTGCTGTTGCTACTATATCTTTGAATTTGAGCCACATCTCGTCTACATTCGCATAGTCAGTTCGGAAGGAATGGAAATTGTCACGTGACTGTTTCAACAAGCTCGAAACGTATCGGAAAATATCGACGCCGTTACAACGCCAATATCGCCTGCCCATCCTCGTGTTTTTACGTTGTTTGTCTAAAGGGACCCTCAAACGTCCAGTAATATTGTCAATCTATCAATATATCGACCATCTGAAGGTACTTATAGTCAATACCAGAAATATTGACGAGCAATGTTGATGGACGTCAAAATATTCACAGTATTCTCAATACAGGCTGAATGTGTGAGGTCAAGTATTGACGGTTTGATAATATTCTCTATTCAGATGTTGTCAAGGCTTCTGGAACCAGGCACGTGGCGTTAGTGTGCAATGTTTGCTTTTCAATACGCCGTCATGTTTTTGAATCAGTCTTCTGACTGGTTTGATGATGTGGCCCGCCACGAATTCCTCTCCTGTGCCGACCTCTTCATCTCACAGTAGCACTTGCAACCTACATCCTCAATTATCTGCCGGATGTATTCCGATCTCTGTCTTCCTCTACAGTTTTTGCCCTCTACAACTCCCTCTAGTACCATGGAAGTCATTCCCTGACGTCTTAACAGATGTCCTGTCATCCTATCCCTTCTCCTTATCAGTGTTTTCCACATGTTCCTCTCCTCTTCGCTTCTGCGCAGAACCTCCTCAATCCTTACCTTGTCTGTCGACCTAATTTTGAACATTCGCCCATCAGTTACTTTGCTCCTCAAAGACCAAACTAATGTACTACTTAAACTGTCTCATTTCCTAATCTAATTCCCTCTGCATCACCTCATCTAATTCGACTATATTCAATTACCGTTGTTTCACTGTTGTTGATGTTCGTCCTATATCCTCCTTTCAAAACTCTGTCCATTCCGTTCAACTGCTCTTCCAGCTCCTTTGTCGTCTCTGATAGAATTACAATGTCATCGGCAAACCTCAAAGTTTTTACTTCTGCTCCGCGAACTTTAATTCGTACTCCAGATTCGTTATTAGTGCGTTTCAGTATTTGAACTTGCATACAAGTGTTTACTAATGTATTGGAAAAGGGTAGGCGTTCAGGTGCAAAATTCATTTCTCAATTATCGTAGTGGAACACATACGATTACAAATTCTACGTACACAACTTTAACTCACGATTCCACATTATTTGGTTTTTATCTTAGAATTGTTCTCTTTGCACATTGATATTCTCTCTCTCTCTCTCTCTCTCTCTCTCTCTCTCTCTCTCTCTCTCTCTCTCTAACATTCATTGTTTGGGCTTGGTGTTTAGCAGAACGTGGTGATGAAAATAACAGTAACATTCGCTTTTACGCAGCACACACTGTATTATATCTCTAACTGCATCTTTCTCTTTTGTTTCAGGTACGTTTCTGAGTCCTACACTGCATCTCGTTAGCCACTTGTAACGGGCGAGGTAAATATCTGCATGCCTGCATAAAATAGGTACTGAAAAAAGAGTGACACATGTGAATGGTACGTGCTTACTTTAGATGGTTCCTACTGCTGCTAGCTGATTACCGAGCATATCTGGAAAGTAGAAGGCGTAGTTACTGGTACAACATAACCTGTGAGGGCGGATTGTGAGTCGTGCGAAGGTAGCTCAATCAATAAAGTCAGTACCAGCAAGTCCTTGGTTCGTTCCCTGGGCTCTGATACACAGTTTAAAGCTGCCAGGAGGTTTCATCGTCTGCATTGTTTAACTGCTAAAACACCTCCCTACTGAGCAATCCACTCCCGCTATCTTTCCATCTCACAAAGGCATCTTTTTGATGGTGACTCGCCGTTTTACAGAAAATTTGTATTTCCTAGAAGAGAGGGACTGAGGCTAAAAATTCATTTTATATTTCCTGGTCCTAACAACAAATGGCATCGTAGACGTGAAATACGACTGACCAATGATAGTTTTTAATGAAAGAGATGTTACACCTTGTCGCAGCTTTCAAGTAGCAGAAATGTACAATAGAGACACGGCAAGTCGTATTTTATATCTACGATGCCTTTTGTTGTCAGGACCAGAAGTCATCGAAAAATAAATGAGCATAAATCTGTCGTTGTGTGGATAAAAGGGGGAGGAAACTGTTCAAAAATAAAGTTCTCTGGAGATCTTACCCTTTAATACAGAAAATGAAATAAGGTACCTGTTGTGTCCTATATCGTGTTGAAATGAGAATTTAAAAACAGTCTCCCTCTGTACATAACTGATTTGTATAAAAAAGCTGAAAGTTTTGTGACACTAGATAATTACGCTGTTCATTGCATCACCACAAAAGGTAATAAGACTAATTAGAAAATACTTTATTAAGAATTTTGTAAGTGCGATACCAGCAAATTGACCAGTTGTAAATGCCAGTAACATAGTTTTTACAAACTGATTTTTGCACAGAAGAAAACACCAACTAATCATTATCAGTAATGCTATTTATTTACACAGATAACGTCGTTACCGGTTTCTAAGCGACCGTGTCTTCTTACCACAGCTCACATTCATATTACACATATTACATGTGTTTCTGTTTGCATCAGTCCTTGACTGCTTTCAAACTCTTAATATAAACAAGTGAATCTAACAGACGTTTTAGAAGAACCCGTTGGTTAGAAAGCGGTAACGCCATTATTTGTATAAATAAATGGCACTATTGACAATGGCTAGGTGGTGTTTTCGTCTTTGCAAGAATGAACTTGTATTTTTGACACAGCCAATGTGTCAGAAATGTCAATTGTCGACAAACTGGATGAAGAAACGTTTTCTTCCAGGCGCCTCTAACAGAGATAGTGCGTTTTATTTGTGATAATACAAGTACAGAAATAGAACCGTAATGTTTTAGTGAATTAGAGCTGCACTCAACAAAAACAAAGATTCACATCTTTTTAAGTGTGTGACTCCAGACAGAAGCACAGCTTGGCAGAAAGACCGGCCAAGACATTCTCTATGGGTTGGCATCTGGATTAAATCGACATACTTGAAACAGTCGGAGAACACAGTGGCACAAAAAACGCACTTTGTTAAATAAACAGAACTTGCACTCCTCAGGTACCGATGTGGAACAGACGTGATTACAAATTCTACATAGACTACTAAAGTTTCACACACGATTGCATATTAATACATTTCACGCGCGCGCGCTTGGTGACACACACACACACACACACACACACACACACACACACACACACACACCCCCACACCCCCACACACACACACACACACACACACACACACAAAGGTACAGCCAAACTTTCAGGAAACATTCCTCACACACTAATAAAGAAAATATGTTATGTGGACATGTGTCCGGAAACGCTTAATTTCCATGTTAGAGCTCATTTTAGTTTCGTCAGTATGTACTGTACTTCCTCGATTCACCGCCATGATTTCATACGGGATACTTTACCTGTGCTGCTAGAACATGTGGTTCATGCACGATGGAGGTGCAGCACATTTCAGTAGAAGTGTTCGTACGCTTCTCAACAACAGATTCGGTTGCCGATGGATTGGACCAATTCCACGGCCTCCACGCTCTCCTGACCTCAACCCTCTTGACTTTCATTTATGGGGGCATTTGAAAGCTCTTGTCTACGCAACCCCTGTACCAAATGTAGAGACTCTTCGTGCTCGTATTGTGGACGGCTGTGATACAATACGCCATTATCCAGGGCTTCATCAGTGCATCAGAGATTCCATGCGACGGAGGGTGAATGCATGTATCCTCGCTAACGGAGGACATTTGAACATTTCCTGTAACAAAGTGTTTGAAGTGACGCTGGTACGTTCTGTTGCTCTGTGTTTCCATTCCATGATTAATGTGGTTTGAAGAGAAGTAATAAAATGAGCTCTAACATGGAAAGTAAGCGTTTACGGACACATGTCCACATAACATATTTTCTTTCTTTGTGTGTGAGGAATGTTTCCTGAAAGTTTGGCCGTACCTTTTTGTAATATATATGAAACGTCTTTCTCTTCTTTGAATTGCTGCCAGTGTTGGCGAAACTACAAATTTTCCATTTCGTGTTAGGAAGAATTTATCGTTAACATGGGCGCCAGTGCAGAGAACATATTACGGAGATGGGTGGCTAATGCATCCGGCGCGCAGACGGCGTGTGGACGGATTACTGTTCATTCGGTTAACTAAACAGCTTTGAGGCAATTCCATTAGGGCGTCTGGTTGTCTGGCCGCTTCGCTTTAACTCTTCCGGCGGCGCATCGCAGCTGCCATCAAAACGCGAGGTGAGACAGCTGACTCATAAAGAGGGTAGCGGATTCCTTTCCCGAGTTCATTAAAGTCGGCCACTGGCATTCAATCTCCTGAGACTTGGCGGCACTTTGGTGACACTAAAGAAACATCCTCTTGCTGAAGAAGTTCACAGTTGTCGGCGTCCTCAGCACAGGCAATGTGCTGTGCGTGGTGGAGGATACTAATGTAAGTGAATCAAATTACTCCCATCGTGTTCTGTTACTGATAGCGCCCCATCTGAATAGGTCAAAATTTCTGTAGTTTTAGCGTCATGGTGATTGCGCTGTATGTACACTGCTGGTGATATAAATTGCAACACTATGTAGATAGCGTGCAACAAACGTCGAGTTGGCACCAAATGTACTGTACGGTGGGATACGCAAATGGCTGTGACTGTGTTCAGTACGCGAAATAACTTGCCCCCCTTCTAACAGCCGTGTACCGCAAGTCTTTAGAGGAACGGAAGGTTCTAAATGATTGGAAAAGAGCACAGGTAGTCCCAGTCTTCAGGAAGCGTCATCGAGCAGGTGCGCAAAACTATGGGCCTATATCTCTGACATCGATCTGTTGTAGAATTTTAGAACACGTTTTTTGCTCGCGTATCTAAACCACCCTGTATATTTCTCAACACAATTTTATCAGTAACGCAGCGATTGTCAACGTGTGTGGCACGCACGCCTCCTCCTCCCTAGGCGGGCGTGGTAAGACTAAATGGGGGCGCGAGGTTAGTGGAAAGAGAGAAAGAAGATGAAATAAAAAATTTATTAGTTTATTGAAAGGAAAGCAAAACAAATTATCTTCCGATGTAATAAAAAAGTAAATTCACCTATCTAATGTAAGAATGCACCTATAAACAGGATAGAATTGGAACTGCACGATGCATTTAGTGATTATATTTCCAAATCTACATTAAAAACAACTTTACTAATTATTAGTAACGCCCTTGGGCCTGACCTGCAGACCAATTTTTTTCGAAAGACAGTTTAATATTCGAAATACAGACTTTGAGTTCTTTTCGTGTGTGAGAGTTATATTTCGTCATCAAAGAAGCCAACGCAGAAAATTCAGTTTCGCAAAAGTAGGAAGTTGAAAATGGTAGTAGCTCTTGTTCACAACATTTACGTTAAACTTCTGCTCACCACAATACCATTAACCTACATCACCAGAAAAGGCAAAGCAAACATTTACTCAGGCAGTATTTCTTTTTTTTGAAGAAATTACAAAAATGAAAAACTCTCAAATGTCAATTAATTTCGCACGATGCCACGGGGCTACAACATGACTCTGCACGGGCTTACGATAGCGTTCAGACACTAAGAGTCCACAGCTACTTGCCGTTGAAGAAGTGAACGTTCACTTTAGATGTCGTTTCCCTGAGTGCTGCAGATGCTGTATGGCGATTACACGAACGTCAACCTTTCCACCGATCTCATACGATCTAGTGACTGCGTGTACATTTACCGTAAGAAGACGTGGTGTACCTCAGGCGGGCTATGAGGGGCTCTGCTACCCTTCATACGGACTCCAAACCCATGGCATTTTTAAACTGTGCAGTGATAATTATATTACCGCCCCCAAGTGCCACGAAATTCCAGCACATTTAGTGCGGTCAATACGTCAATGGACTATTCCCAAGCATTTGGACGCATATACAACGTAAATCCAGCCGACATCGAAAGATATTACTTCCGTGTACAGCTTCTCCATGTCAAAGGATCACTGTCCATTGACTATATACGCACAGTTGATGGAATACTGTGGAACTCATTTGTCCATGATGCAAGAGGGTGGCAGACACCAAATGCCGACACAATTGAGATGGCTTTTCCCCATAGTCTGCATATACTTTTCTCCTGCCAATATCTGAGTTGTGGACAAATTTTCAAGACACAATTTCATAAGATTTTCAGACACTGTACACGCCACCTGAAACCCACAACCTCCCTCTGTAAGAATTGGGGAATGTTTTTAAATACCGTGGCACATCGTGCTAGCAGTTCAGCCTGTCAAGCTCTGTTGTGACAGTCGCACAACACACAACAGAAGTCTACAACGTAGAAGAACATTGGAACGGCAAGACAGCTTACGAGAAGCTAAACGTGGAAGGCAATAGCTGAGGAATTCTTACATCCAGTAAGAAATAAGATTCCCAGTTGTTACTTCACTGAGAGAACGGGAAGCTTCGGTAAAAACTTCGTCTAAAGCGCTTTGTGTCACATTGTACGAGGTGGAAACAATGGGCCGGCCGGGGTGGCCGAGTACTTCTAGGCGCTACAGTCTGGAACCGCGCGATCGCTACGGTCGCAGGTTTGAATCCTGCCTCGGGCATGGATGTATGTGATGTCCTTAGGTTAGTTAGGTTTAAGTAGTTCTACGTCATACAGGACTGATGACCTCAGAAGTCAAGTCCCATAGCGCGTAGAGCCATTTGAGCTTTTTTTTTTAACAATGTTTTAACAAGTGCGTGGACTGTCATTGCTGCCAATCCCGTACGAGGCGGACGAACACCACATGAGATAGTAAAATAACATGTACCGGTCTTGAGAAAATCGGTTCATCGTTTCGCACCGACACCAAGGATGCACAACTCCTCTGTGACTCTGATCTCGATACTGCAGCGGTCCCCAAAAACCCGCTGAGCATTGTCGATCGGCTTTTAAGGGGCAACACGAGTAATTCTGTTTGGCCCAGATGTGCAACTATTACCCGTAGTCAGTTCGACAGCCATTGTCGACGCTGCTTTTAAACGATGATCCTCATGGCCTCATTTCAGAATCTATAAGTTGACTAAAAATATGAGGCAAAATGGTGAGTTCGTTTTCACAAATTGGTTAACCGTGGTTTAGGAAATTAAGCAGGTTATTTCAGTGAAACGATCAAATGTTGTAAACATCGTTTTTGTAATTACCATATTCAGTGCCACAGAAATCAATGAACAAAATGTTTCATAATTCTACTCAGCGGCGAATTTATGTCCCAAAAAATCATTTATACAACAATTAATGAACGTGTCATTACTAATTTGTTACCTGTAAAGGCAAAGGTAAAGGTTTGAGTCAGTTCTGATTTTTGAAGAAATAAAGAAAGTTGAATTAAATTCTTGAATTTTTAAAATCAGTTGCACTTTAAAGAAAAACACTATTATCGTGTTAGTTATCAGTGTTAACGCCAATCAGTGGTTTAATTAATGTCGCAAGATAAGTGTTACCTCTCCTAGACCAGCAGTCCGCGGTTGACTTCGGTAAAACTGCGCTCATATCCTGCATTAACCTAATATCTTCTGATCCAATCATTTCCTTCTAAAGGATAAGAAAACAATTACCAATAAAGGCAGCCTTCGCTATGACCACTAACCAAGCACAAGATCAGACGCTTCAAAGGACAGAATTGTCTTTACCAGAACCTGTTTTTTCGCATGGACAGTTACACGTGGTTTTTCCACGAGTTCACCCATTCAGTGATATTTAAACTATGGTCACTTAACAACTCGCAACGATGTTTTGATGTTTTAAAAAATAAAATTAATCAGAGAAAGACACTATGTTTTTGTGTGTGTTACAATTAACCATATTGTGTATAACGACATCGATTTTTTACGTAACATTTGTTACTACTATTCAAAATACTTTTATTAACAATAATTGCATTTACTTACTTCTCCTTTACTATATTACCTACCTATGACTGATCACGATACAGTGCGAATTATTCGCACGGGTCAGCTAGTCAGATCTTTGTCCTCGTGTCGGAATGGAAGAATCCAGTGTGTCAAAACACGAAACAACAATCATCACATTTCCTCGTGTAATTTTCAAGGGTTTTATTGTTCTTGTGTTCACTCGGAACGCTACTCTGTCTTCGAGTAACTACTGTAGTCTGCATGTATTTGAACCGGTTTGTTGTTCAAAAATGGTGCAAATGGCTCTGAGCACTACGGGACTTAACATCGGATGTCATCAGGCCCCTATAACGTAGAACTACTTAAACCTAACTAACCTAAGGACATCACACACATCCATGCCCGATGCAGAATGCGAACCTGCGCGGTTCCGCACTGAAGCACCTAGAACCGCTCGGTCACAGTGGCCGGCCGGTTTCTTGTAGTCAAACTTTGGTCTCCCTCAACAGTTCGTATCACCACATATTTCCCTCCATTAGCAAACTGGCGATTCCTTGATCTGTCAGGGTGTGCCCTATGAGCCTATTTCTCCTTTCACTCAAGTTGCGCCATAAGTTTTTTTTTTTTTTTTCGCTCCCCGTTTCATTCAGTGCCACCTCATTAGTTGCGTGATGTACCCATCTAACCTTCAGCACCCTTTTGTATCACCCCATTTCAAAAGCTTCTATTCTATTACTCTTTGAACAGTTTATCGTCGACATGTCATTTGCGTAAACAGCTACACCCCAGACCAGTAACATTACAAACGACTGTCTAATAGTGAAATGTATTTTCACTGTTAACAATTTGGCTATTACCAGTCAGAATTTTATATATTCTGTACTTCGACCTGGCCGGCCGCGGTGGTCTAGCGGTTCAGACGCTCAGTCCGGAACCGCGGGACTTCTACGGTCGCAGGTTCGAATCCTGCCTCGGGCATCGATGTGTGTGATGTCCTTAGGTTAGTTAGGTTTAAGTAGTTCTAAGTTCTAGGGACTGATGACCACAGATGTTAAGTTCCATAGTGCTCAGAGCCATTTTTTTTTTTTTTGTACTTCGACCATCCTCAGTTATTTTGTTGCCCAAACAGCAAAATTCATCTGGTACTTTCGGTGCCTCATTTCCTAATCTAATTCCCTTAGCATTGCCTGATTTAATTCGACAACACTCCATCTCGTTTTTTTTTTCACTTCTGTTGATATTCGTGCTTTTGAAGACACTGTCTAGTCTGTTAAACTGATCTTCCCAGTCCTTTGCTGTCTCTGACAGGAATATTACTGATTATTTCAAAGTTTTAATGTGCACTCTCGCAACTTTTAGTTCGTTTACAAATTTCTCCATGTTTTCCTTCAAAACTCGCTCGGTGATTAACGTCCGGGACATGTTACATTCCTCCATAACTCCATTCCCAACTAGGGTTACCCTTCTGCAAGAGTGAGCGCCTATTAGCGAGCTCACGCCGTCTGCAGACCGATGCATTAGTGTGATAGGGGAATGGGGACGAGCTTTATTTTGCAGCTATGTCTGGACGACAGCGCAGATTTGTGGGCGGGTGCTAAGTGAGGCGGAGAGCGAAAATCTTGCGAGATTGTGCTGGCCGCCAGCCATCTGGCACATATCTGGGAACCCGTCGCCCAGCCGTCACGTAATGCGGCCCTGTTCTGATTTTGTACATGTTTGAGGCAAGCGGGAGGTGTTCGAACCGTGATGAACGCTGCCCACGGAGGTGCGTATCATTTAGTGTGTGTCAGCAGAAAAAGAAACGTCTGCCGTTACGTACTTGCATCTTCGCTATCACTTTCTAGCGAAATGTACACACTTCGAAATTTTGTATTGCGTGACAAGCAACAATGCGTTAACCATATGCCATAAAGGCGAGCCTCCTGAGTCTTCTGGGGATCTGCAGTAGTGGATAGCATATCGGTGCACACTGTCGACGTCCAACTACAAAAGTTATCATGACGATTCTCATTATCTTGATCTCGAAGGTGATGCTCATGACTGCGATCATTATGATGATGACAGTGCTCTTGATTGCGAACATTATGACGACGACGATGCTTTGAATTAATTATGGTGATCATATTCATGATTGGAATCGTTATGATGATGACAGTTCTTATGCTCAAGATCGCGATAGTTATGATGATCACGGTGCTCACGATCTCGTTCATTACGATGGTGACTATGCCCATGAACGTGATCGTTTGATGATGACAATAATGTTCATGTTCATTATGATGATGACGGTGCTCATGATCGTGACTGCGATGAGGATGCTGGTGATGTCGATCGTGGTGGTGGTGATCATGATCATCACAATGATAAGGATGGTGATGATCAGCTAATGACGATAAGGGTCATGAGGATAGTGATCACAATGGCGGGGATGGTGACCACGATCACGATCAAGAGGATGGTGATAATGCATTACTGTAGACGGTGTTCGTGGACTCTATTGTCAGAGATATCAGAACGATTTTCGCTTACAACCTTCAATGCAGTCTTTTTGTGGACCATGGTCCCTTACCTCATACTGATAGAGTTACCCTTGTCAATCATCCCTGAAAGTCTGTATCATTATCACGGAATCACCCAGTTCATAAATGATTTTGTGGATAACATCGGAAACTCCACAAGTATTTTTGTGGGTAATGTTGTAGTCTATAGTAAGATTGCAACACCAGAAGGCTGGCAAAATGCGGATTGAGTTGCAAAGGGATGAACTGATGCAGTGACTGGCCCTGAACGTAAATAAATGTATCATACAGCGCGTAAACAAACGGATATATGTGTTATTGTCCGATTACACTATTGGTGCGCTGATCTGTAACTTGCTAGCACGTTAAAATTGTGTGGCAGAAAGACACTTTAACCTGGTACAAATGCGTTTCGTGACAAAGTGCTCTATCGACTGCGTTGCCGTCATTTTCAGAGAAATTAATCAATTGTTCAATGGCGGGGGCTTTAAAATGATTCAGGTTCAAACCCAGCATCTTCTTTGTCTAGAGGATTATTCTTCGAACAAAATTATTTACTGATTAACAATGGTAGCAAATTTTTAGTTACAGGTGATAACAAGAAACCGAGTGAAAGAATACTGTTGTTTGCCAGCGAAAAGGGAAAAGCGTGTTTATCAAACTGCGAATCATTCCTGGTGGGTGGGACGTTCAAGAGATCGAGCAAGCAGTTCGGAAAATTGTTTGTACTCCACGTCGATCTTAATAGATCTCGGGAGGAAACAAACACCATTCCAGTTGTTTACGCTTTGCTGCCGAATAAAAAGCGTGGAACATACAAATGTTTCCTTTGAAGCAATTAAAACTAACGTGCCTGGATACAATCCTACATCTGTGATGATGGATTTCGAAACTGCCGTCGTTCAAGCAGCTAACAGTTTGTTTCCTCGAACAGAGGTTACTGATTGCAATTAACATTTTAATCAGTGTCGGTGGAAACAAGTTCAGTGTTGCGGGCTTGTTCCAGCCTATAAGGAAAACGAGGAAATACGCTTCACATACGAATCTGTTCCGCTCTAGAGGCTTGATAACAAGCATATGCCAAGAGAGATGTGGAATTGCAGTGGAAGGCGCCATTGCACCGGTGACGTCTCAGAAGGATGGAATCGACTGTTTGCGGTCGTCAGTGAAAAATCTTCGAGACGATGCAGAGTATCACGGCCACCATCCTAGCCGACTAATTGTGATCTTTAGTGGGAAGAGAAGGAAAATATTCAGCAATGAAGACTGACGAAACGATTGCAAAGGTTTTAAAGAAGCTCCAAACTGACGGGAACTTAAAATCATTTTTGATTTGTGTGACGTACGCACAGGAGTTACAGTAATGAAGAAAACTTCAGAAGCATTGAAAAATTTGTAAATACTGAAAAGTACTTTAATTTAATCATTGACAATCTTGTAAATATTGTAATTTTTTTTTATCGAGAACGAAAAGACACTACCTCTTCGTGGTGTCCCCTACATACGACACAAAGTCGGCTAAATATCTCTCGAAATTCGTAAAATATTCGCTAATCAAGACTGAAAAGACTTTCTCAAAATGCAAGCCTTTTCCAGGGAAAAATCGCAGTATTTGTCTTGAGAGGATCTTAGAATCAATAGCTATATGGGCGGACACCGAATAAGAAATCATTTTCAGCGAAAACGCAGGCAGATGACATGCAATTAATTTCCATACTTGCTTGCTGTATTATAAGATGAGCAAATCAGTATGAAACTGGTAAAGCCAAAATAAATCATCTTAAAAAAATGACTCGTTGCAGTTTTCAAACCTTTCAGCACGTGTTAAAACTAATTTGTAGAAGCACACGACTACCTGCGGCTAGTCTCCCCTTCAAATGAAGAGTACGTGTTTTAAAGAGATTAATAGTAGCATGATGGTCGGGTTGAGAACTTCAAAGCGATCAAACATATCAACAACAACTTACCACCGCAAGATGCCTGTTCAATATTTTTGTTGTATGCGATGGTGTCTTGATACACTTAGTGTTCTATTAGCGTGCTTCAAAACTTTGAACACAGCGAAAAAGTTCAACTTAAAACAACATTACAATAGATTCCGTCCAAAAGATTATGGACACCTGGCAGGCTAAAAGCGAGAAACTGATGCAGAAAGAAAAAAAAAGCGAAATGAATGAAGGAAATATTCATCATATGGGACCAGTGAAATAAACGTCTCGGTAATTTTCCCAACATTTTCACTATAGAAACATACTTTTGTCTTCAGGAGGAACGCTTAGGGAATCAATGTGCAATTAGATCAAGTTACCATAATCCTTTCAAACCTGCAAAGGTGCTTACGGATGTGTAGTTTCACAGGTTTTTGAATCATGTCGAGAGTGTGCAAACTTGGCTGCAGGTAGAACTTATTCACCTTAATCAAAGCAGCCACCATGCATTTACAAAAACTTAGCCGCTCGCTTGCTGGAACCTATTGAGCACACCTGCATCCACCATTGCCGAAGCGGCATGCACGCGAGCTATTACGTCGTGTGCATCCACGGGTGGAGTACTATAAAGTTAACGGTCCCACAAATAAAATCTGGTGGATTAAGGTCGGGGGAACGTGGAGGCCAGAACACTGGACCTCTACGGACAATCCATTTCCCTCGAAGCGCTTCACTTACATAGTTGAGCATTCTAAAGTGCGGCAGTGCACCTTCATACTGGAACCACAGTTCTCGACAAACACAAAGTGGTGAGGCTAAGTATTACAAAGAAATGTACATGGGCTCCTTCAACATGTCCGACAATAGACAAGGACCCCAAATCACACATCCCACGATCCCAGCCCATAGGATTTTTGCCAAAGTGTACCTGAAAGCTAAGGTGACGTGTGAGTTGTGTTCAGATCAATAATGGCTGTTTTGGAGGCTGAAAATACCTTCACGAGTGAAGCTAGATTCGCCAGTCCATTCCACATTATTTATAAAATTTCGAGTGGAAAGCTTTAAGTGTTCGTTTTCCCTGCGTACTGTTTGAGAATGGAACAGTAGAGGAAAAATCTGATAGTGAAATTGCAATGAAATTCAGACCATTAGCTGCTTACAGGCGTTGATAAATATCAACGGGGACAGTTGAGAACTTGTGCCCCGATCGGGACCCGAACCAGGGATCTCCTGATTACATGGAAGTGCGCTCTATCTTTTTTTAACTCTTTTTTAAATTTATCTCCAAAAATAAAAGAAACTAAATCAAATCAAATTTTAATGGTGTTCTTGGCACCAATTTCCGGTGCTCACGCCACAATTTTCACATGCTAGATTTTGTAGGTACATTCACAAGACATCCTTCAGAGGTTTTGTGCATTCATTTTATGAGAAATATCAACTCTGTTTTCGGTGATTATTTCGAATTTCAGCCTTAAATTTTCTTTAATTATCGGTACATAAATATGATGTTAAAATAAACAAATTACATTCTCGACAACATTAATGCACAGAAGTATGCTAACACATGAAGACTACTTCCTGCAAAAATTTCATTCAAATTGGTTAAGATTTATGATAAAGTTGGCCCTGACCTTAGAAAAACAAACTTACGGTAAAATGGATTTTATCATTTTATCAATAAATGTTACTACAAGACACGTACCCATTAAAATTCACAGGCACCACAAAGTTTTCCCTTTCTGTTTATTAAGGCTTTTCTCGTAATTTCAAGATCATGGTAGCCATTTTCTTGAACTTTCTGAATGAAAATGAGGAGATCCAGTGGGATATCTGCAAGCCAATGCGTATTTCCTTCGAGATCTCCTGATTACATGGCAGGCGCTCTATCTTTTTTTTACCTCTTTTTTTAATTTATCTCCAAAAATAAAAGAAACTGAATCAAATCAACTCTTGCGTGGCACCGCCACTTTTACTCTGCCATAAAAAAGAAACGAACAAATTCTGTTCAGGCGCTGCCCCTAACTATTCCCTCACTTTATAATTTTTAAAATGTATTTCTTTGTGTACAAATGAGATTCTAGTAACATCAACAAAGATGACATCAAAGAGTAATCAAAAAATAAAAATGTAAATCACTGATGCAATTCCAACTGAAAGGTTCTTCAATAAATGTAACTGGTTCCACTTTGTGCTTCTCCATCGTTATCTGGTTCCTCCAACAGCGCCTTTGAAGGGCATCGGCAACGGAGGCATTCTGCTTCGCTAGTGCCTCAAGGAAAACAGCATCCTTGCAGCAGCCTGTCTCGTCCTTATCGGCCGTTAGTGTGATGCGGCGCAGAACATTAACCGCAGCTTGGCACTCCCCAGCTGAGTGGGGGGTTGTTGTTGTTGTCTTCAGTCCTGAGACTGCTTTGATGCAGCTCTCCATGCTACTCTATCCTGTGCAAGCTGCTTCATCTCCCAGTACCTACTACAACCTACATCCTTCTGAATCTGCTTAGTGTACTCATCTCCCGACTCCCTCTACGATTTTTACCCTCCACACTGCCCTCCAATGCTAAATTTCTGATCCCTTGATGCCTCAAAACATGTCCTACCAACCGATCCCTTCTTCTAGTCAAGTTGTGCCACAAGCTCCTCTTCTCCCCAATCCTATTCAATACCTCCTCATTAGTTACGTGATCTATCCACCTTATCTTCAGTATTCTTCTGTAGCACCACATTTCGAAAGCTTCTATTCTCTCCTTGTCCAAACTAGTTATCGTCCATGTTTCACTTCCATACATGGCTACACTCCAAACAAATATTTTCAGAAATGACTTCCTGACACTTAAATCTATATTCGATGTTAACAAATTTCTCCTCTTCAGAAACGCCATTGCCAGTCTACATTGCCAGTCTACATTTTATATCCTCTCTACTTCGACCATCATCAGTTATTTTACTTCCTAAATAGCAAAACTCCTTTACTACTTTAAGTGTCTCATTTCCTAATCTAATTCCCTCAGCATCACCCGATTTAATTTGACTACATTCCATTATCCTCGTTTTGCTTTTGTTGATGTTCATCTTATATCCTCCTTTCAAGACACTGTCCATTCCGTTCAACTGCTCTTCCAAGTCCTTTGCCGTCTCTGACAGAATTACAATGTCATCGGCGAACCTCAAAGTTTTTACTTCATCTCCATGAATTTTAATACCTACTCCAAATTTTTCTTTTGTTTCCTTTACTGCTTGCTCAATATACAGATTGAATAACATCGGGGAGAGGCTACAACCCTGTCTCACTCCTTTCCCAACCACTGCTTCCCTTTCAAGCCCCTCGACTCTTATGACTGCCATCTGGTTTCTGTACAAATTGTAAATAGCCTTTCGCTCCCTGTATTTTACCCCTGCCACCTTTAGAATTTGAAAAAGAGTACTCCAGTCAACATTGTCAAAAGCTTTCTCTAAGTCTACAAATGCTAGAAACGTAGGTTTGCCTTTTCTTAATCTTTCTTCTAAGATAAGTCGTAAGGTCAGTATTGCCTCACGTGTTCCAACATTTCGACGGAATCCAAACTGATCCTCCCCGAGGTCCGCATCTACCAGTTTTTCCATTCGTCTGTAAAGAATTCGCGTTAGTATTTTGCAGCTGTGACTTTTTAAACTGATAGTTCGGTAATTTTCACATCTGTCAACATCTGCTTTCTTTGGGATTGGAATTATTATATTCTTCTTGAAGTCTGAGGGTATTTCGCCTGTCTCATACATCTTGCTCACCAGCTGGTAGAGTTTTGTCATGACTGGCTCTCCCAATGCCGCCAGTAGTTCTAATGGAATGTTGTCTACTCCGGGGGCCTTGTTTTGACTCAGGTCTTTCAGTGCTCCGTCAAACTCTTCACGCAGTATCGTATCTCCCATTTCGTCTTCATCTACATCCTCTTCCATTTCCATAATATTATCCTCAAGTACATCACCCTTGTATAAACCTTCTATATACTCCTTCCACCTTTCTGCCTTCCCTTCTTTGCTTAGAACTGGGTTGCCATCTGAGCTCTTGATATTCATACACGTGGTTCTCTTCTCTCCAAAGGTCTCTTTGATTTTCCTGTAGGCAGTATCTATCTTACCCCTAGTGAGATAAGCTTCTACATCCTTACATTTGTCCTCTAGCCGTCCCTGTTTAGCCATTTTGCACTTCCTGTCGATCTCATTTTTGAGACGTTTGTATTCCTTTTTGCCTGCTTCATTTACTGCATTTTTATATTTTCTCCTTTCATCAATTAAATTCAATATTTCTTCTGTTACCCAAGGATTTCTAGCAGCCCTCGTGTTTTTACCTACTTTATCCTCTGCTGCCTTCACTACTTCATCCCTCAGAGCTACCCATTCTTCTTCTACTGTATTTCTTTCCCCTATTCCTGTCAATTGTTCCCTTATGCTCTCCCTGAAACTCTGTACAACCTCTGGTTCTTTCAGTTTATCCAGGTCCCATCTCCTTAATTTCCCACATTTTTGCAGTTTCTTCAGTTTTAATCTACAGGTCATAACCAATAGATTGTGGTCAGAGTCCACATCTGCCCCTGGAAATGTCTTACAACTTAAAACCTGGTTCCTAAATCTCTGTCTTACCATTATATAATCTATCTGATACCTTTTAGTATCTCCAGGGTTCTTCCACGTATACAACCTTCTTTCATGATTCTTAAACCAAGTGTTAGCTATGATTAAGTTGTGCTCTGTACAAAATTCTACTAGGCGGCTTCCTCTTTCATTTCTTAGCCCCAATCCATATTCACCTACTATGTTTCCTTCTCTCCCTTTTCCTACACTCGAATTCCAGTCACCCATTACTATTAAATTTTCGTCTCCCTTCACTATCTGAATAATTTCTTTTATTTCATCGTACATTTCTTCAATTTCTTCGTCATCTGCAGAGCTAGTTGGCATATAAACTTGTACTACTGTAGTAGGTGTGGGCACAATAATGCGTTCACTATGCTGTTTGTAGTAGCTTACCCGCATTCCTATTTTCCTATTCATTATTAAACATACTCCTGCATTACCCCTATTTGATTTTGTGTTTATAACCCTGTAGTCACCTGACCAGAAGTCTTGTTCCTCCTGCCACCGAACTTCACTAATTCCCACTATATCTAACTTTAACCTATCCATTTCCCTTTTTAAATTTTCTAACCTACCTGCCCGATTAAGGGATCTGACATTCCACGCTCCGATCCGTAGAACGCCAGTTTTCTTTCTCCTGATAACGACATCCTCCTGAGTAGTCCCCGCCCGGAGATCCGAATGGGGGACTATTTTACTTCCGGAATATTTTACCCAAGAGGATGCCATCATCATTTAATCATACAGTAAAGTTGCATGCCCTCGGGAAAAATTACGGCTGTAGTTTCCCCTTGCTTTCAGCCGTTCGCAGTACCAGCACAAGAAGGCCGTTTTGGTTAATGTTGCAAGGCCAGATCAGTCAATCATCCAGACTGTTGCCCCTGCAACTACTGAAAAGCCTCCTGCCCCTCTTCAGGAACCACACGTTTGTCTGGCCTCTCAACAGATACCCCTCCGTTGTGGTTGCACCTACGGTACGGCCATCTCTATCGCTGAGGCATGCAAGCCTCCCCACCAACGGCAAGGTCCATGGTTCATGGGGGGGGGGGGGGGGGGGGGGGGGAGTGGGGGGTTAGCGTAAATAATTTGCGAAGAGCGTACGGTATTTCGGTTCGAGGGCATTGTGAGCATTTTGTAGGAACCACCGGTAATCAAGCTGCTCTTTCTCTCCGCCGCTAAAGATATAGGCGACGGTAAGTCCTCCGAACCATGTAAGCGCATGATATTTTGCGGCGGGAAAGTGAGTTTCATTTGGACAGAGTAGGGTCTGAGGGTCAATTATATCAGTTGTGACCCGGAGGTGGCATGCCAATATCTTCTGTGTCAGTCGCCAAACTCCGGACGATGATGCGTAAGTGAAACGATGTTCATCGGTATATCCTACTGAGCCACCGAGGACGCAGAGGAAAGTGCGACTGCAGGGACTTATCTCTGGCACGCTCCCGGTGAGACCCACATTGCCAACTTAATGTCCACACACTACATTCGTAGTGCCCCTGCCTATTACACTCATTACTCGCAGCAGAAAATCTTATAGAGTCCCGTAAGAGTTCGGGCATTACATGTGCATCTGCGCAGGAGGAGGAGGAGGTCAAAGGCCGGTTAGCCTTCACTGTATGACATGTCCGAAAGAACAGATACCATCTTCATATAACGTTCATTTTGTTTCCTTCACGCCTCCCATATCTCACCCTTAACATCCGCAAACCTTCCGGTTCTCTGTAGCTCCAGCCGTTAAAAGTTATGACTGCATCAAATATAATTATATTTAGTCTCTCTCTCTCTCTCTCTCTCTCTCTCTCTCTCTCTCTCTCTCTCTCTCTCTCTCTCTCTCTCTCTCTCTGTGTGTGTGTGTGTGTGTGTGTGTGTGTGTGTGTGTGTGTGTGTGTGTGTAGGTGCTGATGTTCCAGTGTGCACTTAAAGAGCGGCTGAGCTGTGCCACGCCGTAATTAACGGTAGCAGTCGATACGGCGAGAACGGGAACAGCTGGTGCCCGATAAGTGCGTCCGGTCGATACCCTGTATAAGAATAGTTCCTGCAACGTGTAACGCCACAAGTTGCATATTGGTCAGCTTATACAAACAGTGATCCAACACTGTGAAATGTTTTTGTTGCAATTTCAATAATGACTGTGTGGACGATGTGGCCTATTCTACACCTTATTTTGGATATACAGTATGTGACGATGCTGTGCTGATTATATGTTTTGATGATGCCATTATGGCCTTATCACTATACGACATGGTGTAAAAAAGATCTGAGGATGGTCATTACGGACTGAAACCGGTCATCCAATAAAGAATTGATGTTGTGATCAAAGACTGGGAAAAGAAGAAACATCATGTAATTTCATGCAGTTTTTGAATTTTAACTGGAAAAAATCGTTTACTACGATAAGATCTCACTTTTCGGACGACAAGTACACCTGATTCTTACAGGCAAGAAATCAACCAGGTGTATTTTTTCTTTGTCAGACGGAACACGGAGACAGGTTTGCTTCTGCTAACCCGGCATTGTTGTGGCTTCGAATTCTTACGCTAGTGATGAGTGGAATGTAGTTCACTCCATATTGTTTTTTATATATATTTACTATTTTAACATTCAAACTGGTGGCTTAATCAACTGTCAGTTATTGCTATGGGTTAATATTATTGTATATTATTAATATACAATGACAACAATAAAATATAATTTTAATTCTTAGTCACACACTAGTGGCGAATCTCGACTCATACAATGCTGCGATTAACGCTTTGTGTCCAAAGCTATTGTACTGAAAAAGTTGAGGGTGTAGTCAACAAATTTGTAGAGATTCCTTCCATATTCAGATCTTCAAGGTCGTACACATTGCCAGAACTGACGATGTCATAAAACTGGCCGGGTAAGGATGGGAGTGCAAGCGCAGATACTGTCCTTACTGCTACACTGGCAGCTGTTCACTGCGGATACTGAGCACCACTATGGAAAACTACGAGGATAGAATGAATTTAATGCCTGCACCTTCGTTAATCGGGTTTCGATGGCAATATTTTAATAAATGAAACACAGAAATAATACTTAGAATGCCCCCACCTGTGGGTTCGGGGGTAAGAATAGGCCCACGGTATTCCTGCCTGTCGTAAGAGGCGACTAAAAGGTGTCTCAAACGTTTTGGCCTTGTGAGATGGTCCCCTAACGGGTTTGACCTCCATCCTTCTAAATTTTCCGAAGAGCGAGCCGATTGGGGAAGGGCGCCTTACAAGGAGCGATGTGTCCATCATGCATTACCATCTCTAGCCAGGTTTGTCGTCATCGCTTAGCAGTCCCGCTCACCTACCATCTGTTGGGCGTGGATTTGTTCTTGGGTGCAGTTTATTGCAGTCTGCTATGCTGTGTCGCTTTATGCGTTAATGACGATATTGGACTACATCACCTTAAATCCAGCACGGTAGCCTTCCGTTGTGGTGGGGCCGCCATGTACCCTGTTGGTTGTAGCCCCCTGACAACACAGGGATCGCTCTGCTGATGCCAGCGCCGGTAACTCCCCACGTATGCCAAGGAGTAGATGCCTATCTCCTTGGGGCATTGGGACTCCCGGCAATGGCCATCCCGCCAGGTGGTCGTTGCTGTGGCTGGGTGGCGCCCGTGGGGAGGGCCCTTGGCCAGCCGCCAGCAGTCTCTAAGCGTTCCAGGGCTCAATACAACGCAACTACATATGACCCCAAATCGTTCCCCTCCCTGGCTACACCATGGGAGGGACGAAAGACTAAGGATGCCAGCAAAACATACTCGCCCCGCTACCTGGTGTGTACGAGAGCTGATGGTGAATCCTTTACCTCCATGAAGCCTCAGTTCTTCGTCGAGCACTTAGAGGACAAGTTCGGGGAGGTGGAGGGCTTGTCCAAAATGCGCTCGGGCTCGGTTTTGATCAAATCGGCGTCCTCCGCCCAGTCCCGCCGGTTACTCGATTGTAACAAGCTGGGGGATGTTCCGGTTACAGTCACGCCCCATAAGAGTCTTAATATGGTCCAGGGCATAATATTCCATCGGGACCTTCTATTGCAGTCCGATGACGAGCTTCGCGCCAATTTAGAGCGGCGAGGTGTTCACTTCGTCCGGCGCGTACATCGTGGTCCAAGGGATAAGCAGGTTGCCACCGGTGCCTTCATCTTGGCCTTCGAGGGTGATACTTTACCTGAGAAGGTCAAGGTGATGGTTAATCGTTGTGACGTCAAGCCATATATCCCTCCCCCGATGCGGTGCTTTAAGTGCTGGAAGTTCGGGCATATGTCTTCCCGCTGTACTTCCAGCCTCACATGTCGAGATTGTGGACGCCCATCACATCCCAATACTCCATGTGCTCCGCCTCCCATCTGTGTAAACTGCGGAGAGCACCACTCGCCTTGCTCGCCGGACTGCAGGATCTTCCAGAAAGAGCGCAAAATCATGAAGTATAAGACCCTGGACCGCCTGACATACACTGAGGCCAGGCAGAAGTTCGAACGCCTCCATCCTGTTCGAATGACTGCCTCTTACGCCGCGGCTACTACTGTTATGGCCCCTTTAGCTCTCTCTCAGACTGCCACCTCTCAGAGCCGGAATGCTACACCTGCCCCCTTGATGGTGGGGGGCACTTCACTCCCTGCTGCTCCTGCACTACCTGCCTCAGGAGCAGCAACCCCCCAACCATCGGGGACATCAGTCCCCACTTCTAAGCTACAGAAAACTTGGTTTCCGGCAATGCGGACCCCTGCCCTACGTGGTTATTGGGGTTATTACAAGAACCGGGCAGCTTATGAGAGGGTATCTGGTGGAGTCTGCGTCTACATCCTTTGTCTACAGCGAATGTGTACCTCTTCACACACCTTTAGAGGCTGTCGCTGTAAGGATGTGGACGCCTCAGCCTATTACTGTCTGCAGTTTGTATCTTCCGCCAGATGGTGATGTCTCGCGTCATGTGTTGGCTGCATTGATAGCACAACTGCCTCCTCCTTTTGTGTTACTGGGCGACCTTAACGCCCATAACCCCCTGTGGGGTAGCGCCGCGATTACTGGCCGGGGTAGAGATGTCGAGACTCTTCTCTCGCAGCTTGACCTCTGCCTCTTAAACACGGGAGAGCCGACACATTTCAGCGTCGTCCATGGCACATTTTCGGCCATCGACCTTTCTATCTGCAGCCCCGGACTTTCACCATCCATCCACTGGAGTGTCCATGACGACTTATGTGGTAGTGACCATTTCCCCATCTTTCTGTCGCTACCACAGCGTCACTCTTCTGAACGCCCCTCCAGATGGGCTCTGAATAAGGCTGATTGGGGCTTGTTCTCCTCTCTCGCCACTATCGCACCTCCTTCCCATGACACCATTGATGCGGTGGTTCAGTCGGTCACCACCGGCATCGTTTCTGCGGCGGCATCTGCGATTCCCTGTTCATCCGGGTCCCCTCGGCGGAGGACTGTGCCTTGGTGGGCGCCCGAGATCGCAGAGGCGATTAGAGATCGCCGGCGGGCTCTTCAACGCCATAAGCGGCACCCGTCCTTGGAGAACCTCATCGTTTTTAAACAGCTCCGTGCCCGTGCCCGACGCCTTATTCGCCAACGGAAGCAGGAGTGCTGGGAACGGTATGTTTCCACCATTGGCGTCCGTACCTCTGCATCGCAGGTTTGGGCTAAGATTAGGCGACTCCATGGCTATCGGCCGCCTGTCTCTGTCCCTGGGCTTTCGCTGAATGGAGTGGTGTGTCCTGACTCCGACACGATTGCGGACCGGTTAGCAGCGCATTTTGCTCAGTGTTCCGCATCTACGAATTACCCACTGGCCTTCCGCTCCCGGAAAGAGCGGTTGGAAAGTTGGAGGCTTTCCTTTCACACGCGCCACGCGGAGTCGTACAATGCTCCTTTCAGCGACTGGGAATTCCAGAGTGCACTATCTGCTTGCCCTGATACGGCTCCTGGGCCAGACCGCATCCACAGCCAGATGCTGAAACACCTCTCTGTGAATTGCCAGCGACGCCTCCTAGATGTTTTCAACCGCATCTGGGTTGAGGGTGTGTTCCCGTCTCAATGGCGAGAAAGCATCGTCCTCCCCGTGTTGAAACCTGGCAAGAACCCGCTGGAGGTGGACAGCTACCGCCCCATAAGCCTCACCAACGTTCTTTGCAAGTTGCTAGAACGTATGGTGAGCCGGAGGTTGAGTTGGCTCCTCGAGTCTCGAGGCCTTCTGGCTCCGTCTCAGGGTGGGTTCCGTAAAGGCCGCTCTGCCGTCGATAATCTGGTCTCCCTAGAGTCTGCCGTCCGTACAGCCTTTGCACGCCCCCAACATCTGGTTGCCGTCTTCTTCGACATGCGGAAGGCGTACGATACGACTTGGCGATATCACATCCTGGCCACACTTCATGGGTGGGGTCTTAGGGGCCCGCTCCCGATTTTTATTCAGAATTTTCTGTCGTCTCGTTCCTTCCGCGTGCAAGTTGCTGCGTCCCATAGTTCCTCCCGGGTCCAGGAGAACGGGGTCCCACAGGGGTCTGTCCTCAGTGTCTCCCTGTTTTTAATTGCGATCAATGGGCTCGCTGAGGCGGTGGGATCGTCCGTCGCAGCTTCGTTGTATGCAGACGACTTCTGCCTCTACTACAGCTCCGCTGGCATTGCAGTTGCTGAGCGCCAGCTGCAGGGCGCTATCCGCAAGGCGCAGTCGTGGGCTGTAGCGCACGGCTTCCAGTTTTCGGCCGCTAAGACCTGCGTTGTGCATTTCTGCCGGCGTCGCACGGTTCACCCTGAGCCACGCCTTTACCTTGACGGTGAACCTCTTGCTGTGGTAGAGACGCATCGGTTCTTGGGACTGGTATTTGATGCCCGGTTGACTTGGCTGCCTCATATTAGGCAGCTTAAACAAACATACTGGCGGCATTTAAACGCTCTCCGTTGCCTTAGCCACACCGGATGGGGTGCCGATCGGTCCACCCTTCTCCGGCTGTATCAAGCGCTGATCCAGTCCCGCCTTGATTATGGGTGTGTGGCTTATGGTTCGGCATCGCCATCAGCATTGCAATTGCTGGATCCCATCCATCACTGCGGGATCCGACTCGCCACAGGAGCATTTCGGACAAGCCCTGTTGACAGCTTACTTGTGGAGGCTGGTGTTCCTCCATTGCGGATCCGGCGCGACCGACTTCTGGCCGCTTATGCTGCCCACGTTTGTAGCTTGCCAGGGCATCCCAACTACCGTCTCCTGTTCCCGCACTCG
Source organism: Schistocerca gregaria (assembly GCF_023897955.1). Taxonomy (NCBI): domain Eukaryota; kingdom Metazoa; phylum Arthropoda; class Insecta; order Orthoptera; family Acrididae; genus Schistocerca; species Schistocerca gregaria. The sequence continues at coordinate 194,296,620 of NC_064929.1, read as the reverse complement.
ATCGTCCATCTTCCAGACAGGCGGCCCCGGTCAGGGTGTACGATCGCGGTTCGCATCCGGGCTCTACTGTGTGGGATTGAGTTTTTTCCTCTCCCGCCTGTTTTCCGGGCCAATCTCCGTCTGCCCCCTTGGTGTGTGCGCCGACCATGCATTCGGCTGGATTTGGCACAGGGTCCGAAAGACTCGGTCCCTCCTCCGGCCCTCCGCCGCCGCTTTGTTTCTCTCCTTGCCGAGTTTCCCGGATCTGCCGTGGCCTATACCGACGGTTCGATGGTATCTGGTCACACTGGTTACGCTCTTGCTCTAGAGGATCATTGTGAGCAACGGTCGCTGGCACCCGGGAACAGTGTATACACTGCCATCTATCGCGCCCTAGAGTATATCCGCTCCCGCTCAGGTGAGTCATTTGTCATCTGTAGTGACTCCCTGAGTGGTTTACGAGCTCTTGACCAGTGCTTTCCTCGTTCCCGTCTGGTGATGGCCATCCACGAGTCGCTCCATGCTCTTGCCCGTTGCGGCCGCTCCGTGGTCTTTGTTTGGACCCCAGGTCATGTCGGCATCCAGGGCAATGAGCGGGTCGACACGCTGGCTAAACAGGCAGTGAGTTCACCGGCTCTGGAACTCGGCCTTATGGAGTGTGATCTCCTGTCGCTTTTGCGCCAGAAAGTGCTTGGTGCCTGGGGTGACGAGTGGCGCACGCTGCCCACGCCCAACAAACTTCGGGCGGTGAAGGAGACGACCGGTGTGTGGCGCTCCTCCATGCGGGCCTCTCGGAAGGACTCTGTCGTCCTCTGCCGGCTGCGCGTTGGCCACACGTGGCTGACGCATGGCCATTTGTTGCGCCGGGAGGACCCACCGCTATGTCGCTGCGGGGCAGCTCTGACGGTGGTCCACATTTTGGTGGACTGCCCGCTTTTAACAGGACTCAGGCAGACGTTTGCGCTGCCTGATACCCTCCCTGCCCTTTTATGTGATGACGTTGCTATGGCGGACCTCGTGTTGAGTTTTATTGGGGCAGGGGTTTTTATCGTATGATTTGAGTGTTTGTCCTTTTATTTCCTGTATTGACTTGGGCCTTTGGCCTGTGGTTTTAAACTGTGGGTTTTAATGTCATTTGGTGGTTGGCTTTTCCTTATTTTCATGGTCGGCCAATCACCTTCACACTCGGTGTGATTTTAGTTCCGTTTGTCTGGTCTTTGTCTGTCTTTCTTGTATTGTGTCGTCCCTTGTCTCAGTTCTCCGTTTTTAACGACTGACAGTTTTTATTTCGTGTGATTTTATCGTGGAACAAGGGACCGATGACCTTAGCAGTCTGGTCCCTTCAATCCCACACCCAACCAATCAATACTTAGAATGTGATCTCTAATTACCAATATGCACTTTTCCACATGATCCCCAGCCAACGATGCACAAGTTTTCTGAAGCCGTCACGGAAGAAGTCGACACTGTGTTTCCGCAACCACAGTCTCACAGTTCTCTCAACGCCTTCATCAGAAACATAATGATGTCCCCGCAGATCGTCTTTCATCATCGGGAACACATGGAAGTCATATTGAGCTAAATCTGGACTGTATGGAGCATGCCGTACGGTGGTGAGATTCAGTCTCTGAAGTTCTGCTGTGGTATCACGTGAAGTGTGTGGTTTGGCATTGTCATGCTGCAGGAAAACATTTTCCCTTTTCCTTTCGGACCTTTGTTAGCCGTCGTTTGAGTTCGCAGCGTTGTGATGTAATACTCTGAATTTATTGTTGTTCCTAGATCAAGGAAATCAACATGGATAATACCATCTGCGTCCCAGAACACTGCGGCCATGAATTTTCCAGCTGAGGGCTGCGTTTTGAATTTCTTTTTCTGCGGTGCGTCTTTGTGTCGATATCCCATAAACTGACTTTTTGTCTCCGGGTCGTAACGGTGTACCCACGCTTCGTCTCCTGTCACAGCAGATTGGAGAAAGACGTCACCTTCATTCTCGTAACGCGAGAGAAGTTCCCGGCAAATTTCGAGTCTGTGCGCTTTCATTTCAGGAGTCAGCATCCGTGGTACCCATCGTGCACAGATCTTCCGATAGCCAAGCAATGCAATAATGTGACCCACACGTTCTTGTGAAACGCCGACTGTGCTTGGAATTTCTATGAGTGATACGACGATCATCCTCAATCAATGTGTCAACATTTTGCTTGTGATACTCGGTGGTTGCTGTCACAGGACGTCTAACTCTTCGTCACGCAGGTCAGATATTCTCGCCACATCTTCATACTTACTCGTCCAACGGCGGACAGTATTCACATCAACACAATCACCATAAACTGCTTTCATTCTCTGATGAATCTCCTCTGGGGTGACACCTTCTGCTGTCAAGAATTCAATGACTGCACGTTGCTTAAATCGCACTGATCGACTGTCTGCGCAGGGTTCCATACTTTCCACTGCAACAACACATCTGTTCAATGATAAGGCTTCCCGCCAACTGGAACTGTGGAGAAGAGGCTACGGAATAAGCCAGTACCTGCCGCATACCGATGCTGGCAACTGTTGAAGAGTTACGAAGGTGGAGGCATTACTTTTCAGTCAACCCTCGTAGTACATGAATACGCATACTTAACTCCATGAATAAGGCGAGAAGCAGCAATAATAAGATAGTTCCAATAGTATTCCGTTCACCAGAAGTTACTCCTATATAGTCAGCGGCAGAAAACATCTGTCAGCAAGTATAGAAAGCCACCGTGGCCAACGCAAGATGCCTGTCGAGAATGGTAAGAGGTTTGGCAGAAGTTTCCTCCGACTAATTCTCATCTTATAACTGATCCTAACTACCGCAGAAAACTATGGACATCTCTGAATGGATTCTGGCTTGGGTGTACAGGGCATTTGTTTGTGTGGCTGTTTGCGTAACTGTCGTGACCGCGTGCAAACTATGCAGCACCTGATTGAAGAGTGTATAGTGCGAAAATTTCCTAGTGGACTCACCGAGCCGCATTTGGTTACGCGAAGAGCTGTGGCGTGGTTAAGAGACCCAGATATTCACTTATAATCTTTTCTCTGGCCTCACGTTGCGTAAATTTTCGTGTATATTTAAACTTTTACGAACGGATTCCTTAAATAAGACTGGTTTAAATGGCTTTGAGCACTATGGGACTTAACGTCTGAGGTAATGAGTCTCCTAGAACTTAAAACTACTTAAACCTAACTAACTTAAGGACATCACACACATCCATGCCCGAGGCAGGATTCAAACCTTTCGACCGTAGCGGTCGCGCGGTTCCAGACTAAAGCGCCTAGAACCGCTCGGCCACAACGACCGGCAAATATGACTGTAAAATGAACATGTAACACATACGAAAAAATACTCAACAAATGTTTTATGTATGGATAGTATCAAAACACATTAATTACGCGAAAACATTCTCGCGATTGATCATCTATTTTACACTTACTGAATCAGTTCTTTTTTCCAGCTGTTAGTTTCATCTTTTCCTAGATATTAACTAAAACCGACCTCACCAACATCGTTTTCATCTTCTTCCTGCTATGATGTTTCTTGATCTCTGACAATAACAGCATCGTCCTCATTTGCATCACTAAAAATCAGCAGGCCTCCCATCAAGTAGTCACGGTCAGTGCTCACACTTGGCCCCCTTCTACCCCAGAAGGATCCATCTGTTGGTTGGTTAGTTGGTTGGTTTGGGGTATAAAGGGACCAAACTACAGGATCATCAGTCCTTTTTTTCCTGGCACAAACAAGGGTTGGGGGGGGGGGGGGGTTGTTTGGGGAAGGAGACCAGACAGAGAGGTCATCGGTCTCATCGGATTAAGGAAGGGCGGGAAAGGAAGTCGGCCATGCCCTTTAGAGTTACCATCCCGGAATTTGCCTGGAGCGATTTAGGGAAATCACGGAAAACCTAAATCAGGATGGCCGGACGCGGGATTGAACCATTGCATAAAAAGGGGGATACGTCGGATGTCAACAACTACCGCCCAATCTCTGTTCTGACAGCTCTATCAAAAATTTTTGAGAAAGTAATGTATTCAAGAGTAGCCTCCCATATTTGTAAAAATAAAGTACTAACAAAATGTCAGTTTGGTTTTCAGAAAGGCTTTTCAACAGAAAATGCTATATATGCTTTCACTGATCAAATATTAAATGCTCTGAATAACCGGACATCACCCATTGGTATTTTTTGTGATCTCTCAAAGGCCTTTGATTGTGTAAATCATGGAATTCTTTTAGATAAGCTAAATCATTATGGTTTGAGTGGGGCAGTGCACAAATGGTTTAATTCATACTTAATTGGAAGAATGCAGAAAGTTGAAATAAGTGGTTCGTGTAATGTTAAAACAACAGCTGATTCCTCAAACTGGGGTGCTATCAAGCACGGGGTCCCACAGGGTTCGGTCTTAGGTCCTTTACTGTTCTTGATATACATTAATGACTTACCATTCCACATTCATGAAGATGCAAAGTTAGTTCTTTTTGCTGATGATACAAGTATAGTAATAACATCCAAAAACCAAGAACTAAGTGATGTAATTGTAAATGATGTTTTTCACAAAATTATTAAGTGGTTCTCAGCAAACGGACTCTCTTTAAATTTTGATAAAACACAGTATATACAGTTCCGTACAGTAAATGGCACAACTCCAGTAATAAATATAGAATTTGAACAGAAGTCTGTAGCTAAGGTAGAATTTTCAAAATTTTTAGGTGTGTCCATTGATGAGAGCTTAAACTGGAAGCAACACATTGATGGTCTGCTGAAACGTCTGAGTTCAGCTACGTATGCTATTAGGGTTATTGCAAATTTTGGTGATAAGAATCTCAGTAAATTAGCTTACTATGCCTACTTTCATTCACTGCTTTCGTATGGCATCATATTCTGGGGTAATTCATCGTTGAGTAGAAAAGTATTCATTGCACAAAAACGTGTAATCAGAATAATTGCTGGAGCCCACCCACGGTCATCCTGCAGACATCTATTTAGGGATTTGGGGATCCTTACAGTAACATCACAGTATATATATTCACTTATGAAATTTGTTGTTAATAATCCAACCCAATTCAAAAGTAATAGGAGTGTGCATACCTATAACACCAGGAGAAAGGATGATCTTCACTATGCAGGGTTAAATCTGACTTTGGCACAGAAAGGGGTAAATTATGCTGCCACAAAAGTCTTTGGGCACCTACCAAACAGCATCAAAAGCCTGACCGATAGCCAACTAACATTTAAAAATAAATTAAAAGAATTTCTAGATGACAACTCCTTCTACTCATTGGCTGAATTTTTAGATATAAACTAAGTAAAAAAAAAACTTAATCATTAGTGTCATGCAATATTTTGTGTAATGTAATTTCTTGTACAGACATCTTTTATTAACCTGACACGTTCCACATCATTACGAAGTGTCGTATTCATGATCTATGGAGCAAGTATTAATCTAATCTAATCTAATCTACCGTCGTCCTCCCGAATGCGAGTCCAGTGTGCTAACCACTTAGCCACCTCGCTCGGTTGCAAGCAATGCTCAGGGTACAAGAACACCACACCTGAAAAGAAAACTAATGGAACGAACGAGAAACGGGGAAAACATACACCACAAGGAAAAGTAGAAGAAGGAATTAAAACCATGGAGCAGATGGTCTGGGATGGCTGATCACAATAATGAATGAGCCAGTCACTCTGCAACACATTAAAATGTCCACCCCAAAAAGACAAGGCGAGATGAACATATGTAGGGAAGCGACGACCACCAAGACAACCTAATGCAAAGAAAGTGCGGCAGAGTTAAAATGGAGGGAGGGTGGCGACCTCAGAGAGAAGGCTAAATGCCCACCCTTAGATGGTACGATACCCCCCCCCCCCTCCGAATAAAACCTAAATCTACTGTTAAGGCATTGTCGCGCAACACCGAAGGTAGGCTGCTGGGAAGGTTAAAAGTCCGCCGCAGAGCGGCTAAAAGTGTGCACTCCAGCAAGAAGTGGACGGCAGTCATACGTGAGCCGCAGTGACACCGAGGTGAGTCCTCGCGACGGAGGAGGAAGACGTGTTAGCCACGTATGTCCAACGTGGAGTGAGTCCCTACGAGAGACCCGCATGGAGGTCATCCACATATTCGTAGTCTCCTTAATGGCACACAGTTTGTTGTGCGTACTGTGAGTATGCCATTCCGTCTTCCAAAGCTGAAAAATCTCGCGGCGTAATAATGATCGCAGGTCAGTTACAGGTGAGCCGTGGCGGCTGGCGCGAGGGTGTGGTATCGATATTCGGCTGTCTTGCTGTCTTTAGTTTACCCCCCCCCCACCCCGGCGGCTTTCCCGGTGAACGTGTGACGGAGAGTCTCTGGTCGTCGTACAATTTGTGTTGGAAACAAGCCCGCGTCCCTGACCGTGGTGCACGGGCCTCGCCGTGTTCGCCGCCCTCGTCTTTTGTCGCGCCGGATGTACGGTGCCGACCGTTGGGCGCCTTGACGTGCAAGATTGCGGTGGGTTCGTCGTCTCACGCTGAACAGCTTGCGAGCTCCAAGTTACGTATGACTTTTATTCTGTGTTTAACTAGGAAGATTGTTGAAACTTATTGTGGCATGGGTAGCTGCCGGAGACTGTTCTGAACTTGGTTCCACAGTGGCTATTTTAAGGAGGCCGATGTTCCCCAATAGTTTCTCATCATCTGTGGAGTGTGTGCTTTAAGTGGTTTTCATGCAAGTTTTAACTTGTTTTAGGACGTATTGACCGCTTGGGGACTAGTTGCCGTTGTGTACGCCCCCGGCGGCCGTAGAGTTAATGGTTTAATCATTTGTCACGGCAGCATTTGGTATGTTTATTTAATGTTGAAAGTGCCTTAAGGAAACTGGAAGTGATCTCTAAGTTTCCTGCTAATTTACTGGCAGAGGCGTAATGTTAGAGTATTGCTCCATAAGAATTTGCGGGCGTGCTTATTATATATTCCAATGTGACTGTTATTTGACCTTATTTTCTTTGCAATCTACACTCCTGGAAATGGAAAAAAAGAACACATTGACACCGGTGTGTCAGACCCACCATACTTGCTCCGGACACTGCGAGAGGGCTGTACAGGCAATGATCACACGCACGGCACAGCGGACACAACAGGAACCGCGGTGTTGGCCGTCGAATGGCGCTAGCTGCGCAGCATTTGTGCACCGCCGCCGTCAGTGTCAGCCAGTTTGCCGTGGCGTACGGAGCTCCATCGCAATCTTTAACACTGGTAGCATGCCGCGACAGCGTGGACGTGAACCGTATGTGCAGTTGACGGACTTTGAGCGAGGGCGTATAGTGGGCATGCGGGAGGCCGGGTGGACGTACCGCCGAATTGCTCAACACGTGGGGCGTGAGGTCTCCACAGTACATCGATGTTGTCGCCAGTGGTCGGCGGAAGGTGCACGTGCCCGTCGACCTGGGACAGGACCGCAGCGACTCACGGATGCACGCCAAGGCCGTAGGATCCTACGCAGTGCCGTAGGGGACCGCACCGCCACTTCCCAGCAAATTAGGGACACTGTTGCTCCTGGGGTATCGGCGAGGACCATTCGCAACCGTCTCCATGAAGCTGGGCTACGGTCCCGCACACCGTTAGGCCGTCTTCCGCTCACGCCCCCAACATCGTGCAGCCCGCCTCCAGTGGTGTCGCGACAGGTGTGAATGGAGGGACGAATGGAGACGTGTCGTCTTCAGCGATGAGAGTCGCTTCTGCCTCGGTGCCAATGATGGTCGTATGCTTGTTTGGCGCCGTGCAGGTGAGCGCCACAATCAGGACAGCATACGACCGAGGCACACAGGGCCAACACCCGGCATCATGGTGTGGGGAGCGATCTCCTACACTGGCCGTACACCTCTGGTGATCGTCGAGGGGACACTGAATAGTGCACGATACATCCAAACCGTCATCGAACCCATCGTTCTTCCATTCCTAGACCGGCAAGAGAACTTGCTGTTCCAACAGGAAAATGCACGTCCGCATGTATCCCGTGCCACCCAACGTGCTCTAGAAGGTGTAAGTCAACTACCCTGGGCAGCAAGATCTCCGGATCTGTCCCCCATTGAGCATGTTTGGGACTGGATGAAGCGTCGTCTCACGCGGTCTGCACGTCCAGCACGAACGCTGGTCCAACTGAGGCGCCAGGTGGAAATGGCATGGCAAGCCGTTCCACAGGACTACATCCAGCATCTCTACGATCGTCTGCATGGGAGAATAGCAGCCTGCATTGCTGCGAAAGGTGGATATACACTGTACTAGTGCCGACATTTTGCATGCTCTGTTGCCTGTGTCTATGTGCCTGTGGTTCTGTCAGTGTGATCGTGTGATGTATCTGACCCCAGGAATGTGTCAATAAAGTTTCCCCTTCCTGGGACAATGAATTCACGGTATTCTTATTTCAATTTCCAGGAGTGTATTTGTGCTGCAGGCCATTTGTTAAGTCTGCTCGTTTCCTGGCATCGATGCGGTTATGGATTCTTGTCAGGACCGCGCATTGTGAGGCCGGTCGGACTATATATAGATATATACCGCCTGCTAGTGAGCCAGTGCACAAGCCGTGGGGAGTGAACGCTCGTATTGCCTGCCGGCCGTAGCATTATTGCTTCCAAATACTGCTGTGGGCCTTAAGGCTGTTCTCTAAAGTTAAGTGAGGCCGCTTTGTTAATATTAGCGTTCCTGTAAGATATTTTACTGGTTGAGTTACTACGAGCCATTCTTATTTAACACTTCTATTAATAATTTGTCTATCCTTAATGAATGTGCAACTTGTTATTTTTGCTGTGTGTCAGTTTTGCGACCTTTGTTGGCCCACTTTGCATTTTCAGGATAAGCATGTTTCACTGTGGAGCTTTATGTGGGCAGTTTAGTTGTATTAAGCTTTAAGATATTTTCTTTATGAATTTGTGGTATTATGTGGCTGTGTAACTTTGGGTTGGAAGTCTATAGTGTTACTGGTCTTTTGAGATATGGCTAAACAAGAACTATTGTTTATGATTGATTATTCACCGTGCCTACTAGCTATGATTTTGGTTGCAGAGGCAAAATATGATTCTTATTTGTGTTTATCTAATTCAATTAAAGTGAAGATTTGTATATTGCATCAGTAAGAGGGCAAATGTCCTAATTGAAGTTTATTATGAAGTCTGTTTTGAGTCAAATTAAAATTGTAAAACAATCACAGGCTTCCAGAATGAGATTTTCACTCTGCAGCGGAGTGTGCGCTGATGTGAAACTTCCTGGCAGATTAAAACTGTGTGCCGGACCGAGACTCTAACTCGGGACTCCCGAATTCGAGTCTCGGTCTGGCACACGGTTTTAATCTGCTAGGAAGTTTCAATCACAAGCGTGTCCATCACCAGTGATCCCGGGCTGCCTATTTCCTTTAAATAATCGTGGTGAGATTGTAATTGTTGATTTTCTAAAGACTTGAGTAGTACCAGGGTTCAACAGGGATGCTGATGCGCAGAAGCGGTTTCCGTGTAGCCTGTCGGCAAGTTCATATCCTGGGATTCCGACGTGGCCCGCGGTCCACACCAACTCCACAGAACGACCGGACCGGTCCAGGGCACAGATGGAGTCCTGGAAGATCGCTTCCATAGTATGGCGGGGTAGCATTGGTCGACAGCTTGTAGGCTGCTCAAGGAACCAGTACAGAGAAGAAACGACTCGACAGGGCATATGCGCTCAAGAGCACGAGATATGGCCGCCAGCTCAGCAGTGAAAACACTGCACCAATCTGGCAGGCTGTGCTGTTCGGTATGTCCTCCATGAACATACGTGAAGCCAACGTGACCATCAGCCATCGAGCCGTCACTGTAAACCACTTCTTATTCACCGTACATGTCAAGGATCGAGAGGAAGTGACAGCACAGAGCTGCGGGGTTAACTGAGTCCTTAGGACCATGTGAAAGGTCCAGTCGAAGCTTCGAAGTAGGTGTATCAATATTTCCTGTTAATTATATAATCGAATGTCCGCAGATCGTGGTCTCGCTTCCCGAGCACGGGGTCCCGAGTTCGATTCCCTGCGGGGTCAGGGATTTTCACGTGCCTCGAGATGACTGGGTGTTGTTGTGTCGTCTGCATCATCATGCTTCGTCGCTATTACGGTAGGAGGAAGGCAATGGCAAACCACCTCCTCTAGGACCTTGCCTAGTACGGCGGTGCGGGTCTCCCGCATCGTCCCCTACGCTCTGTCGAGGAGTATGGTTTTGTATCTGGGAGGCGGCGCGTGGGTATTAACGGGAAAAGGTAATACAAGTCGATACTGCAAGAACGTGGTTTACTGGTGCAAAAACAAGGTGATAAACGAGTACATAGCATTGTACGTAGGTGCGATGCTGAAACGGTGTCCTGGCTGGCTGGCTGCAGCTGATGAAATGGGCTGAAGCAGTCGCGGAGCTCGTAGACCTGGAGAGCACCCGCTAGAGGGCGCAGCCGTCGGTGTCTCTTGTAGTGCCAACCTAGCAGAGAGGAACTTCATTGTGGCAGCGTAGCTATAGATAGCACATATGGGACTTCATCATCATCATATAATCGAATATTACATCTTACGTAAAATATGAACAGAAATACAATGAAATTTCTTCTTCTTCTTGTAAGGAGAGAATGGCATGTTTGGGTTTCATAAATCCCAGCGACCACAAACTACTTTAAACGGCACCTCACGAAGTCCTATGCACAACTAAAAATACAAAAACATATTCCTACCACTCTACTGACATATCCCAGCAGTTTCCTGGAACTGAAAATTAGTGTGACACGCCATCTAACAATTAATTACAATAACTAATAATAAGGGATGGGTTATAATCCCGCACAACACTCCTGGATTAGTGTGTCACCCCAAGTCTTTCGATTCTGCCATTGACGCTTTTCTTATGCGGTGACTAATCAGGATGTGTCGAGATCTGTGAACTCTGTGTGAAAGTCAATCACTTTTGTGTCAACATAGTTTAGTGTATTCTTCCGATACAGTTACTGTTAATTACATTTTTAGGTGCAGTGTTGTACGAGATCGTCCAATGCACTACTGATCGATCGCATCTTTGTATATGATGACGACCACGACGCATCTGGCAATGGAGTCAAAACTGGCGTTCCTTTCTCCACAGCGTAGGAAATGCAGAACGTCATGAAGAGTGTGCACAGCTACTTTCGAATGACGAAACAAATGAAAGGATGGAAGATGCGACCTATTTGCTGACTATTATTTGCTGACTATTATTTGCTGACTATTATTTGCTGACTATTATTTGCTGACTATTATTTGCTGACTATTATTTGCTGACTATTATTTGCTGACTATTATTTGCTGACTATTATTTGCTGACTATTATTTGCTGACTATTATTTGCTGACTATTATTTGCTGACTATTATTTGCTGACTATTATTTGCTGACTATTATTTGCTGACTATTATTTGCTGACTATTATTTGCTGACTATTATTTGCTGACTATTATTTGCTGACTATTATTTGCTGACTATTATTTGCTGACTATTATTTGCTGACTATTATTTGCTGACTATTATTTGCTGACTATTATTTGCTGACTATTATTTGCTGACTATTATTTGCTGACTATTATTTGCTGACTATTATTTGCTGACTATTATTTGCTGACTATTATTTGCTGACTATTATTTGCTGACTATTATTTGCTGACTATTATTTGCTGACTATTATTTGCTGACTATTATTTGCTGACTATTATTTGCTGACTATTATTTGCTGACTATTATTTGCTGACTATTATTTGCTGACTATTATTTGCTGACTATTATTTGCTGACTATTATTTGCTGACTATTATTTGCTGACTATTATTTGCTGACTATTATTTGCTGACTATTATTTGCTGACTATTATTTGCTGACTATTATTTGCTGACTATTATTTGCTGACTATTATTTGCTGACTATTATTTGCTGACTATTATTTGCTGACTATTATTTGCTGACTATTATTTGCTGACTATTATTTGCTGACTATTATTTGCTGACTATTATTTGCTGACTATTATTTGCTGACTATTATTTGCTGACTATTATTTGCTGACTATTATTTGCTGACTATTATTTGCTGACTATTATTTGCTGACTATTATTTGCTGAAAATATACTGCATAAAATAACTGATTTTTTTCCCACAAAAATCAATAATATACTACATATAGACTTTCAAAGTACTGTGTGTACCTGTAGGAGTAAGATTCTCCAGGACATAGAATTACTGTACCGGAATAAAATTTGGGGAAATTGAATATACAGTAGTTTTTGCCTGTATCATAGGTTAAAAGAAAAGAATCTTTCGCTTCTCTTAGTTTCGTAAAAAAAATTTTCACACTACATACATGGTGATTCAGCTACCCCTAACGAATGGTTTTATGCAACCCACAATGCCTTTCAATGCCACGCTTGAGATTTCCGTATTCTCCCACACGCTAATGGGAAACTATAAGTCGTACAGAAAACATGAGCAGGACCTTTTAGTACGAAATTGAAATTTTGTACTGGAATAACTTTTCGCTGGAGGCCACGGTTTTCGAGTTATTCGAGGAAAACGTGCAACAGTGACCTTGAAGCGCATCTGCACCCCCACGCTCATCTCTCAGCAGCTGGGATGTCTCTTCTGTTGTTCATGGCACTCCCTCCTACCTCTTGACAGGAATGTCCGACTACACCAACTACTTCCGACATTTTCTGGCCTCTATCGATTGAGCTATTACGCCCTCAGCATAGTCGGGCAATCCGTTAACATATTAATTTAAATGTGCCCGTGGTGTCAATGACAAAAACTTTGTCAACGTTAACTAAAACTAATTAGATCGACATTTCAATCCAAAATTAACCCTTACAAGCACAATACTTTCGTAGTCAGAACTCCTGACGAATAGAACGATGTAGTTATTAATTTTATGCTGTTAAAATTCCCAAAATCGTTAGCTGAAATTTACACAATCGTCAGTTTTACAATATGTAAATGTTCAACTAAGACAGAGCTGTAAAAAGGCCAGCCGGCCGAAGTGGCCTAGCGGTTCTAGGCGCTACAGTCTGGGACCGCGCTACCGCTACGGTCGCAGGTTCGAATCCTGCCTCGAGCAAGGATGTGTGTGATGTTCTTAGGTTAGTTAGGTTTAAGTTGTTCTAAGTTCTAGGGAACTGATGATCTCAGGAGTTAAGTCCCATGGTGCTCAGAGCCATTTTGTAAAAAGGCCAATCTATTAAGACAAAAAAGGTAACATATGGGAAATAATTCGTGCAGTTACAAATTTATGTTCAGTGGTAGGAGAGAGTGCCATGAAAAGCATATTAGAAATCTTGACTGGTTGGAATGTAACTGTGGGAGTGAGTGTACTTTTGAAGCTCAATTTTGTACGTTTTTCATGAAAAACTGGAGAACTGTGGCCTCTAGCGAAAATGTGCCATAGTACAAAATTTAACTGCATTACATTTCCTATAGAAAGGCCCTGTTAATTTTTTCTGTTGGACTAATAGCTTGCACGTTGCAAGCGAGAGAATATGAAAATTTTGTGAACAGAATTTGAAGGTGGTGCTTGTTGCATAAAACCCATCAGTATCGGCAACTGATTTTCTGTAGACGATACGTAATCTCTGTGTTTCAGTCTAACTTAAGAGTATCATGCTCATGTTATGCTTTTCAACCCTTTGAGCCGCCGTGGTTTGGCTCTAAACTGAAATTTTATTCATTGTGTTTTTAAGTACCAGTTTCTTTAGCATCGGTTGTTCACGCTGAACGCACTGGTATCTGAAAAAAATGTAAAAAATTGTGGTTTGGGGCAAAAACAACTAGGGAACAAAGGGTTAATTAATACAGTAAGATGCTCAGAACAGCTCCTTTGAATTAGTGAGGTTTACCATATAATGCTTTTATTTCAGTGGAAATATGTCCGAAGCAGTGTTTCTGTTAGCTGGCCAGTTCTTTGTATAAACGCTGAAACTTTAACTTCGGACAAGCGCATTTCTCTGCTGCCGAGTAAAGACAGGTACATTTTTAAAAATGCATAATGTTCGTCAGGCATTGCTATAAAAAGTTAAACTGTTTCTTTTTTTCACTGTCTCGTCTTTCATTCCCTCGCACTGGAAAACGACATAAGGGATTTAATTTTTTTTTACTTTTTCATGTCTCATCTCAAGTTGCAGTTTAGGTTTATGGGAAGCGAAACAGAGGAGGCAAACGAGAAAAGGTTGGTGCATCGCCTTCAGTGTCTGGGAAAAACCACTGAGAAGCCTTTGTGAGTACTGCAAAATGCCGAGCACTTTAATTTCTGTACATAGACGGCGCGAACTTCTCTCGCTGGAATCACAGTTGCTTTCATACGAACGTTTCAAAAGGCGGAAAAAGAGAAAATGCTAGCAAGTAGAAGTATTTATTTTTTTGCGTTCACACTCGCTGTGTTTTCCGCCTCAGTCGAGTTGCTTTGCGACGGCAAACGCACCTAGTCTCTTCTTGTTTCGAAACTCCTTCATTTGTCAGCACCATACATTTGCTGGCGCATTTAAGATGTGCTGCTTGCTTGGCAACAGCTAAGCTGTCACAGCGCATTTCTTTAATTGGCGCCTGAAAGAGTCTATAACACTAGCACTGTTAGGTACTAATGCAATAAAATACAAAGCATACAAACCTTTAACAATTTCACATATCATTGTGTACTAGCCGTTTTCCAGGTTGGGGCCGAATCGCACAGTAGCCCTGGGTTTCGGTATAGGGCGGCGGTGGGTTGAGTGGACTGCTGTATCCTGTTGTGGGGTTGTGAACCACTGATGCCTCAACAGCAGTACATACGTCAACAAACTGGTCTCCCATTGGGAGAAGTGTCTTCATCGTCAGGGTGACTATGTTGAGAAATAAATATGTGGACATGGAGAATACAGATGGAAAACGTTAATGAAGTTTGTTTTATTTAAAGAGATTCGAGTTTCCACATAAAGAAATTCTGTAGCACTACTTTTCAGCACGCGCTCGTATATCTGCGCACATTTCGTCTTCAGTACTTTCGCGTGTTATGTTTTCCTATTTTTATCTTCTTGTTCATTGTGTTGGTATAGCCCTTCTGTATATTCTTTCCATCTTCTAGCCTTCCCTTGTTTGATTGTCATCTGACCTCTTGAGAATGTTGTCTTGAAACTCTTCCACTGGTCCGTGTTTGCATACAAAAACAATATCTGATTGTGGGTCCATCTTGATGCAGAAGACTTTTGCTGTGTATTTATTTATTTATTCACAAACTAGTTTCAGCCACGAATATCGTCATCATCAGTGGGTTCTTTGATTCTAAAACATGCAGAAGTAGCATACACATAAAACATTGTAAAACGTTATTACACGTGTACTGTTTGCTCCCGAATATAATTTATTAGTACGTTAGTACATTTACTATACGCCACAGCATGGTTTTACGATTGTTACCTCTGTTTCCAACATATTTTCTGCGTTTTTCTTTTTGTTGCCGCCATTTGTCTCGGCATACATCATGTCATCTGCACTCAAAGGATCTGGAAAGGCAGAGGCAGCACACGCAGCCAACACAGCAGACCACACATAATCAGGAAAAGGAAACAGACGGTACATACTAACATACAGTAATAGTGTAGCACATAGAACTGGAAACGTTTTGAAGAAGCAAGGGGTCACAGTAACATTCAGAACAAACAACACAGCTCTGCAAAGGCTAAGACCAAGCAAAAGAACCTCAGACAAATTCAGCAATGCTGGAATATACCAATTGGCATGTCAGGCTCGAGGCATAGAACAAACAAGCAGAAATTTTCGAACGTCGTACACAGAGGACATGAGAGCTTTAAAGAGTGACAGCACACGTTGCACTTTTACAGAACACCTAATAAACAAAAATCACAACACCACTAATGTCGAAAGTGACCTACACATCCTGAAACACAGCATAAGTTTATACCGAAAACTAACAAAGGAGAAAATGATTACATACAAAGATTACAGTGGAAGGACAAACCTTAATAAACGAGAAAACACACACACACACACACACACACACACACACACACACACACACACACACACACACACACACACACACACCAAAAGCCACCTTCCCGTCACATACAGAGACATAAAAACGACACGGAAGTCGTCAGAACTCCCGGTGCAATTTTCATAACTTTTTAGGAATATGCGATACATTTCTCACGACACACCTGGACACCCAAGTTGGCATAATGTTTTGGATTACGAACATGGTGCGAAAGTTACTTCCTTCGGTGCTTAGAAGTAGCTGCAAGCCGTCGAACGAACATGAGTATATGACCAACTACGTAACAACGTATAACACACCAAAACTTTATCCACAACACTACCGAAAACCCAATTTTATAACGCTGACGTACGTAATTTCAGGTTGTCTCTATTTACTAACAGCCACTCTTACAACTACAGATGACATTATGATTTCCGAAAAAACGGCAACAAAAAAAGCGCAGAAAATATTCCGAAAACAGCGACAACAATCACAAAACCATGCTGTGACGTATAGTAGATAAGGTATTACGAAAGTATTCACATAAAGCCATATTTGGAACCAAACGGTACACATGCAATGATGTTTTACAATGTTTTATGAGTATGTTATTTCTGCATGTTTTACAATCAAAGAACCCTCTGATGATGGCGATATTCGTCGCTGAGACTAGTTTGGGAATAAATAAATAACTAAATAAATAAAGTGCTTTCCACCAAGGCGGACCCAGAATCGCATATTTTTGTACCTGATATCTTAATTTCACACAGGCAGTTTTCTTTCATCCAGAGACGTCTAGAATTGGCGTATAGGAGCCATACTGCCTTGTTACTCCTAACCGCGGTTGATACGATACTGACAGCGAGGACAGATGAGCGCGCACGGTGTACGCTTATCAACATTACGCGGAAGTGTGTGTGCCGATTTTGGGCAGGCAGTCACGAAGGCGAACAGTGGGCTAACTTGATTCAAAACCTGGAAAAAATACAAAAAGACGATGCATGGCCGTCAGGAAGCCATAAGATGGGTAGCACTCCAGGCGTACTTTTTAACATATGTAACTACGTGTATCGACTTGAAACTAAACAATACCGATGTCGTACGAAACCGTTGGCTACAAAATTTTCTCTGCTTCTTTCCACTTCTATAAATGGCTCTCCAACGACCTCAGTAGTATAGTTAATAAGTTCAAATGTATCTGCGTCCGCACATTTGCGGGTTTTCAGGGGACGGTCATTTTTTTCCAACGTGCTGCTATGGCAGACGTTAAATACGGCGTCCTTCATTACTGGAATTCTCATGATGTATTATCCGAACAAAAAATGTCAGTTGGGCTTTCTGTAGAATGCTTGAGGAGCTATTCCCAATTCGGATATTTTTTCGCAAATTGGCAAATAATTTTTTTTACAAAATTAAAATTTCCCCAAATAATATTGTTTTCTTTTTTCGCGAAATGCAACAGAACTATTTAAATTTTGTGCAGAGAATTCTAGAGCTAAAACATATCAGAAACTCGGGATAAAAGTGTATTTCTCGAAAGCCGGATGCCAACTTCACCGGACTCAGAATATATTACAATAATGCCCAATGCCGACATCAGTCCACTTTGTTTTGATGCATGGAGATGCCACAATCAAAGCTGTTTTGTTTCCATTGGTGGGCTATCTGGAGACGTGCAAGAAGCTCGAGTAAGTATACCCGGTGTTACCGAGATCATCTTCCTAATACTCTCGAGAAAATGATACATGTGGTAGTCCATTGGTTTCTGGCATCTTCGGATCCACTCATCTGCAGGGCCCAGAATGAAATGAAACTATCATATGGCATTAATGGCCGGGATTGGCCCCTCCCTCTTAAGGAAGAAGTCTCTTCAGTTGGCGTCACATTGGGCGATTTGTGTGTCGGTGATATGGATGATGATATGGATGATGATATGGATGATGATGTGGATGATGATGATGTGGACGATGGCGGTGATGTGGACGATGGCGGTGATGTGGACGATGGCGGTGATGTGGACGATGGCGGTGATGTGGACGATGGCGGTGATGTGGACGATGGCGGTGATGTGGACGATGGCGGTGATGTGGACGATGGCGGTGATGTGGACGATGGCGGTGATGTGGACGATGGCGGTGATGTGGACGATGGCGGTGATGTGGACGATGGCGGTGATGTGGACGATGGCGGTGATACGGATGATGATGATGTGGGTGGCGATGATGAATCACTCAGTCCTCGAGAGGAGAAAATCTCCGACCCGGCCGGGAATCGCAGACGCACTAACCACTCAGCTAAGTGGGCAGGCCTATAATTCAGAAAATGACAACTGAAGAAGGTAAGTTGGTGCCACGTGACGTGAAAGATATGCTTTTCGAGCCATTTCCCAAAGATGATTTCGACAGTGACATTTCTGATAATTATAATGACGCAAGGCCGCGGTGGTCCAGCGGTTCAGGCGCTCAGTCCGGAACTGCGGGACTGCTACGGTCGCAGGTTCGAATCCTGCCTCGGGTATGGATGTGTGTGATGTCCTTAGGTTGGTTCGGTTTAAGTAGTTGTAAGTTCTAGGGGACTGATGACCACAGATAAGTCCCATAGTGCTCAGAGCCATTAGAACCATTAGAACCATAATGACGCAAGTTGTCTAATGTGAGTAGGTTTAGATTGAAAAATGTGACCCATGGAAAGAAAGATTTCATTATGGAAATTTCTACTTCTAATTCACTATCGCCAGCTTCACAATACTTTATACGAAGTTTTACTCAAATGTGCTATTTTTGTAATTTTTGATGCGCTAAATTGTATCTGCTATTTTAAATTTTATAATTCTTACATCGGATTCGGGATGAGGAAAACAGACCGGTTAAAACCTATTCCGGTATTTTAGTTACGAATAACCGGTATTTTTCGGTATTTGTTTAGTCTCAGTTGTAACAGGTGTTTTCTACATTTTACCAATAACTAGGGAAAAAATCAAACTATCAATTAGCCACAGTAGTAGCGTAAAAATTTGATTTTTAAATAAACACTGTCCGCCGAGAACTCCTTAAAGCGAATATTTGTGGGCGAGCTGCAATAACGGAACCATTAGTGAAGACAACAACAGCAAAGCAGCGTAAAAGATGGTGTTAGGAGCATAAATCCTAGACAGCTGATAAGTGAAAACACGTCATACGCTCCGTTACGTCTGGAGAAGGCCAAGATAAGCCTACAATCCTGATTGCTCGATTCCAACGGGTAAGCATGGAGGTGGGTGTGTGATAGTATGGGCAGCCATATCATGGTATTCTGCTGGTCCCATCGTTACTCGCAAAGGCCGTGTTATACCCAACAGTTACGTGAACATTTTAGGTGATCAGGTGCATTCCGTGATTCAGACTTTGTTTCCGAACAATGATGCCGTATTTCAGGACGACACAGCCAGGACATTACAATCGTTCTATGAGGAACATGCAACTGAACCGAAGCGTCTTCCCTGGCCTGCACAGTCCCTGGATAAATGTTTTGAAAACATTATCAGCGATCTTATATAACATATATAATTAAAAAACATTCTTGATCGGAAATATCTTTTAATCGGAGTGACCGGTTTCAATCCTTAAGGATCATCTTCAGACTCCAGAACGGCAAGTGGACTTCCATGGAGCAAGCTGCGCCGACCCACTACGTTAAACTGACTGCTTGCTCCACCGTTGCTATTCACAATATACATAAATGACCTGGTCGATGACATCGGAAGTTCACTGAGGCTTTTTGCAGATGATGCTGTGGTGTATCGAGAGGTTGCAACAATGAAAAATTGTACTGAAAAGCAGGAGGATCTGCAGCGAATTGACGCATGGTGCAGGGAATGGCAATTGAATCTCAATGTAGGCAAGTGTAATGTGCTGCGAATACATAGAAAGATAGATCCCTTATCATTTAGCTACAAAATAGGTCAGCAACCGGAAGCAGTTAATTCCATAAATTATCTGGGAGTACGCATTCGGAGTGATTTAAAATGGAATGATCATATAAAGTTGATCGTCGGTAAAGCAGATGCCAGACTGAGATTCATTGGGAGAATCCTAAGGAAATGCAATCCGAAAACAAAGGAAGTAGGTTACAGTACGCTTATTCGCCCACAGCTTTAATACTACTCAGCAGTGTGGAATCCGTACCAGATAGGGTTGATAGAAGAGATAGAGAAGATCCAATGGAGAGCAGCGCGCCTCGTTACAGGATCATTTAGTAATCGCGAAAGCGTTACGGAGATGATAAACTCCAGTGGAAGACTCTGCAGGAGAGACGCCCAGTAGCTCGGTACGGGCTTTTGTTAAAGTTTCGAGAACATACCTTTACCGAAGAGTCAAGCAGTATATTGCTCCCTCCTACGTATATCTCGCGAAGAGACCATGAGGATAAAACCAAAGAGATTAGAGCCCACACGGAAGCATACCGACAACCCTTCTTTCCACAAACAATACGAGACTGGAATAGAAGGGAGAACCGATAGAGGTACTCAGGGTACCCTCCGCCACACATCGTCTGGTGGCTTGCGGAGTATGGATGTGGATGTAGATGTAGAATTGCACCAACTCTAGTCTGGAAGTACTTGAAGGACTTCGGTACCAATGAAGTACAATGCTCCATTTGCGTTAAAAGATAAACGACAGGAGGAGCCGCAACAAATTCGTGACATCATACACTTCTGGAAATTGATATAAGAACACCGTGAATTCATTGTCCCAGGAAGGGGAAACTTTATTGACACATTCCTGGCGTCACATACATCACATGATCACACTGACAGAACCACAGGCACATAGACACAGGCAACACAGCATGCACAATGTCGGCACTAGTACAGTGTATATCCACCTTTCCCAGCAATGCAGGCTGCTATTCTCCCATGGAGACGATCGTAGAGATGCTGGATGTAGTCCTGTGGAACGGCTTGCCATGCCATTTCCACCTGGCGCCTCAGTTGGACCAGCGTTCGTGCTGGACGTGCAGACCGCGTGAGACGACGCTTCATCCAGTCCCAAACATGCTCAATGGGGGACAGATCCGGAGATCTTGCTGGCCAGGGTAGTTGACTTACACCTTCTAGAGCACGTTGGGTGGCACGGGATACATGCGGACGTGCATTGTCCTGTTGGAACAGCAAGTTCCCTTGCCGGTCTAGGAATGGTAGAACGATGGGTTCGATGATGCTTTGGATGTACCGTGCACTATTCAGTGTCCCCTCGACGGTCACCAGAGGTGTACGGCCAGTGTAGGAGATCGCTCCCCACACCATGATGCCGGGTGTTGGCCCTGTGTGCCTCGGTCGTATGCAGTCCTGATTGTGGCGCTCACCTGCACGGCGCCAAACACGCATACGACCATCATTGGCACCAAGGCAGAAGCGACTCTCATCGCTGAAGACGACACGTCTCCATTCGTCCCTCCATTCACGCCTGTCGCGACACCACTGGAGGCGGGCTGCACGATGTTGGGGCGTGAGCGGAAGACGGCCTAACGGTGTGCGGGACCGTAGCCCAGCTTCATGGAGACGGTTGCGAATGGTCCTCGCCGATACCCCAGGAGCAACAGTGTCTCTAATTTGCTGGGAAGTGGCGGTGCGGTCCCCTACGGCACTGCGTAGGATCCTACGGTCTTGGCGTGCATCCGTGCGTCGCTGCGGTCCGGTCCCAGGTCGACCACTGGCGACAACATCGATGTACTGTGGAGACCTCACGCCCCACGTGTTGAGCAATTCGGCGGTACGTCCACCCAGCTTCCCGCATGCCCACTATACGCCCTCGCTCAACGTCCGTCAACTGCACATACGGTTCACGTCCACGCTGTCGCGGAATGCTACCAGTGTTAAAGACTGCGATGGAGCTCCGTATGCCACGGCAAACTGGCTGACAATGACGGCGGCGGTGCACAAATGCTGGGCAGCTAGCGCCATTCGATGGCCAACCCCGCGTTTCCTGGTGTGTCCGCTGTGCCGTGCGTGTGATCATTGCTTGTACAGCCCTCTCGCAGTGTCCGGAGCAAGTATGGTGGGTCTGACACACCGGTGTAAATGTGTTCTTTTTTCCATTTCCAGGAGTGTATAACGAGAAAACTTGAAACTTAACAATTCGTTCATAATTTACAACAAAAGTAGAAAATTGATTTGTGGCCTGTGTATAATATGCCTATGTCTTCTTGCAGCCCTTGAAAACGGACAAATTAACGCGAATAATAGTGTTCAGCAACCTCATCTTTTACCCTTTAGCCCCGATAATTCTAACGCCCAAATAGTGACATGATCCATGATTGTAACATGATTTTGAGTAGTTTCAAACACTTATAATCAACAGGAGAATACTGTTAATTTTTGCCGTTTTGAATCATTTATCACTTTTTGTGAAAAGCAGCGAACAGTGAACGAACAAAGTTTTCTTTTATTTGCCTGTTTAATGTATTATTTTGATTCTGCGTATCTTGCAACTAAGCGAGACAACTTTTTTCAATGTTTCTTCCACTTTTACGTTTATTACGATAAATACAAAGGATATTCGGAAAGTAAGTTCCGATCGCCCGCGAAATGAAAACCACTGTCACAATGAAAAATGTTTGATTTGCAACAGCTAGCTACCAACTTCCAGCTACTTATCTACATAGTCGCCGATCCGACTTCCACATTCGTCGTAGCGTTGTACCAACTTTCCAATACCCTCGTCATAGAAGGCCGCCGCCAGTGTTCTCCGCCAGTTCCCTGCACTGATGAACCTCTCGTTTAGTGCGCAAAAATGTTGTCTCCATAGCCAGCGACTCATGTGAGCAGAGATGAATCTCAGAGGGAGCCATTTACGGGCTGCAGTGTGGTTGAGCAAACACTTCCCATCGAACAGGTTCCAGGAGGATCGTCATTATCCCTGCAGTGTGCAACTGAGAAGTGTCCTGAAGAATCGGCCGGTGTGGTCGAGCGGTTCTAGGCGCTACAGTCTGGAACCGCGCGACCGCTAGGGTCGCAGGTTCGAATCCTGCCTCGGGCATGGGTGTGTGTGATATCCTTAGGTTAGTTAGTTTTAAGTAGTTCTAAGTTCTAGGGGACTGAAGACCTTAGAAGTTAAGTCTCATAGTGCTCAGAGCCATTTGAACCATTTGTCCTGAAGAGGGATCCGCATGTCACTTATGCTATGTGGGCTGCATAGCTTCAGGCGAAATCTTTCACCAGGCCCTCATACCTGGCTGGATACACTATTGCTCTAGGCATCTTTACGTATCCACTGTGGGCCCAGAACTGAGAAGAGCGACGTAACGCTATAGACAGGCGCCCTAGAAGAGACACTACCAAACATATCTCTGCGAAGCTTCATCAGGTTTTCACAGTGGTGTCCATTTGGCGACCAACCGGAAATTACTTTCCGAATAGCCCTCGCAATAGGAATCGAACACCGAAAATGCTTTCTTTCAGAAACCGGTTACTTCGAGCAGTTTTGGCGTTCAGGTTAAATTGGTTTTGAAAAAGCTATGTAACCGAAAACCATGGCTGATAAAGCTGCCAAGGAAGCATGTTGGGATGGTGCTGTCCATCAATGTCCCATCCCATTGCACGCCATTATCTCATTTTCGGACAGATGCATCAGGCGTCAGTGGGAGACTGAATGTTTGCAGGTGTCGGACAGCAAACTGCGGTCCCTCAAACCGACCACAAAAGCTTGGTAGGATTCGTGTCAGCCTCGTTGCTGGAAGGAGCTTTTGCTTACCAGACTGCACATCGGGAACAGCCCTTTCACACATGGCTTCCTCCTTCGGGGGGAGGATCCACCTTTCTGTGAAGTTTGTGGCGTGCCGCTTTCAGTTCAGCATATTGTGGCTACGTGTGTCTTGTATACTGATAATAGGGCAGCCCTTCATCTCGCTGGGGATCTGCCCACTGTCCTCGCAGATACCGATACCAGTGTTAATAGAGTGGAGAAATTTTGTGAACTGTCAGGCCTCATCCCTAAACTGGTGGCGAAGGGCGACAGACTTCCGTACGTTATACACTGCTGTGCATGTGGAGACAGCCTTCCTCCCCACCCATGAGATTCCATGTTGACTTTTCGTCAGGGCGCTGATGACTGTGACGTCGAGCGCCCCCTCAACCCAACTCATCATCATCATCGTAACCGAAAACCAGTTGTTTGTCAGCGATAACCACCATCTCTACATCGGATTCCTTATCAGCGACCTAAAGAATCTAAAAAGAACAGTTTCGTACGATTTTATATTCATATTTCTGTTGCGTTCAGGTTTTGAAGCGAACTGGCCCATGGTCCGGCGCTCTGGAACAGAGCAAAATCTGCGGGACTGCCGGCGACAGTCAGAGAGGCGCGCGGGAGATTTTTTTGTTGTGCGTTTTGTAGCTGGGCAGACAGAGGACCCGTAGCGACGCGGCAGAGTTTAGCGGCCGTGTGTTTTACTGCTGTTTGCCGCGCAAACAAAGCACAAAGCAGGGTACGAAACAAGCGCGGCCTGCAACTCTAGACCGGCATCCACTGTGGCCTGGGCAAAAAATCACCGAGCGGCCACTGGAAGCCGCTAGTGTGACGTCACACTCTCTGGCTCTGCCTTCACCTGGTCCGCGATGGGAAAGGTCGCGAAAAAGCCAAACATTTGCGACGTGGGACGGAACCAACTTTACAGACGAATGGAAAAACTGGTAGAAGTCGACCTCGGGGAAAATCAGTTTGGATTTTGTAGAAATGTTGGAACACGTGAGGCAATACTGACTCCACGACTTACCTTAGAAAATAGATTCCTAGCATTTCTAGTCTTAGAGAAAGCTTTTGACAATGTTGACTGGGGTACTTTCTTTCAAATTCTGAAGGTGGCAGGGGTAAAATACAGGGAGCGAAGGGCTATTTACAATATGTACAGAAACCAGATGGTAGTTACAAGAATCGAGGCATATGAAAGGGAAGCAGTGGTTGGGAAGAGACTGAGACAGGGTTGTAGCCTCTCCCAGCTGTTATTCAAGCTGTATATTGAGCAAGCAGTGAAGGAAAAAAAAAGAAAAGTTCGGAGTAGGTATTAAAATCCATGGAGAAGAAATGAAAACTTTGAGGTTCGCCGATGACATTGTAATTCTGTCAGAGACGGCAAAGGACTTGGAAGAGCAGTTGAACGGAATGGACAGTGTCTTGAAAGGAGGATATAAGATGAACATCAACAAAAGCAAAACAAGGATAATGAAATGTAGTCGAATTAAGTCGGGTGATGCTGAGGGAATTAGATTAGGAAATGAGACACTTAAAGTAGTAAAGGAGTTTTGCTATTTGGGGAGCAAAATAACTGATGATGGTCGAAGTAGAGAGGATATAAAATGTAGACTGGCAATGGCAAGGAAAGCGTTTCTGAAGAAGATAAATTTGTTAACATCGAGTATAGATGCAAGTGTCAGGAAGTCGTTTCTGAAAGTATTTGTATGGAGTGTAGCCATGTATGGAAGTGAAACGTGGACGATAAACAGTTTGGACACGAAGAGAATAGAAGCTTTCGAAATGTGGTGCTACAGAAGAATGCTGAAGATTAGATGGGTAGATCACATAACTAATGAGGAAGTATTGAATAGGATTGGGGAGAAGAGAAGTTTGTGGCACAACTTGACCAGAAGAAGGGATCGGTTGGTAGGACATGTTCTGAGGCATCAAGTGATCACCAATTTAGTATTGGAGGGCAGCGTGGAGGGTAAAAATCGTATAGGGAGACCGAGAGATGAATACACCAAGCAGATTCAGAAGGATGTAGGTTGCAGTAGGTACTGGGAGATGAAGAAGCTTGCACAGGATAGAGTAGCATGGAGCATCAAACTAGTCTCAGGACTGAAGACAACAACAACAACAACAACAACAGCAGGAAACCTACAGTACAATTGAAATTACTTGATAGTTGACACTCCAAGCCTTGGAGCCGGTTTCCTCCGATCACAGCGCACAACGCCAAATCCGAACTGTTGCTAAACTGTCGCTGTCTGGAGTGCAGCATTAGATAAGCTTTGCACGGCATTGCGTGAAGCCGAATTTATGAAGGCTGTCAAATGACCGTTGCGACTGTGACACCAGAGTCATTAATACGACAGCTTATTTTAGTGTAAACGCATAGCGTAGTTGTTAACACACAAACTTGAATACAGCGAAATTTATTATTTTTCTAAATCTAACCCAAAGATATCGATTATCATTTTTGTTCAGTTAATAGGTTTTTTGTGTGTGTTTATTTTTATTTCCAGTTCTGTGACGTATCATTTTCATCGTCGTACTGACTTTTTATTTGTTCTTATTTTTCTTCCTATCATTCTTTTTTCGCTTGGAATCTGCTTGAGTCGGGTATAATCTGCAACCAAGTGCCAACCAGGACTGCTCCACGGTTGATAACCTAACATAGCGTGTAGCTAGTGAGACGATTGTTTCGGATAGCCAATTACAGTTTGCTTTTACAACTGAAACAAAAATTTTGTTGCGGAAGGTAGCCATGCAAACAAAAATATTAGAGAGATTTTTCTGTATTGAGTTTGCTCGTAGAGGTTAGCCTTCAGCGATCATGATTTTAGTTCTACCGCAGACTGTTGGTCGCCGTTTTTCGGATACTCTGAACTTCACGAGGTTGTGGCTAGATTTGGACACGAGTGCTATAAAACTCGTAGTCTGCCGCAGTGCAGTCATTGGTCTCTTAAAATCGGCTCTACGCAGATCGTCTCCTATTTTCGACGTGCTGTACCTCGCGACTGCCGCTTCCAACATCGTTCCGCGCTACACATTAGCAGCATTTTGGAGTGACCCGCCAAGTTTGTGTGTAGACTATAAACGAACCGTAGACGACGGCGGATATGGCAACACTGTAGAGCTAAGTGACAGACGACAAAAGTGAAATAATGTTAATCGGACTACAGCACTTTTTGGGTGGGTTCAATTTTGTGGTCTAACGCAGGGTTTCTCAAACTGCGTACCTCGGCAAGTGAATAAATGCTCCGCGAGAAACTATTAATAACATGGTGGTTCTTTTTCAATATTTTATCAGTAGTAATTACTTTTTAAAATTGTATTATGATTTCTGTGTTAGGAATTATGATTTAAAATTGAAGTAAAGAAATTCTCATTTTTTTAAAAAAATTATTAGCTTTTAAAATGGGTAAAGTGTTCCTTCAAAGTACCAGGCTTCTCAGGGTGACCCACCAGAGGAAAAGTTAGGGAGCCCCTGGTCTAAAACCGAGCGAGGTGGCGCAGTGGTTAGACACTGGACTCGAATTCGGGAGGACGACGGTTCAATCCCGCGTCCGGCCATCCTAAACCAGGTTTTCCCGTGATTTCCCTAAATCGCTCCAGGCAAATGCCGGGATGGTTCCTTTGAAAGGGCACGGCCAACTTCCTTACCCATCCTTTCCTGATCCGATGAGACCGATACCGATGACCTCGCCGTCTGGTCTTCTTCCCCAAACAACCCCCCCCCCCCCCCCCCCGCGGTCTAAAGTACACGTCAAGTTAATATCTTTAGCAAACTCGCAGCTGTGATAAACAAATACTTCAGGTTTTTTTAAAGTCTCAAAGCTACTGTAATATAATAAAATCACACGATTCTGAGACCCGCAGCTCAGAAACTATTCAAAGGAAAATTTTCAAATAAAATTAAAGTTGAAGGTAATGTTACATGGTGGTGGTCATACAGAATTTTTAAAAAGATTTTACCTTATTTTTCATAATTTTTTTCATATTAACCCTCAGAAATACCGTTTTACGAGGGTCGGTCAAAAAGTAATGCCTCCCATTTTTTTTCTACTTAAAAAAATTAAGTTAAGTGAAAAATTTGAATTTGGCGCCATTCCTCAAACCTTCTGCAATCCACTGCAGTAGTAACTTTCTGTGTCAACAGGTGGCAGCACAGCAGAAGTTTGTAAGATGGCCGACATCGATGTTCGTTTGAGACAGCGTTGTGTGATTGAATTCTTGAATGCAGAAGGTGAAACGCCCATACGCATTCATGAAAGACTGAAGAAGGTGTATGGTGTTGTGACAGTGGATGTCAGCACTGTTAGACGATGGGTTCGTCGTTGTAAGGAAGCTGAAGGGCAAACACCGTTGACTGACGAAAAGCGGAGCGGCAGGCCGGTGAGCGCAGTGACTCCACACAACATTCAGCAAGTTGATGACATCATTCGTGGTGACCGTCGGGTGACTGCAGATGAAGTGTGTCGCATTATTTCTCTTAGTAAAGGCAGTGTGATCACGATTATTAAACAATTGGGGTACTCAAAAGTTTGTGCACGGTGGGTTCCAAGAATGTTAACCGATCAGAATAAAGAGGCAAGGAAAACAATAGCCTCCCAACACTTGCAGCGCTTCCGTTTGGAGGGAGATGAGTTTCTGAAAAAAACTGTGACCGGGGACGAAACATGGGTGCATTTTTTTGAACCCGAATCAAAGAGGCAGTCAATGGAGTGGCGTCACACAAGCTCGCCGAGGAAGAAAAAATTCAAAACTGTGCGATCGGCAGGGAAAGTTATGGCAACAGTTTTCTGGGATACAGAGGGTGTGATTCTGGTTGATTTTTTGGAGCAGGGATGCACAATAAATTCTGTTCAATACGTCACAACCCTCAAAAAACTTAAAGCACGTCTTCAGCGAGTTCGCCCAACAAAATCAATGGCAGATGTTCTTCTTTTGCATGACAATGCAAGACCACACACCAGTCGTCACACCTCTGACGAGATTGTCAAAATTGGATGGGAAGTTTTGCCTCATCCCCCATACAGCCCTGACCTAGCACCATCAGACTTCCATCTGTTCGGGCCACTAAAAGAAGCTCATCGTGGGATTCATTTTGAAGATGAGGAGGCCGTCAAAACATCCGTGCGTCAATGGCTTAGGAAGCAGAGCTGTGATTTTTACCGTGCTGGGATACATGCCCTTGTTCAAAGATGGACCAAAACTGTAGAGATGGGCGGAGATTACATTGAAAAATGACAAAATGATCCTCAATGTTGTGGTTTTCAACCTATGTGATTGCATTTAAATTTCCTGACAATTAAACGTAGAAAAAAATAGGAGGCATTACTTTTTGACTGACCCTCGTATTTGGAATAAAAATTATGCCATATAGTTCAGCATTTCAGTTACAAATAATATTACTGAACTTTTTATGATATCTTTAATGGAGAGCCGTTCCAAAAAAAAAAAAAAAGAGGGAGTGGGAGGGAGGGAGGGAGGGAGGGAGGGAGGGAGGGAACTCGCAGCAGAAGGTGTTGGAGCTGTATGCTGTGTCACAACTTCCTCGTGACGTGATCTTTCAACCAGATGTCCATTATGCGAACTTGTGAGGGATTTCGTGGGTCCTGGCCGCTGAATTGGGGGACGCAGTCCTTTGATTGCTTCGTCCCCTCTAGGGATGGTGGTTATCGCTGACAAACAACCGGTTTTCGGTGACGTTGCTTTTTCAAAGCCAATTTAAACTGAGCCACAGGCATTCCACTATTTGATGTTTTCCTGTGGTGCACATATATAGGTGTATTACGTGTGTCAAAACTGGAAACATTATTTTAAGTTACCATGTTTGCAGAAATATACCGTCAATGAGTATCTAAATTACTTGTTAATCTATTATATTTTGTGTTACATGTTTAATGGGGACACTTTGTGTTGATTATTTAATTATTTTTTTCCACAGTCCAGACAATGGGCTCCATAAAACTTAAAACTGAAATCAATATAGTAAAAACGAGGTTCCTGCCTATGTAAGTTTAATTTTTATTAACTATTATGTTATTGTTACGTACCTTCAACAACATACATTCAGCTACAAAATGTGATTCACTGAAATCCGATATAAGGTTTGTGTTGACTAACATGGCAGACAAATTGTCGCATTGGGAAAATACCGCAAATGTTACCTACTTTTAACTAGATAACTAGCATACATTTAGGACACAACTTTAAAAGACTTTCTTTCTTTTACAGTAATTGACATGATTAAAAATTTGTAATAATTTAAAAAAAATAGTACCTCAATTTTATTATTTCTTGTCCAATTTGAAATGGAATAGCCCGTACATGATCTGCCGTAGTATCTAAGAGAAGTGAACAGAACTTTCTGCTATGGAAGTGCGTCGGCACTTATAAAATTTATATCTTTATTGGTATTAACCAGATTCAGATAAACAAGATATAGGTTATGAGCTGTTGTTAACGGTAGTCGATTCAGCTGTACAGAATTCACATGCGATACCTGATACTGGCGCGATAGCGCGATGACATACAACAAGAGGATTAATTGGTTCATTGAAAGTTAGACGTTTACAGAAGCATGACATTCTGGTATCATAGTAGCGGTATAGCTCAAGATCAAAACACGCAAGTGACTCATATTTACATAAATGAGCTGATGGATAAGTATAATACGATTAAATGTGAAAATTAAGAGAAAGTGATAAGGAATAATACAGCCCACGTATAAATGGTCAGGAAGCGTAGTATGTTGTCATTTTGGCACACTTCTTTTCTTGTTTGCATTACTTTAAGGTCAATATTTAATGACACTATCTTGGATACGAATCAGCCTTAAGTATATGCCACTTAGGCATAATTTTCTCGTTTCGTTAGCGCGCATGCCACGCCATAGACTATATTAATGAATTGTGAATATATTCTGTTATGAGAACAAGACGCTGCTGTGTTCCGTTATATTCTTTATTGCTAGAGGCCTGTTTCGGCATGTTTGCCGTCTTCAGTTTATAGCAGGTGGTCTCCACATCCATACGACAGCGATCTCTCGGTAGTTGTGACACTACTGTATAAGTTTGCTCCTTTGATGCTGCTGTGCCTATGGCAGATGTTATAACTTTTGCTGGAGCAGGTATCTGCGTAGTTGTCGAATTGTTGTTGTTGTTGTTGTTGTTGTTCTGGCGGTCTTCAGTCCAGAGACTGGTTTCATGCAGCTGTCCATGCTACTCTATCCTGTGCAAGCTTCATCTTCTGCTTAGTGTGTTCATCTCTTGGTCTCCCTCTACAATTTTTACCCTCCACACTGCCATCCAATGCTAATTGGTGGTCCGTTGATGCCTCTGATCATGTCCTATCAACTGACCCCTTCTTCTAGTCAAGTTGGGCCACAAATTCCTCTTCTCCCCAATTCTAGGCAGTACCTGCTCATTAGTTTCGTGATCTACCCATCTGATCTTCAGCAATCTTCTGTAGCACCTCATTTCTAAAGCTTCTACTCTCGTCGTGTCTAAACTATTTATCGTCCATGCTTCACTTCCGCACATCACTACACTCATACAAATACTTTCAGAAATGACTTCCTGACACTCAAATTTATACTCGATGTTAACAAATTTCTCTTCTTCAGAAACGCTTTCCTTGCCATTGCCAGTCTACATTTTATATCCTCTCTACATCGACCATCATCAGTTATTTTGCTCCCCTAATAGCAAAACTCCTTTACTACTTTCTCATTTCCTAATCTAATTCCCTCAGCATCACCCGACTTAATTCGACTACATTCCATTATCCTCGTTTTGCTTTTGTTGATTTTCATCTTATACCCTCCTTTCAAGACACTGTCCATGCCGTTCAACTGCTCCTCCAGGTCCTTCGCTGTCTCTGACAGAATTACGATGTCACTGTCAACCTCAAAATTTTTATTTCTTCTCCATGGATTTTAATTCCTACTCCAACTTTTTCTTTTGTTTCCTTTACTGCTTGCTCAATATATAAATTGAATCATATCGGGGATAGGCTACAGCCCTGTCTCACTCCCTTCCCAACCATTGCTTCCCTTTCACGCCCCTCGACTCTTATAACC
Organism: Schistocerca gregaria; assembly: GCF_023897955.1. NCBI lineage: Eukaryota > Metazoa > Arthropoda > Insecta > Orthoptera > Acrididae > Schistocerca > Schistocerca gregaria. Next base: position 194,264,814 of record NC_064929.1, on the reverse strand, counting down.
GTCATCTGGTTTCTGTACAAATTGTAAATAGCCTTTCGCTCCCTGTATTTTACCTCTGCCACCTTCAGAATTTGAAAGAGAATATTCCAGCAACATTGTCAAAAGCTTTCTCTAAGTCTACAATGCCATAAGCGTAGGTTTGCCTTTCCTTAATCTGTCTTCTAAGATAAGTCGTACGGTCAGTATTGCCTCACGTGTTCCAACATTTGTACGGAATCCAAACTGATCTTCCCAGAGGTCTTCTGCCAGTTTTTCCATTCGTCTGTAAAGAATCCGTGTTAGTGAAACTTCCTGGCAGATTAAAACTGTGTGCCAAACCGAGACTCGAACTCGGGACCTTTGCTTAGATGAGCACTTGCCCGCGAAAGGCAAAGGTCCCGAGTTCGAGTCTCGGTTTGGCACACAGTTTTAATCTGCGAGGAAGTTTCACATCAGCGCGCACTCCGCTGCAGAGTGAAAATCTCAATCTGGAATCCGTGTAAGTTCTAATGGTATGTTGCCTGTTCCCGGGCCCTTGCTTGGACTTGGATCTTTCAGTGCTCTGTCGCACTCTTAGACAGTATCATATCTCTCATTTCATCTTCATCTACGTCCTCTTTCATCTCCATAATATTGTCCTCAAGTACATCGCCCTTGTCGAATTATGAAAGTTTAATTTCGTGACAGCTGTCACGTTCATGCGAAATTTCGTAATTGTAGGTCAGAGGGAGGTACCCTATAGATTTTGATGAGTTAGATTGAGAGTATCGAAATGAGTGACATAAATGACCACGTTCGACCTGATATTTTCTATCCGTCAACTGATGGAAAAAAGTTAGGAGTATAACAAAAGGGTGATAATGGTTTTTATAGACATAGAAAAGGCATATGGCTCAGTCGACAGGGAAAGACTCTGGGAAGAACTGAAGAAGATGGATACATTAAAGTTATAAAGACAATGTACAGAGGCCACAATTGTAGAATTAGGACACCATTGTGGAACTCTGAATACTTCGAAATAAGACAAGGACTTAAGCAAGGAAGTATTCTATCTCCTGCGCTTTTTAATGTTGTGATGGAGGGAATGAATAGGGCAGTTAAAGATATAGTAAAAGAAAAAGACAAAAAGATGATTTTTGCAGATGATATGGTAATATGGGGTGATAGAGGTAGATGTACATTTACAGCTTGATGCGTGGAAGGAAATAATGAAAAGATATGGATTAAAAATAAATAAAGATAAGAGTGAAGTAATGGTATGTAGAAGAGAGAAAGGAATCAATGGAAATATTACCTTGAATGGAGAACCCCTCAAAGTGGTAGAAAGTTTTACTTATTTAGGGAGTGAAATATCTAGGGATGGAAGAATAACTAACGAAATTAATAGGAGGTTACAGAAGGGAGGCAATTTCTACCAAACAATAAAACATCTGATTTGGAATAATGAGGTGTCAGAAAGAGCAAAACTCCTTATGTATAAGAGTTATTACATCCCTATTGTCACCTATGGTGGAGAAACATGGACAATGACAGAAAGGGACTGAAGCAGACTGCAAGCAGGGGAAATGAAATTTCTCAGAGCAGTTAAGGGAAAAACAAGAATGGACAGAGTAAGGAATGTAGAGATTAGAAAGGACCTCAAACAAGAAAGTATGAGAGAAGTAATTACAAGAAAGAGATTAAGATGGTATGGGCATGTTAAGAGGCAGAGACTCCCCAAAATTATGGAAGAACTAAAGATGAATGGGAAAAGACCTAGAGGGCGCCCAACAATAAGGTGGAAAATGGGAGTGAGAATATCTGTGGAAAGGAGAGTTGTGACCTGGCGGCAAGTGGAGGAAGAAAAGTGGTGGGAGGACCGAGACAAATGGAGAGGACTCGTCAGCACCCAGACCCGGCAGTAACTGGGGCGGGGGAATTCGGATATAGATAGATAGAAATGACCATACCTTTAGATTGCATTGACTAAGAAGCTCCAATGCTTAACACCACCAAGGAACCGCGTATGTAACATACATTTCATCTTGATACGACTACGTGTTCCAGAGACGTGACGGCGTTTTAAAAAAGCAACAGGAACGTGGCCGCGGAGCGTGTATTCCGTGCTCGTTACAATCTCACACGTCATGCCCCAGTCCCGTCGCAGGTTCTATCAAAGTTTTGAGGAAGGATGGTACGATACCAAAGAGGTGATAGAAATGCGAGACGCGTGTGCACGCCAGAAAATTGTACAAGAGTGGAAGAAGCCTTCAGCCAAAGCCCCAGGCGTTCTGCAACTTAACGCATCGGATCGCAGCGTGCGGCGAATATTGCACAAAGAATGCAATACCGCCCACACAGAATTCAGATAGTGCAAAAATTGAACGCGGACGACCCCCCAAAGATGCTACGCTTTTGCCGGGATTTGTTGGAACTGTGGCACAATCCGATCATGACTGACAAGACTAAATTTTTGTGTGTCGCGCTTCGTTAACAAGCAGAACTTCAGATACTGGCACGTGATGATCCTGAAATGCTTCATGAAACGCCACTTCTGTCTGAAAGTTGTAGTGTGGTGTGGCGTTTCGTCGTTTGAAATCACAGGCGCCTTATTCCTTTTTTTTTATTAAATGCCGTTACTGTGAACACAGAATATTATGTTCACGTGCTGAACCATTTCCCAGTGCGAGAGCTTGCTGATCTTCCAAGAAGACGGAGCCACACTGCGCACCTCCCGACATCCTATTAGTGCGCTACAGAACATTTTTCCTGGTCTTCTCATCTTTTGGTCTCAAAGATCTCCTCGTTTGCTTTCTCGCTTTGGGACTACTTGAAATCTCACATCATCTGGTGTGAGGCACCACACACTATCCAGGAACTGAAGGATCAAAGTCGAGGCAGTTAATCAAATTCCAGAGCCAGTCCTGCAAGATGTGATGTCTAACTTCCGTAAAAGACGTGGAACGTGTGTGAAGGAAAATGGCGGCGAGCTACGCGATGTCATCTTCAAGTGATGAGAGTTTCAAACTGCGAGCATTGTAAATTCATTTTGGACTTCTTTTATATAGCCGTAAATAAATTGCATCGCTGGTGGAGGTTCCAAAATCGCCCATTTCGCTGCCGCACATGTTAAACGCACATTACAGTGACTGGCAAGTCTAGGATGTCCATAGCTGAAGTCCCAGTTTGAAAAGCCTAAAGACAGAGAACCACTGCTCAGAATGTCGTCATATGCGAACAACATATCATTGACGCAGGGGGGATCGTCACGGAACAAAAGAAAATAAAAGAAATAACGAAAAATTTACCATCAGACGGCCCTGTAAGCTTCTTAACGTAAATGGGGTCGGCTACAAATGACAGACGAATCGCTATACGACGGCTGTTGTTGGATTTTTACATTACACCATCCTTGCACAATTTCGGCACTCATCAGTTGTGACACATTACTTACGTAAGTGGGTTCACCACGGCAAGATCGTACCACATCGCATGGGAAAAATTGGTTTCTAATTCTCATGGGGTCAAAAACCTCTTAAAAAGCAGTGGTGTACGGAACGACGTCACTGGGGACGGGAATGCACTAGACAGTGTTTTGGAACGAATCCAGGTTGTGTTTCTTTGAAAATGTTGACCGCATTGTGATTCGCCGCAGACAGGGGAGCCGTATCACAGTGATTGCATTCGCACAGGACACAGCGCCAACTCAAGGTCCTTATGGTGTGGAGTGCTACTGCGTACGACCAAAAATCACAGTTCCTACCTGTCCAGGACACCTATCACAGTCGTATCTTTCGGAAACGAAGGCCCACTCGTGTACCTCACACGCCATTTTTCAGCAAGACAATGCACGACCTAATGTTGCTTGGACACATGCTTTCCTGGTGTCACAGGATGTCTGCCTTTTGTCCCTGGCCACCAAATCACCAGACTTGACGCCTATCGAAAATGTGTGGGATATGGTGAAACGACAGGTGCTACGCTGTAACCCAATGTCGACCATCACAGATGAACTTTGGAACCAGGTGAATGCAGCATGCATGGTTATAGCATAGGGCGCCATTCGCGCCTTATACGCTTCGACCCCATCACGCATGGAACAAGTTATCAGGGCCCGTGGCGGACCCTGTGTCTACTAGGCAACAGGACACACGCTGAACTGAGGTGACTGAAATCATTTCTACAGAACATAATAATGTGCATGTCCTGTGAATATGAACGTCCTCTGTCTAGTCGTTCAAGGTGTTTCTTTTCTGAACGTGTATGTACGTACGTTAAGGGATACGAGCACATCATTTTCGCTACTGTGGAACGCATCTCTTCTACTGAGCGAGAGCTCATAGCTCTTAAGGTATGTATTTTGAAACCCATGGTTGCTAGACACTTTCGTCTCGAATGGCCGTTCCTGTCTTTCCGTTGAATACAGACCATTCCTCCTCCGACACTCTGTATACAGGGTGATTCAAAAAGAATACCACAACTTTAAAAATGTGTATTTAATGAAAGAAACATAATATAACCTTCTGTTATACATCATTACAAAGAGTATTTAAAAAGGTTTTTTTCACTCAAAAACAAGTTCAGAGATGTTCAATATGGCCCCCTCCAGACACTCGAGCAATATCAACCCGATACTCCAACTCGTTCCACACTCTCTGTAGTATATCAGGCGTAACAGTTTGGATAGCTGCTGTTATTTCTCGTTTCAAATCATCAATGGTTGCTGGGAGAGGTGGCCGAAACACCATATCCTTAACATACCCCCATAAGAAAAAATCGCAGGGGGTAAGATCAGGGCTTCTTGGAGGCCAGTGATGAAGTGCTCTGTCACGGGCTGCCTGGCGGCCGATCCATCGCCTCGGGTAGTTGACGTTCAGGTTGTTATGGACAGATAAGTGCCAATGTGGTGGCGCTCCATCCTGCTGAAATATGAGTTGTTGTGCTTCTTGTTCGAGCTGAGGGAACAGCCAATTCTCTAACATCTCCAGATACTGTAGTCCAGTTACAGTAGCACCTTCGAAGAAAAAGGGACCTAAAACTTTATTGGCTGAAATGGCACAGAAAACGTTCACCTTAGGCGAGTCACGTTCATACTGAGTTGTTTCCCGCGGATTCTCGGTGCCCCATATACAGACATTGTGACGGTTGACTTTCCCGTTAGTGTGGAAAGTTGCTTCATCACTAAACACAATCTTTGAAACGAAAGATTCATCTGTTTCCATTTGAGCAAGGATAAAATCACAGAAATCGATTCTTTTAATCTTATCAGCTGCAGGCAGTGCTTGAACGACGATAAGGTTTCATAACTAACCTTTTTCCTAGGACTCTCCATACAGTTGATTGTGGAATTTGCAGCTCTCTGCTACCTCTGCGAGTCGATTTTCCTGGGCTGCGAACAAATGCTTGCTGGATGCGTGCTACATTTTCATCACTCGTTCTCGGGCGTCCGGAACTTTTCCCTTTGCACAAACACCCATTCTTGTAAACTGTTTATACCAACGTTTAATACAGCACCTATCAGGAGGTTTAACACCATACTTCGTTCGAAATGCACGCTGAACAACTGTCTTCAATTCACTTCTGCCGTACTCAATAACACAAAAAGCTTTCTGTTGAGCGGTCGCCATCTTAGCATCAACTGACGCTGACGCCTAGTCAACAGCGCCTCAAGCGAACAAATGTACAACTAAATGAAACTTTATAGCTCCCTTAATTCGCCGACAGATAGTGCTTAGCTCTGCCTTTTGTCGTTGCAGAGTTTTAAATTCCTAAAGTTGTCGTATTCTTTTTGAATCACCCTGTATATCAGCACCTGAAGCCTCGCACTCACATGGCCGCGACAGTGGGCGCTGAATCGTGCCGGTCGCTGCTACGTGCCAAGCTGCGTGTCCCGTAATAGAGGGCGGCCATTGTGGTCTCCGTGTTTACTGGACACGCTGCCAGAGCTGCCCCGTCTGCCAAACACGCGACCTCGCAGCCGCTATTATGGTGGCGGCGCTTCTCTGTCCATTGTGAAAGTCGGCTGTGTGTCCACTGCTGCTACACCTTCTTTCCCTTTCGGCTGTGTAAAGCACAAGTTGGGAAGCGTCGCGCGTTTGGCTGGGACACCAGCAGTCCTTTTAGGTCAGTCACCTTAGTTCCTTCATCGCCCTCGCTGGCACCTTCCCAGCGAGTGTTGTGACGCGAACAGTCCCAGTAGCTATATGCGTTGAAACCTCCCCTTAGAAAAAAATTAGTGGATTACTGGGCTGGTAAACATCCTACGTTATTTGATTTTCAAACAGCTGAGCAAAACTCTACGTACTCTCTTTACTTATTCTGATCATCACTAAACTGACGCACAATATTTTTAGGGCAACGCAATCTGACTTTCAACAATCCCTACAAAAGAATGGACCTGACTAACAATAACCTATTCCTTTCACGAATCACTTACCTCACAAAAATCTTCGTTACTCGATCTACTGCAATACAGCGAGCTCCAATACTGCCAGCTAAATAAAGGATTCTAACTCCTGAAGGCACTAACTACTGACAGGCATACTTAGCAAATGTATTTACCTTAATATTGCTCAAAAGTCATATATATATATATATATATATATATATATATATATATATATATATATATCATTTCATGATATCTAGTATTACAAATTTACTGTCTCTGATGGACACACGTCCAGATCATCCGCTCTCAAAACTCCATCTCTCTCCCCACATCCACTACTGCCGGCGGCTCACCTCCAACTGCGCAACGCTACGCGCTGTTAAAATCCAGCTGCCCAACACTACAATAGCGAATAATCCAACCAGCTGCAGACTGCACACAGTACAGCCAGTGATTTTCATACAGAGCGCTACGTGGCGTTACCAACATAAAAACCTAAATAACCTACTTACAACGTTAGCATGTTATTAAGGTATGAGATGTGTACAGATAACACTGCCGGTAAAGTCAGTATCGCCAACGGCCTTGCCGTAGTGGTAACACCGGGTCCAGGCAGATCACCCAAGTTAAGCGCTGTCGGGCTGGGCTAGCACTCGGATGGGTGACCATCCAGGCTGCTGAGTGCTGTCAGCAAGCGGGGTGCAGTCAGCCCTTGTGAGGCACACTGAAGAGCCGCTTAATTGAGAAGTAGCGGCTAGTAAACTGATATAAGGCCGGGAGAGCTGTGTGCTGACCAAATGCCCCTCCATATCCGCATCCAGTGACGCCTGTTCCTGAGGATGACATGGGGGCCGGTCGGTATCGTTGGGCCTTCCGAGGCCTGTTCGGACGCAGTTTTAGTTCAAAAATGGCTCTGAGCACTATGGGACTTAACATCTGTGGTCATCAGTCCCCTAGAACTTAGAACTACTTATACCTAACTAACCTACGGACAGCACACACATCCATGCCCGAGGCAGAATTCGAACCTGCGACAGTAGCAGTCGCGCGGTTCCGGACTGTGCGCCTAGAGCAGTTTTAGTTTTAAAGTCATTATCACACAATAAGCTTCGTCATTGGCACTGACGTTCTTGGATATCGGCTTCCGTAACACTGCTCAGTATTTACAGCCGAACTCTCTGCCCTGTTATCATCAGGTCATGTAATGCATCCGGCGACACAGGACTTTCAATTGTCATCTACACCGAGTCTTTCTCAATGCCCTTCAGAGCCTCTGTGTGTGCTGTACTCCGTCCATCCCCTAAGCAACGGGTCAAGGAAAGCTTTCACTTGCTCTCTCTTGATGGAGCCACTGTGATGTTTATGTAGGTCCCTGATGCGAAACGAGGCCACTCAGCGCTGTTGCCAAGACTGCAGTCCTCGTACGTCAGTCCGCTAGTTCTTACATTTCCTCTGAAGATCTCTGTGTAGCCGTCTCTCAGCAGGTGGTGTCACTTTGGCATGTTCCCTTCATGGGAACAAGCTCCAGGTTATTAAGCCTCTCCCAGCGGCTTGGACAACTTCCTCTAGGACCTGTCGCCGCGAGATCATTTTAGCTAGGTTGCGTATTGGGCACTGTCTTAAGCCATCGCCATTTGTTAAGTGGTGGTCCTCCACCACTTTGTGCTCACTACTCTCAACCTTCGACGGTCCGGCATTTCCTGATAGAATTCCATTTCTTTAACCATGTGTAAGTAGGCTGTTTAGGTTTTTATGTTGGTAACGCCACGTACCGCTCTGTATGAAAATCACTGACTCTGCTGTGTTGTAGTGATTAATAAAAAAGAAGAGAGAAAAGAAAAGGTTGAAAATGGGGGAAGAAATTGTGAATAAAAAAAGGGTTTTAAAATCATTCGTCACCTTGAAAAAGGGAAAGAATGAAATGCAAATCGGACTTCGTGATACGGAAAAGCTATTGTTGGGGTGGTCCTTGTGGCGTTTCTGAGCAAAAGTCAAACCAAAATCCACTACAAAAATTATTTGAAAGAGAACAGAGAATAACAAAATGTGATTAACAGGGGGAAATGGCGTAGATCAGAGTTCATTGTTCACCATGTTAACATGTCTTCTCTCGTGCGGCGTCCAGGTCTTGTTCTCCAAAAATCTCCTGCTTCATTTCTGCGTGCAAAGTCGTAGCTGCTCCGAAATCTTGGAGTAAATTTCATCGCCCAGGAATTACTGATGTATACAAATTAAAACCATCTTGATAGTGAATGCAATGTATTTTACGTAGCTGCTACCATCCTCCAAATTTCATACCAGCTTCCGCAATACGTCTGCACATCAATAAGTTTTTTCGTCTTAATCAGACCAAGACTAGCTAATAAGTTTTTACGTCTGAATCATACTAAGACCAGCGATTAAGTGAAGTTAAGCTTCCGCTCTCAAGAGACAAGAGTGGGTAGAAAACAAAAAGAGTTACAATTTTTGTACCTTCATTTTCTTATAAATATTTTCTCTGCCGTCGAGCGCTCATACAGCTGCGACAGTATAATTTATATCTGAGGGAACGAGTGTACCGCGGCGAAATTCAAAGTCCCGCTACAGTGTGCAATCTGTGGCTGGTTGGCATTGTTCGAATATTCGCTTGTGTAGTGTTGGGCAGTTGGATGTGAACAGCGCGTAGCGTTGTGCAGTTGGAGGTGAGCCGCCAGCAGTGGTGGATGTGGGGGGAGAGATGGCGGAGTTTTGAGAGCGGACGATCTAGACGTGTGTCCACCAGACAGTAAATTTGTAACACTGGATGTCATGAACTAAAATTCAAATGGCTCCAAGCACTATGGGACTTAACATCTGACGTCATCAGTCCCCTAGACTTAGAACTACTTAAACCTAACTAACCTAAGGACAGAGCACACGTCCCCAGGCAGGATTCGAACCTGCGACCATAGCAGCAGTGCGGTTCCAGACTGAAACGCTTAGAACCGCTCGGCCACAACGGCCGGCGATGTCATGAACTGATATATATATATAGGACTTTTGAACACCAGAACACCATTAAGGTATATATATTGTTTCTTCTCCATCAAAAGCTTTCAGTTGCAAACTATGCCTATCAGAATTTAGTGCCTTCAGTAGTTAGAATCCTTTGTTTAGCTGGCAGTATTGGCCCTCGCTGTATTGCAGTAGTTCGAGTAACTAAGATTTTTGTGAGGTAAGTGATTCATGAAAGGTATATGTTACTGTTAGTCAGAGCCATTCTTTTGTAGGGATTATTGAAAGTCAGACTGCGTTGCGCTAAAACTATTCTGTGTCGGTTTATTGACGATCAGCAAAAGTAAAGAGAGAAATGTCTGAGTACGTTCAGTTTTTCTCAGCTGTTTGAAAATCAAATAACGGAAGATGTTTACCAGCATTGTCATTCTTAATTTTTCGAAGGGGATGTTACGCCATTTACGTTCTCATTTGTGTTTACCGTCTGAGTTATCGGCCGTTTTAGCGAACGACACACGACATCCTATCGACCGCTTCTTACCCTTTTATCCGTCGTAGCAGTGTGGCGAAGGACATTTAATCGTTATTTCAGCATTTTCGTTTCTCTACGGTGTGTTTTATAGACATTTCTTCATGTCGCCGGATTTAGATGTCTTTCCTTCCATTGATTGTGATCAACGTTTAGTGTTCTACGATTCTGACGTGGGCGCATATGACCATAATTGTTTTTGTACCCTAAAAACAAAACAAACACAATTAGCTTAACATCTCGTCAGTCCACGTTGCTGACACGAATAACATACAGAAGAATGGAAAAGAAAGTTATATGACGATTGGTTTGCCTTTATGGAAGATAACGCACCAGGGAGGCAAATCTGACGTTGCGATTGATAATGGAAGCGGGAGTAACTGAAAATCAAGACATGTTCATTGAATCTCTCGACTTAGAAAAAGCGTTCGACACTGTAAAACGCTGCAGTAAGTTGAAATTCTCAGGGAAATGGGGATAAGCTATAGAGGAATGGCCGGCCGATGTGGCCGAGCGGTTCTAGGCGCTTCAGTTTGGAACCGCGAGACCGCTACGATCGCAGGTTCGAATCCTGCCTCGGGCATGGACGTGTGTGATGTCCTTCGGGTAGTTAGGTTTAAGTAGTTCTAAGTTCTAGGAGACTGATGATCTCAGATGTTAAGTTTCATAGTGCTCAGAGCCAAATGAACCATTTTTTTTATAGAGGAATGCTGATAATGTACAATATGTACAAGAGCGAAGACGGAACAATAAGACTGGAAAACAAAGAGTGAAGTGCTCAGATTGAAAAGGGTGTAAGACATGGATGTGGTCTTTCGCCTCTACTGTTCAGTCTACACATCGAAGAACCAATGACCAAAATAAAAATAAGGTTTAAGAATGGAATTAAAATTCAAGGTGGAAGAATATCAATGATAAGAATGGCTGATGACATCGCTATCCTCAGTGAAAGTGGAGAAAAATTACATGATCTGTTGAATGGAATAAACAGTGTAATGGATACAGAATATAAACTGAGAGTAAATCACAGGAAGGCGAACGTAATAAGAAGTACCAGAAACGAGAACAACGAGAAACTTCATATCATAATTGGTGATCATGAAACGGACGAAGTTACGGAACTCCGCTACCTAGATAGCAAAATAGCGGTGGACAGGGCAAGGAGGGCATAAAAAGCAGATTAGCACTGGCAAAACGGGCGTTCCTGGCCACGAGAAGTCCGCTAGTACCAAACACAGCCTCAATCTTAGGAAGAAATCTTTGAGAATGTACGTTTGGAGCACAGCACAGCATTGTATGGTAGTGAAACATGGACTGTAGGAAAACCGGAAAACAAGGGAATCGAAGCTTTCGAGATGTGGTGCTACAGAAGAATGTTGAAACATAGGTAGATTGATGAGGTAAGGCGAGGAAAGGAACACACATGGAAAACACTGACAAGAACGAGGGACACAATGGTAGGACATCTGTTGAGACATCACGGAATAACTTCCATGGTACCAGAGGACGCTGTAGAGAGTAAAAGCAATAGAGGAAGACAGAGGTTGGAATACAATCAGCAAATAATTGAGGACGTAGGTTGCAGGTGCTACTCTGAGATGAAGAGGTCAGCACTGGAGAGGATTTCGAACCAGTCAGAGACTGAAGACTAAAAAAAACGTCACTACAAGATCAAAACCAATTTAAAAATGATTTAAGCCTAGGGCAGAGCGGCCAACAAAATGTTGGCAACGCGTTGGTATTGGTGTTGCAAACACGTACCTCGTCAACTAGCAAGAAGTTGATGGATACTCGGTAAATCAAGGAAATTGACTGATGCTTGGATCCGTGTTTTCCATGTGTGTCAGCATTTCAGTTCAACAAGTTTCCATAGGCTGGTAGGTCCGTTACTAGTTCTGCATATTTTGTTATTTTTCTTTTATAGTGCTTGGCTAGGACTGCAGTTATAGTGCATTTACGTATATTACAGAATTTGGGCAAATGTAGACTGCTTATAACCTAAGACAAAGTTACTGTTTCTTTTTCGTCTTGTTTTCCCTGTACTTCTTCATGCGTTGGCTGCCTCTTGCCATTTCACACCACCCTCCTAAGTTGTGAATTATGTCGTTTGGACAAGAAAATTTGCAGTATTGATTAGTGGCTTGAAACATTCCCTATCCTACTCACACATCACATTCTACCGCTCAACTTCCCACTTTTAAGAGTATTCGCGGTACAGTGAAGACGTTCATATAGTCATACACTAGTAACATGTTGATGGTTCGCCGGCCGTTAAAAGTGACAACACGACACTAAGTATTTTTGCAATAACAGTGACGTTACATACCACATACGAGGGTTGGAACTTTAATAGCAGCAACTGTTTATTCATAACTTATACGAAAACATGATTCAGACTAGCCATCAGCATTGTGTATAATCCGTTGCCAGTGATATGGAAGTCGTTGGATGCTCTGACCATCGGCAGTTGCGTTGATAGTTCGAAGGCAACACTGGGAGCCGAATCGCAGAATAACTCTGAAAGAGTGGTTCGGTGTGGGGCGGCGGAGGGGTGAGTGGACTGCTGTGGCCTGTTGTGGGGTTGTGTACCGCTGCGGGCTACGGCGGGGACGAATCCTCTCCGTCGTTTCTAGGTCCCCGGTTCAACACAATACAATGCAAGTTTTAAAATCTATTAAAATTGTCATCTCAACTTTCGTCTCCTCCTTCTTTGTCATCGTTGTTCTTTTCATATGTAAGATAATCTTCAGCTCCATCGAGAACGTTACTTATGGCAAACTACTTAAAAAATTCAACAGTAATGTCTGCTTTCACTCTAGGCCGCGACTGTTTTATCCACTGACACACTTTTTTCAATTGTAGGTTGTTATAAAGCTCTCTTCGGCTTCAATTCATATTGGGTTTCATCCACCATCCATTTGTTCCATTCCTCTACCACATACACTTTAAAGAGTTTACTTACAGAGACAGCAAGACATTCCAGTTGTGAAGTGAGTCGTCCTGGAATAACAGCAGGCTCTGCATTTCCCTGTCTCAGTATCCGTTTCACAGAAAATTTTTGGAAATTTGTGTTAACTTTCTGTGGGACCAGATTGTTGAGATCATCGGTCCCTAGGCTTACATACCACTTAATCCAACTTAAAATAACTTACGCTAAGAAAACACACACACACACACACACACACACACACACACACACACACACACACACACACGGAGGACGACTCGAACCTCCGACGGGGGGAGCCGCTCGAACCGTGGCAAGACATCGTAGACCACGCGCTTTTTCACAGAATTTTTCAAATGACTACTAAACTGACCTAGCACGATAAATCTTCTTCAATAAAGCACTTTTCCTTCTCTCCCACACTCTGTTAATCCATAATTGCATATCAGTCTTGACATCAACGTGAATAACACCATCTGGCTGAAATACTGCCAGGTTTTGGTATTATTTTGCGCTTGAAAATGATCATTTGATTAAGTTTAGTACCGCCAGCACAGCATGAGAGGACAAGAGTGTAGTTTATTTTTTCATGTCCACTTGTTCTTACAGTTTTAGCACCTTTCATGGCAACAGTTCTGTTACTCTGCATATAAAATGTCAGGAGTTTCGTCCATATTTGCTACTTGAGTTAGTTCCACACTGATTTTCTTTTGATGTTGAATAATAAAACGAAGGAAAGATAATATTTTCTCTTCATACTCTTGTGGCATTTTCTTACATGTTTCTGTTTTGGTTCACATGCTAAGTCCATGACGCTTCATAAACCTGTGGCACCAACCAACTCCACTCTTAAAGTCTGTTATGTCCCACTGCAGCGTTAGATTAGGAGTGTGTATTTTAATCATTTTTTTATTAATTCAAATGCCATTTTGACAGTGTCCTTGAATCCGTTTCAGTACGTCATCTTCTAGCTTTTGTCATTTTGAATTCAGTGCTCTAGTTGACAATTTAGTTTTTCTCGTGGTTTTTTTTTCCCCTTACTACTTCATTAACCAGCCAATCGCTAAAGGTATTTCCATGTTCTTCTGCACGTGCTATTACTTTCAATTTATAGTTCGCATCTTGTCAATATCTTTCTTTTTTCCATTACGAAACTAGCTATTAACAAAAATATTGTATTTTTGCCGATAACACATCACTTCCAAATAAGTTCATTGACAACATAGACTGCATTGGCGCGTCACAGGCTAGACAGTGTTCTGGGTCTGTGATGGCGCGGTGGGAGAGGGGCAGTGTTTGCAAGCTTGTGAATCCCGACAACTCGTGTTCGTCGCTTCGGTGCACTTCTGCTGCCCGTTGAATCCATGTGGCGAGACAGACAGGTTTCCTGCAGAAGCGAATGTATGGCAATTCTTAAGACTGGCCGTAATTTTAAATCAAACACTGGACATTTTTATATTAATTTCGAGTATAAGCACCTGAAATTTGGACGCAATTTTTCGAAGAAAAAAAGTGCGTCTTACAGTCCACAAAATACAGTGTCAACACAACCGGCGATGCTAAGGGTATCAACATCACTGGCAACAGGTTATACGAGGTGTGTGTCTGACAACGAAGTGAGCGATCTGGCAACTCTGTGAGCGATCTGGCAACACTGTGTTGTTGTGCTGGTGTAGACCGGTGTGTTCATCCCTTCCCTGACGGTCAGTCTGAGTTTCAGCTCTGTAAAGCGATCACGTGATTTTTAAGAGTGCCATCAGACGTGTTTTCGTTGTGTCTTACGAAATGGAACAGTGGAATTTAGGGTGATGTAATGCCATCACATTCTGTGTTTAACATGGAGATTCTGCGTGCGAATCTCATGTTTGAGGTACATTCCTTAGCTGGTAAAAATAATATCTGGAAGCCGAGAACACGCTGAAGATGAACCTCCCTTAGATAAATGTTCAACTTCAGACCGACGAAAACGTCAAATTGTATGCGCTCTTACGAGAGTGTCCATTGCGGACAAAATGTCAGCCAAGAGTTTTACAAAGATGTCTTTGAAAAGCTCAGCAGAAGGGTGAATAGAGTGAGACTGGACATTGTAGACAAGTGGATGCTTCATCATGAAAACACCCCATGTCGTACAACCACTTCCTGTTGTTCCACAGCCACCCACCCCCTATTCTTCTGATGTAAGTCATTGTGACTTTTTTTTGTGGAGTTAAAAATGTCTTAAAAGATCTTCATTTTGGGGGTCTGGAGAACATTCAAAAGAATGTGACTAACATGTTGAAGACCCTACCAGCTGAAGCCTTTCAGTGCTGATACCAACATTGGGGACAACGACCGTGCCATTGAACAGTGAATAGCTGCTGGAGGGAACTACTTTGAAGTGTACAATATTCTTGTTTGAAAAACAATAAATAAATAAATAAAAACTTTGGTGGTAAAAAATCAGTCTCATTACTCTGTACGCGCGCACACACACACACACACACACACACACACACACACACACACACACACACACACACACACACACACACACACACCCTGTGACTACTTTGAAGGAGAGCAAAACTTTTATACACAAACCCTTTTTTGTGTGAGCTGGAAATAGTTGTTACTATTAAAGTTCCAGTCCTCATACAGGGGTAAAAGCTCTGGTTGTTTTCAGTGACACAATGCTCTGATAGCTGTGAATGTGATTATAACTGTAACTGTGTGTGACATTTGGCATTTTTTTTTTTTTTTTTTTTTTTTTACAATTAAGTGTTCATACTGTAAGGGTGGGTTTTGTGTAACGCGCCAGTGAGCATGTGTAATGCAGCCTGAAGATGGAGCTATATACGCCGAAATAGTTGCTGAAGGATTAAAAAAATGGTAAGTCTAGCTACTGTAAATATTTAACACCTCTCAAAGAGTGCTCACACATAATATTAATAACTTCCAACTGATGTCTTTAAATCGAGTAACCCACTACACTGACTAAGACCGGTCTATCCAACGTGGACGTAGAAATTAACTGTGAACAACATATTGTTTGTAAGGTGACACAAACCGACGTGTTCTGTTAACACCGGGAGTCGTATGAAATACTTGAGGAACAGTATGTCTCTGAGCTCACTGGACCTTGCACGAAGTGAAATTGCAAATATCCTCTGCCGAAACAACCTAGCAGCTTCGGTTGACAACTCTTGTGTGTGTGTGTGTGTGTGTGTGTGTGTGTGTGTGTGTGTGTGTGTGTGTGTGTCTGTCTGTCGATGCACATGCACGTTTTTCTGTTTCATACGGACGTCGCTTTCAGGAAATCGGAGCACACCTACATGGGACTGCAGAATGAGAGCGTAATACCGGGTGATTTGAGGCGCATTTTTCGCCGCTACCGCGAATCTCTCACACAGAGCACGGTTATCGGCACGCCTCTGCAAACAGCGCCACGGCTCATTTCCTCGACAGCCTGGCGCAATAACAGCTTTCCTTCGCTGCCAAGCTCGTTGTCACGCGACAGTTTAAAGGCAACACAAAATTAATGCTCTACCCGGTGTCACTCTTCCTACACCGCGACTAAAAGTAATAAATTTTTTAAATAAAAAGTAAACTTTTTAATACAGCTCGTTTTTAAAACGTGCTAAGGAGTACAAAATAATTCCTCGTAGCACCAAACAGATTCCTAACCTTCATACAGATAGACATGCAAATATGTCCTTGTAAATTTTTAATGGCTATGAAAATACTTGCAGAATATAGCACGAAAATCGTGCGGAGCAACTATTAGTAAGGAGGTCAATGGAAATGAGTGTTTGGCGTCATTGACCGGCAGGCCCCTTTCGAGGCAGGTCCGGCCGCCTTGGTGCTGGTCTTATTACATCCGACGACACAGTGGGCGACCTTCGCGCCGGATGGAGGTGAAATAATGGTGAAGATAACACAACACCCAGTCCCTGAGCGGAGAAAATCCCCGATCCAGCCGGGAATCGAACCCCGCCCCGTAAGACAGCAATTCGTCACGCTGACAACTCAGTTATCGGGGCGGACATACAGGGTGTCCAGAAAAGGGCTCCCTGATTTCAAAATTAAATATCTCGAAAACAAAGATCGATAGAGGAATGCAGTAAACGGTATGTTTATTGTGAAAGCTGTAAGAAGTTTATACAGCAGTTTGAAATAATAGTTACAAAAGCTGCTAACAAATGGCGCTGTACGTTGTACAGCTCATATCAGAATACCTAAGGGAAATAATCGTATGAAAACAATCTTTGCAAACAAGCACATCACAATGTTTTCAAAATGTTCACCATTGGCACTATAGAGGTTTCGCAAACAAAGATTGAAATTCGCCATCACATTTCGTAGTGTCTCAACCTAAATGGATTCACATGCCACAGAGATCGCCGATCCAAGCTCGTCCAGCGAGGCGGGATGCTTCGGGTAGACCATGTCTCTCACTGTGCCCCACAAAAAAGTCACAGGGAGTCAAATCCAGCGAATATGGAGGCCAATCCATGCCTGCACCAGTAAATTTGGGATATTCGAAAGCAATGACTCGATTCCCGAACTATTCCCCAAGAAAGCGAAACACTTGTTCGGTCCGATGTGGTCGGGCTCCGTCTTGCATAAATCATTCAGTACCTGGTCGATCCACTAACGTTTGCTGTGTGGCGACAAATTGTTCCAAAATTGCAACGTAACGTGCACTAGTGACCGTTTCTCTAATGAAAAAAGGGCCAATAATGCCTCTGCTGCATACTGCAGCCCACACAGTAACTTCAGGAGAATACAGTGGTTTCGCTTCACACCAATATGGCTTTTCGGAGCCACAAAATTGCCAGTTCTGCTTATTCACGTATCCATTCAGGTGGAAGTGTGCTTCATCTGTAAACCAGATGCAGCCAACATCAAATCGTTCACTATCAATCATTGTGAGCATCTGATTAGCAAAGGCAACCCTTTGTTGCACAGCTCGTACGGGTATGGCCTGGTGCGCTTGAATTTTGAATGGAAACATGTGTAGGCTCTCTCTCAGTATTTTCTGCGCGCTGGAACGATTAAACTCAGTCTCGGATACAATAACTATGGACGCTGAATAATTCCAGAAACTGTGGCGATATTTTCAGGCGTAACTGCGGTTTGCTTGCGGCCAACATGCCCCACTAGATCATCAGTTACGCTGCCTGTTCGTTCGTTGAAATTTTGCGAAGAGCGTACGAATGGTTTTCGCATCGGGTCCTTTTGGAACATTAAATCGTGCTTGAAAACTTCGTCTTGTTGCCGTAGGACTCTCTTCTAACCTGTGGTACTCTAGCACCAGAAAACGCGTAGTTCAATGGAGTACACGGTTTTAACCTCTTCCTTCGGTACGCTAACCACCTTTCACGTTTCAATAGTGGAACTGATCGCTCTGGGCTTCGGATCACCATTTATACTAGGCATTACGTATGGCGATTACAGCGCCATCTGTTAACAGCTTTTGTAACTATTATTTCAAACTGCTGTATAAACTTCTTACAGCTTTCACAATAAACATACCGTTTACTGCATTCCTCTTTCGGTCTTTGTTTTCGAGATATTTAATTTTGAAATCAGGGAGTCCTTTCCTGGACACCCTGTAGTAAAAAGGTGTACTTCAATGACGGAAAAATAATCGTAGCACCAAGAAATAATAAGCGTGGGGATAATTTTGTCTGGTATCATTTTTAAGTGCCTGACATTCTAAAGTCTCAAGTTAATGTAAGCTCGAGATCAGCCATTGCAAATGTGAAATGGTTGACGGTAATAACCGGTGTAAGCACCAGGTTGTTGAATGCTAGCACGCAAACATGCATGTATTGTGTTGTACAGGTATCGGATATCAGTTTGTGGGATGGTCTTCCACGCCTCTTTCACTCGGTCGGTTAATACGGGTACGGTTAATGGGTGTGGACGACGCTGGAGTTGTCGACCGATGAAGTCCGATGTGTGCTCGATTGGAGACTGTGCAGGCCAAGATAACATCAGCACACATTGTGGAGAAAGTTGGGCTACAGCAGCCGTATCTGGGCGAGCGTTATCCTGTTGGAAAACACCCTCTGGAGTACTGTTCACGAATGGCAGCACAACAGGTCGAATCACCAGACTGACACAAAAATTTGCAGTCGGGGTTCATGGGATAACCACGAGAGTGCTTCTGCTGTCACCCTGGACCACAGTTCCAGCTCGAGATCCAGTGTGTCCAGGCCGCAGACAGGTTGGTTGCAGGCCCTCAACTGCCCTCCTACTAACCAATACACGGCCGTCATTGGCGACGAGGGAGAACCAGCTTTCGTCAGAAAACACAATAGACTTCCATCTTGTCCTGAACTGAGCTCTCGCTTGACACCATTGAAGTCGCAAATGGCGGTGGTTTGGGAGAGGTGAGGAGCGGAGTGCATAGAGGGCGTTTCTTCTTGTAGTAACTATTTGTAACAGTTTGTTGTGTGGCTGTGATGCCAACTGCTGCTCAGACTATATGGTCTTCCCCCTCAGTAGTGACACGTGGTCGTCCAGAGTCCAGTCCTCTTGCGACCGTACATTCGCGTGACCACCGGTTCCAGCAGTCATGTAGACTAACTATTTTCGTGCAAAGTCTTTCTGCAGTATCGCAGAAGGAACATCCAGCTTCTCGTAGCCGTACTACACGATCTCGTTCAAACTCAGTGAGCTACTGATAATGGTGTCTTTGTTGCCTCAGTTGACTGACATCTACATCTGTATGGTTACTCTGCAGTTCACATTTAACTGCCTGGCTGAAGGTTCATCGAACCATTTTCATACTACTGCTCTACCATTCCACTCACGAATGGCGCGTGGGAAAAAGGAACACCTAAATCTTTTCGTTCGAGCTCTGCTCTTATTTTATTATGATGATCATTTCTCCCTACGTACGTTGGTGTCAACTAAATCTTTCACATTCGGAAGAGAAAGTTTGTGATGGAAATTTCGTAAATAGATCTCGCCGCAAAGAAAACCGCCTTTGTTTCAGTGAGTGCCACCCCAACTCGCGTATGATATGAGTCACACTCAAACCCCTACTGCGCTATGACACGAAACGAACTGCCCTTCTTTGCAGTTTTTTGATGTCCTCCGTCAATCCTGCCTGCTAAGGATCCCACACGGAGCAGCAATATTCCAGCAGAGGACGCACAAGTGTAACGTAGGCTGTCTCTTTAGTGGGTTTTTCGTATCTTCTAAGTGTTCTGCCAACAAAGTGCAGTCTTTGTTTCACCTTCCCTACAATATTATCTATGTGGTCTTCCCAATTTAAGTTGCGGGTAATTGTAATTCTAGGTATTTATTCGAATTGACAGCCCTTAGATTTGTGCGATTTATCGTATAACCAAAAATTATCCGATTCCTTTTGGTACCCATGTGGATGACGTAGCACTTTTCTTTGTTTAGTGCCAATTGCCACTTTTCGCACCATACAGAAATTCTGTCTAGGTCATTTTGTAATTGGAATTGATCATCTGATGATTTTACTAGACGATTAATTACAGCGTCATCTGCAAACAATCAAGGGGGCTGGTCAGATTATCACCTAGGTAAATTATATAATCAGGAACAGCAGAGGGCGTACGACACTACCTTGCGGAACGCCAGATGTCACTTCTGTTGTACTCGATGATTCACTTTCTATCACTGCGAACTGAGATCTCTCTGAGAGGAAGTCACGAGTCCAGTCGCACAACTGAGACGATACTCCATATGCGTGCAATTAGATAAATAGTCGCTTGTGACCAACGGTATCAAAAGCCTTCTGGAAATCTAGGAATATGGAATCGATCTGAGATCCCCATCAACTCACCACGTCCGATCTCAAAGGCAATTTACGCTACGACCGTTACAGCGCGTATTTAACGCAAATCTGATTTGCAACCTCATAGTGACAGTACTAGCGGCACTTCTATGAGACTGGCGCGAAATTTGGATGGACATCGTTTTCAGATGTAGAAACCCACCGAACAACTTAACAAATTTCGTTGATGTCAACAACTCATTCTTCGTGATGCGTTTTTTTTTTTTTTCGCATACTGTATGAATATACCAATTTGTGTACTGCACGCGTCTAACGTTTTTCGTTTTAAACTGTGCAACTCTTTTCATAGCTATTAAAAGTTCACAAGCATATATTTTCAGGACTGTGTGTATGGTGTTAGGAATCTGTATGGTGCTAGGAAAAACTATTTCATATTCCAGAGTAAGTTTTAAAAACGTGTATTAAAGAGTTGTTTTATTTAAATTATTATTTTCTGCTTTAAGTCATATTTGTGTCAAATTTTTCAAACATTTTGAGGAGATTTGGACAGGTACATGTGATAATTTTCTGTTTTTGTTCAGCTTAGTCAACCAGTACATTGCTTCCTCCTGCGATTATGTCACGAAATGACGTCGGAGGCAAAAAATAAAGTGAGAATGGAGCTCACACGGGGACTCGCCAGAAACCGTTCGTTTTTCCCACGGAACATTCGCAAGTGCAACAGGACAAGGGGCGTACATGGCGTCCGCCGCCAAACATCAGTGAATAAAGCTGGTTAATAGTGCTCTGTTATCCACTTCGGGACTTCTTGAAAGTTTCAAGTCTCTAGCTCATCAGGAAATTTTGAAATTTGTGGGAAGGTTCAACGGGACCAAACTGCTGAGTTCATCGGTCCCTAGGCTTACACATTAATTAATGTAACTTGAAGTAACTTAGGCTAAGGACAACACAAACATCCATGCCCGAGGGAGGACTCAAACTTCGAACCGGGGAAGCCGCGCGAACCGTGACTAGATGCCCTAGACCACGCGTCTACCCCGTGCGGCAGCTCATCAGGAAGTTAGTTCAAAATCAATTGCAAAATATGTACCGAACAAACAGACAAGGAACCGACCTCATAAGAACGCGTTAAAAATGCTTCCTGCCTCGCTGCGTTTTACCTTTCATTACAGCGATGCAGGATTCTTTCATGATTTTACCTTTATTGATTCCGCAGTAACACAGCCGAACTAATGTGTTGCCAAGGTGGTATCGAGTACGCTGCACAAGTTCCGGTTGGAAGCCCTTACAGATCTTCCACACAATCTCCGATGTCTCCCTGTGCGGCTTCTGCACTTCGGAGCCCTGAAGAAATACACACCCAGACACAATCATGACTCCGGAGGCAGCCGTAAACCTTTTCCCATGAAGGGCGAGTAAATTTAAAGATGTTGAGGCGGGAACACCTGACGTGCGCGACAAACAAAGAGTTGGACGTTCTGTGACAACAACCGAGTTTCACAAACAAAATGTTGACAGATTGATTGAGGACGATCGTCGTATCACTCAGAGAAATTCCAAGCACAGTCGGCATTTCACAATAACTTGTGGGTCACATTATTGTTTTGCTTGGCCATCGGAAGATCTGTGCACGATGGGTACCCTGGATGCTGACACGGGAAATGAAAGCGCACAGACTTGAAATTTGCCAGGAACTCCTCTCGCGTTACGAGAGTGAAGGTGACGCCTTTCTCCATTCAGCTGTGACAGGAGACGAAACGTGGGTACACCGTTACGACCCGGAGACGAAACGTCAGTCTATGGAATATCGGCAGAAAGACTCGCCTCAGAAAGACAAATTCAAGACGCAGCCCTCAGCTGGAAAAATCATGGCCACAGTGTTCTAGGACGCAGATGGTGTTATCCATGTTGATTTCCTTGATGGTGGAACACCAATAAATTCAGTGCGTTACATCACAACGCTGCTAACTCTGAAACGATGGCTAACGGGGGAAATGTCTTCCTGCAGCATGACAATGCCAAACCACGCACTTCACGTGCCACCACAGCAGAACCTCACAGACTGAATCTCACCACCTGCGGCATCCTCCATACAGTCCAGATTTAGCACCGTCTGTTCCCGAGAATGAAAGACAACCTGCGGGGACACCATTGCGCTTCTGATGAAGACGTTAAGAGAATTATGACACAGTTGTGGAAACAGAGTGTCGACTTCTTCCGTGACGGCTTCAGAAAACTTGTTCATCGTCGGCAGAATTGTATCCAGTTGGCTTGTGATTACGTGTAAAAGTGAATATTGGTAATTAAATATCACGTTTTAACGATTATTTCTGCGTTTGATTTATTAAAATATTCCCATCCATACCCAATTAACGTAGGTGGAGGCGTTACTTTTCATTCAACCATCGTAGCAATCATACCTCTTTTGTCTTTGAGAGACATTCCAGTAGTCATACAGTTTCTAGTCAGCGCTTTAAATTAAGAGGAAGGTCAGCGTTGGCCGTAATATTGATGGCAAAATCGATTTTCAATTACATAGTGATCATCTTCAGTGCTGTGGTGTACAAATTAAACTGAACAGTTATTGTGATCGTTTCTCAGTTTTGGTTACTGATAACTAGGTAGCAGTGCCTATGAGTTTAATTTGTACACCACAGCACTGGAGATGATCACTATGTGATTGAAAATCGATTTTGGTCTCAATAAACCATCAACAATACGGCCAACGCTGACCTTCCTTTTAATCTAACATATATGCTCGTTGTGCACACAGCACTCCATGGAGTCGCCAATCAATAAGTCTGCGCTTTGTTATCGCGTGCAAAGCTATGAAGGTTATTCGGCAAATATGCATTTCACCCATCATATCATTTCGTTTGAATCTTAAAACGTGTCGCAAAGAGTGATCACTGTCTTTCGATTCATAATGCATAGGCCTTCTAGAGCAATTAATGTCACAGAAATTAAGGTGGTTAAATAGGAAGAGTGATTTTTTAGTTACTTAACAAATTAAAATTCTTGATAAGCTTTTTTTTTTTTTCGTGGGGTCTGATTTGTTTGAAACACTCAGTGACCGTTTGCCGTCACTGCCTAACTTTTGAAACATTGGCATAAGTCCCCTACAAACATTGCTTTCTGATATAACTTTTTTTCTCTTTTTAGTGATTAACGGATGGTTTCTCACCATCTTGTGATGATCCATACATTTTGTAAATCCTAAGAGGACCACACTATTATCACGCTTCAAATTACTCTCTTTTACTACAAGGAAACAACACAGAGTAAGAAACTCAATCGATCACGTTTGCACTCGCAACTGAACTGACCTAACAAGTGTGATGTGAACCGTGAAGCAAACCTTGGACCTGCCCCATTCTCTCCGTGAAAAGGCCGACGCAGAACGTTCTTTCCGTTACCACTAAAAGTGAAATCCTTTCTATCTCGATGACTTCGCACGTTATTTGAAAGACATTTTGACTGTCTTGTAGTACCGACTATTAGCCATCAGAATGTGCCATAAATTCATTTCCTAATTAAATGGGCTTACCATTTTTTTTTTTTTTCCTGTGGGGTATTCAATTTTCAACATTTCGCTTCGGCGTTCCTCAACGTTTCGAGCCAGCTCTTCCTGCCACTGCTTACTCCTGCTCACCGCCAGTGAATGCAGTGGCGTAATGAGGAAACAGTCGCGACTGAAAGCGAAGGCGCTTTCCACTATCGCTTTCCGTGTTCGCATTGCGAGGCCCTGCCCTGAACTGGGACGCGCATATAACTGGAACTGTCATATCGCCACCCGCCACTACGGCAGCGTCGATGGGTTACCGGCTCGTGTAATGAGTTACTACGTATTTATCTCCGAAACTTTTTTTTTGTTCCTTCAAGAACCACCTCATTGCTTATCAGTCCACAATAATTCCAACATTCTTCTGTAGCATCACATCCGTAATCGACTATAACACAGTGCTGTGTTCCATTCGTACATCCTCAAGTTAAGGACTTTGTCTGATATTAGTAGACTTCTCTTATCCAGGAATGCCCTCTTTGGCAGTGATGATCAGCATTTTATGTCGCCCTTGCTCTGTCCGTCATGGGTCACTTTGCTTCTAAGATAGAATTCGTTAAGTTCGTGATCCCCAATTTTGATAAGTTTCTCACTATTCCCTTTCTCTTTTCCCGATTTACTCTAAATCCATATTGCGTACTCATTAGACTGTTTATTCCATCCATCAGATCCTGTAATTATTCTTCCCATTCACTGACGATAGCAACGTCATCGGCGAATTTCAATATTGACATCCTTTCACCCTGAATTTCAACCCCGCTGGTGTAGCTTTATTTCCGTCATTGCGCCTTCGCTGTATGGGCCTCGACTGAACACTAGAGGCGAAAGACAGCATTCTTGTCTACCACTATTTTAATCAGAGCACTTCTTTGACTTCCAGTGGTACAGTTCTCTAGATTCTGTGCATGTTGTACATTACTGGCCATTAAAATTTCTACACCAAGAAGAAATGCAGATGATAAACGGGTATTCATTGGACAAATATATTATACTAGAACTCACATGTGATTATATTTTCACGCAATTTTGGTACATAGATCCTTAGAAATCAGTACCCAGAACAACCACCTCTGGCCGTAATAACGGCCTTGATACGCCTGGGCATTGAGTCAAACAGAGCTTGCATGGCGTGCATAGGTACAGCTGCCCATGCAGCTTCAACACAATACCACAGTTCATCAAGAGAAGTGAATGACGTATTGTGACGATCCAGTTGCTCGGCCACCATTAACCAGACGTCTTCAATTGGTGAGAGATCTGGAGAATGTACTGACCAGAGCAGCAGTCGTACATTTTCTGTGTCCAGAAAGGCCCGTACAGAACCTGCAACATGTGGTCGTGCATTATCCTGCAGAAATGTAGGGTTTCGCAGGGATCGAATGAAGGGTAGAGCCACGGGTCGTAACACATCTGAAATGTAACGTCCACTGTTCAAAGTGGCGTCAATGTGAGCAGGAGGTGACCAAGACGTGTAACCAATGGCACCCCATACCATCACGCCGGGTGATACGCCAGTATGGCGATGACGATGACGAAAGTGCGCTTCCGATGTGCGTTCACCGCGATGTCGCCAAACACGGATGCGACCATCATGATGCAGTAAACAGAACCTGAATTCATACGAAATACTGACGTTTTGCCATTCGTGCACTCAGGTTCGTTGTTGTGTACACCATCGCAGGCGCTCCTGTCTGTGATGCAGCGTGAAGGGTAACCGCAGCCACGGTGTCCGAGCTGATAGTCCATGCTCCTGCAAACGTCGTCGAACTGTTGGTGCAGATGGTTGTTGTCTTGCAAACGTTCCCATCTGGTTATTCAGGGTTCGAGACTTAGCTGCACGATCCGTTACAGCCATGCAGATAAGATGCCTGTCATCTCGACTGCTAGTGATACGAGGCCGTTGGGATCCAGCACGGCGTTCCGTATTACTCTCCTGAACCCACCGATTCCATATTCTGCTAACACTTATTGGATCTCGAGGAACGCGAGGAGCAACGTCGCGATACGATAAACCGCAATCGCGATAGGCTACAATCCGACCTTTATCAGAGTCGGAAACGTGATGGTACGCATTTCTCCTCCTTACACGAGGTTTCACATCAACGTTTCCCCAGGCAGCGCCGGTCAACTGCTGTTTGTGTTTGAGAAATCGATTGGAAACTTTCCTCATGTCAGCACGTTGTAGGTGTCGCCACCGACGCCAACCTTGTGTGAATGCTCTGAAAAGCTAATCATTTGCATATCACAGCATCTTCTTCCTGTCGGTTAAATTTTTGCGTGTATAGCACATCATTTTCGTGGTGTAGCAAATTTAATGGCCAGTAGTGTATATTATTCACCTTTCCCTATGGCTTACCCCTATTTTTCTCGGCATTCCGAATATCTTGCACCATTTTACTTTGTCGATCGCTTTCTGCAGGTCGATGTATGCTATGACTCCGTCTCGATTTTTCTTCAGTCTTCCTTCCGATATCAAGTGCAACGCCAAAACTGCCCCTCTGGTGCCTTTACCTTTCATAAAGACAAAGTGACCGCTATGTGACAAATCCCCACGTTTCTTTTCCATTCTTGTACACGCTGTTCTTGGCAGCACCCGTTTGGGTGCATGAGCTGTTGAGCCGACTGTGCGGTAGTTCTCACACTTGTCAGCTCTTGCAATCTTCGGAATTGTGTGGACGATACTTTTCCAAAAGACTGCTGATACGGCGCTAGTTTCATACGTTCTGCACACCAATTTCAATAGTCGTTTTTTCGCAATTCTGCATTATTTGATCCCAAGTCTTCCAGTCTCTTTCAAATTTTGACTCTAATACTTCTACGGGAACCGCAATGTCATCCTTACCGCCAGCAATTCGTCCTTATGTCACCAACCAAGTCCTTCCCCTCATAGGGGAATTCGTTATACTCTTTCCACCTACCTACTCTGTTTTCTGCGTTTGACAGTGACATTGCCACTGTTCTCTTAATGTTACCATCCTTGCTTTTAATTTCAACTAAGGTTCTTTTGACTTTCCTGCATCCTGAATCAGTTCTCCCGACGATCATTTCTTTTTCGATTTCTTCACATTTTTCCTGCAGCCACTACGCCTTGGCTACCATGCACTTGCTATTCATTTGATTGCCAAGTGATTTATATTGCTGTATTCCTGTCTTTCCCTGAGCATTTTTTTGCTTCCTCCTTTCGTCGATCAGGTGAGGAATGTCTTCTGTTATGCATCGCTTCTTCGCAGCTATCTTCCTTGTACCTGTGTCTGTCTGTCCAACATCTTTGATTGCCCCTTGTTAGGGCTGCCCACTCTTCAACTGAGCGCAGGATCGACATCCTTCACGAACATCAAACGCGTTTCGTCATTTCTTAGCATTTAGGTATCCCATTTCATACCACACTGGAAAATAAAATGATACAACTTCACAGACTTTACTGGTCTCATACAGATTTGATTTTATGTTTGTAGACTGAAGCGGCGAGTGAAAATTTGTACCAAGACCCTGAATTGAACCCGTGTCCCCTGCTTACTAGGCAAGTGCGTTAGCCACTATGCCACCTTGGTACAATGTTTCACGCAACTGCACGGTTTACCCTGAGGCGCCTCGCTCTTTGATTCAAATTGTCACTGTCGCCTCAATCTCTTTTAAATTTCTCCTTACGTACTGCCTAGTAAGCAGGAGACGTGGGTTCGATTTCCGGCCTTGATACAAATTTTCACTCGTCGCTTAAATCCTACGTGCAAAAAAAAAAAAAAAAAAAAAATGGAAAATAAGGATTTCAGGTAAGCAGAAATAGGGGAAATCAACACTACAGAAAATCATGTAAATGGGGCAAGATTCGTAATGAATAGGAAGGTAGGGCAGACAGAGTAGTTTAAAAAAATAACAAACAGATTACAATTAATTGCATGACGGCTTCGCTAGAAGGCTGGTGAACCAGAATTCTAAACAAATTAGCTCGTAGATGACAAAAATTTACGCACACGTCTACACCTACATCTACATCTACATCCATACTCCGCAAGCCAACTGACGGTGTGTGGCGGAGGGTACCCTGAGTACCTCTATCGGTTCTCCCTTCTATTCTAGTCCTGCTTAAAGCCAGGACTAGCCGCGTCGTCGTTTGTGCGTGTAAGCAGTCTTGGGTAAGATTACTGTTGACTAAGCACTAGTTTCAAACATCGAGAAATAAGTCTCAACTTTGTACGGTACCACTCACAAATGCAGGTTCTTACGGTTTTCAAGTTTAATTTTTTGATTCATTTTGGTTTGAAAGAATACAGTGTCCGTGACATACAAAAATAAGCATACTTACTTCCCATAAAATTTAAAATTGTTTTTTTCTTTTTTTTACTAAAAACTCCCTGTCTTAAAAGTTCACTGAGTAATTCTATTAATGTTCCTACCTTGAGTCTTTCACTGTTAATTAATATGAGTCACAATGCTGCGTGTATCGAGCTGGTATGGCACTCCGCCGCGCCCGGAGTGCCACAGTGATTCTGATATGTGATGTAATCAAAGTAATGTGATGAGACTCGCGCAGATGATGTATTCGAGTGATGAATCAGTCCGCTGAAGCAGCCCCACCCAATACCTATTACGTCTGTGTGAACTACGTGGACTCTTCGTGTTCGAGTCAGTATAATTTCACGTGTGCACTAAATGGATAATTAAATCCGATGTATGCGACCATTTACAGATACCGACTCAAGTAAATGTATTTACTATGTCTCGGCTCTAAAAACCTAAAAACTAATAACAAAATTATGATCTCCGCACTATATCTTCCGTGCAATCTAAATTTAAGTATAAAAGCACAGTATAACGAAATGTAGCTTCTGAGCCATTGTGTATCTCCTCTCTCTTTCTCTCTCTCTCTCTCTCTCTCTCTCTCTCTCTCTCTCTCTCTCTCTCTCTCTCTCTCTCTCTCTCGTGTGTGTGTGTGTGTGTGTGTGTGTGTGTGTGACCATTCTTCTCCTTCCCCCTGTATCCTTTCTGTTATCACCCATTTCACCTTGTCTCGTGTAATGCACGAGTTTGGATGCACACTACTCTTACTTCCATGCTTAAGGCAATTCACGTAAACCACGTAATGTGAAAAATTTTTGTGATCAGTTTGTTAAAAATGTGTTCCGTTTTTGTTTCTTATGTGTATTCAAGGAAATTTCCGACAGTGTGCTTCAGCAATGTTCCCTCCGAATCAGTGTCTGGCTGTTTGTTGTCGGCGAGGACATCGCTCCACCATTGTTAAAACTCTATGAATTTATTGTTTAAGAACTGTCACAAGAATGCTGTAAAATCTAAGGACTTCTAGTTCGATTTTCGAACTGTACAGATATTAACATTTATGGTTATAATTCTTTCGTCCACGAAGTCTTTGACTAATGTAGCGAAGCAGCACTTTTCTGAACACTGAATTTGCTGAAGTGTATGTAATAACTTCTCACAGGTAGTATTGAGAAGTATCCTGAAACAGAGGCCAACTGAAATTGCTGAAGACATTTCTCACGAATAAATTGTTTTTTCGAAAGTTCCGTATCCCGCAGTTCACGAAGTTGAAGCACATTGAATTTTTTTTCATGAACTTGATTGTGGGACAGTTTTGAGTGAATGTGCCTTAATAAGTGATTTTATCGATTTCAGAAGGGCAAAAAGTGATAGGTCAGAATTTTCAAAAGTACTTTGTGATAAAAAAATTGAATTAATTGTCAAAAAGTACTTCAGGTCGATTTTGATCAACGTAGTGATTAATTATTGTTCTCTTACAAGCTGCGTACAAGAACTTTCTTTCGTTTCGCAAGATTTTGGTGTTGCAGCGAATCAGAAGTTAATTTCAAAACCGATTAAAGGCATAAACCGCTGTTTAATGAAGTTCCAGTAACTGAATATTTACAATAAACGGTGTTCGAACGTTTAATCACGCTACAGCGCAGTTGAACAATATCGCTGATAGGCAGAATTTCGGTAACTTGACGCTGCATTGTTTCACGTAACATTATACCGCTAGTTTTACGGCGACGCAATATGTCAGTTTGAGCTTCCCCTTCTCTCCAGGTCAGAAAAACGATCCTGAAAAGTTTAATAAAACTGAATCCGGAGTAGA
Organism: Schistocerca gregaria; assembly: GCF_023897955.1. NCBI lineage: Eukaryota > Metazoa > Arthropoda > Insecta > Orthoptera > Acrididae > Schistocerca > Schistocerca gregaria. The sequence goes on along the minus strand of NC_064929.1, from coordinate 194,234,604 downwards.
AATTGTCGATTAAATTTATCCCCAAGCAAGGGGACAAACTTTGAGTAATGCTTCGTCCCATTCCGATACACAAGGTCAAGATTGTATGCAGAGGACTATATTACAAAAGAAGACAGCTTCTTAAGGTCGTAATCAGGCACATAACTGTGTGGTGTACCTCACTTGCAAATAATACATAATTTTATGATTTTCCTAATGTTAACTCGACATCTGTCTTTTCACTAACTGCGTTTTGCTCTTTTGTTTCAGGTACGTTGACGACTTTAATGTACTGCTTCTCGATACTCACTTCTCACGGATAAGGTAAATAGCTGCATGCTGCTGTAACCACTATAGATTAACTGTGTAGCATGCGACAATGTGCTGTATGTATTTGCTTCTGAAACAGTACGTTTCCAAAAATGTTGCGAGGGACTAGAAGAGCAGTTCTCTCTTTAAGAAAGACACGGCGTAAGTGTATAAAATAATAAGGTAATTCAGGGAATGGCTGGCTGGCTTGCTTACAACGAATCTCTTCATGTGAAATAACTAACTTAGCGTCCGCTGCTTCGCTCTCGTAGATTGTATGGCCTGCGGAATTTTGTTTTGTTTTGTTTTTGTTTAATCGAATTTTTGAGTTGCCCACAAACTGCAGCACCTTCTGAGCTTTTCATGCTAATTAATGCCGTATACACTATGTGATCAACAGTATCCGCACACCTGGCTGAAGATGACTTAAAAATTCGTGGCGTCCTCCATCTGTAATACTGGAATTCAATATGATGGCCCACCCTTACCCCTGATGACAGCCTCCACTCTCGCACGCATCCGTTCAATCAGGTGCTGGAATGTTTCTTGGGGAATGGCAGCCCATTCTTCACGGAGTGCTGCACTGAGGAGAGGTATCGATGTCGGTCGGTGAGGCCTGTCACGAAGCTGGCGTTCCAAAACATCCCCAAGGCGTTCTATAGGATCCAGGTGAGGACTCTGTGCAGGCCAGTACATTACAGGAATGTTATCGTAGTGTAACGACTCTGCCACAGGCCGTGTATTAAGAACAGGTCCTTGATCCTGTTGAAAGATGCAATCGCCAACCCCGAACTGCTCTTCAACAGTCGGAAGCAAGAAGGTGCTTAAAACATCAGTGTAGGCCTGTGCTGTGATAGTGCCACGCAAAACAACAAGGGGTGCAGCCTCCTCCATGAAAAGCACGACCCAACCATAACACCATCGCCTGCGAATTTTACTGTTGACACCACACACGCTGGCAGATGACGTTCACCAGGCATTCGCCGAACCCATACCCACACCCTACCATCAGATCGCCACATTGCGTGTCGTGATTTGTCACTGCACACGACGTTTTTGCACTGTTCGATTGTCCAATGATTACGCTCCTTAAACCAAGCGAGGCGTCGTTTGGCATTTACCGGCGTGGTGTGTGGCTTATGAGAAGGCGCTCGACCATGAAATCCAAGTCACAGTACTTGCAGTGGATCCTGATGCAGTTTGGATTCCTGTGTGATGGTCTGGATAGATGTCTGCCTATTACACATTATGACCTTCTTCAACTGTCGGCTGTCAGTCAGTCAACAGACAAGGTCGGCGTGTACGCTTTTGTGCTGTACGTGTTCCTTCACGTTCACTGTCACAACGGAAACAATAGACCTAGCGATGTATAGGAGTGTGGAAATCTCGTGCACAGACGTATGACACAAGTGACAACCAATCGCCTGACGACGTTGGAAGTCAGAGTCGCACGGAGCGCCCCATTCTGCTCTCTCACAATGTCTAGTGACTACTAAGGTCGCTGATATGGAGTACGTGGCAGCACAATGCACATAATATGAAAAACATATGTTTTTGGGGTTGTCCGAATACTTTTGATCACATAGTGTAAGCACGTAAGCACGTACTTCCGACCAAAAAGCGATTTTTGTAGGTGGCGTCCAAAGTTGTTGATAATCACGCGTTTTGCGTTATTCTGCAGAGTTTTCTATAGCATCTATAACCCTCCCCCCCCCCCCCCCCCCCAAAATAAAATATTTCGTTATATCTAACCGAGAAGTGAATTACCAATTTTCAAAAATTTAGCTTTAAAATTTTTTCAATTTAACGAAAGATTTTTTTTAAAAACCGTCATCCCCTATTGCTCTCCCTTAGGGGTTGAATTTCTGGAAATACTGAAACAGGTATGACTTTTTTTTAACTTCAGACCGAGAAGTCAAGTACCAACTGTCATAGACGTAGCCTTAAAAATCCGTTAGTAGTTCTTTAACAATTATGTATTTAAGGAAAAAAATTACCAAATGTTTTACCCCCTTAATGGTTGAATATCCAAAAATGCTGAAACACTTTTTTTTTTTTTTTTACTTTCTGACTGAGAAATGAAATGCCAGTTTTCGTAGTTCTAGCTTAAAAATTCCCGTAATGGCGACATACTTTCAAAAGGCCTTTCATCACGCCGGCCGGAGTGGCCGAACGGTCCTAGGCGTTAGTCTGGAACCGCGCGTCCGCTACGGTCGCAGGTTCGAATCCTGCCTCGGGTATGGATGTGTGTGACCCTTAGGTTAGTTAGGTTTAATTAGTTCTAAGTTCTAGGGGACTGGTGACCTCAGCAGTTAAGTCCCATAGTGCTCAGAGCCACTTTTTTGCCTTTCCATCCCCTATTTCACTCCCTTAGGAGTGCAATTCCGGACGATCTGTTCTTAAAAATGCCTACAGTATAAACAATAATAATAATTATAATTATAAATACAATCTCTATATTTATATAAAGATGGGTTGTCTTTTTTATCAAAAATCTCAATTTCTTGGGCAGTTTACCTCAGATTTTTACACATTAAATTCAGATGCACATAGGCTGTACATATTTTAAATTATGTACAGGATTTCTATTAAAACCGAATGCGACGAATAAAATACAGTGCTGTACTATGAAAATGTGCCATTACGTTTTCTTTATCGGAGTCAGTCGTAACTACGATAGCAGGGCGTTTATATAAAGGACAAATTATTTTTCCATTTTGTTCTTCCACCTTATGGAAGGTGGGGCAGATGAAAGTGGCCCGTAGAACAGAGTTCCAGGGGACAATGTAGCACAGCAGAGGAAAGGAAATACAGTACTAACATGTTGAAAGCGACCACCATTCATCTCTTGGCACTTTTGGGCTCTGATCAGCAAGATGAAGGCAGATCGAAGCTGCACTGCTGGAATTGCTGCAGTTTCATTCGGAGTGTCCTGCTGCAGTTCTTGAAGACTATGAAGTTTGTTGCGATACACCTTAGACTTCAGGGCTCCCCACACAAAATAACCGCACGCTGACAGATCAGGTGATACGGGTGACCAGCTAGGGACGCATCCAGGCTTCTCTCTTCTAGCAACCCTGTCAGGCGTGACGACTGTGTAAATATGCTCCTAGATTCGGCCTACTGTACGGGCAGTTACTGCATTGTGTTGGAAGTAACTGTAGATCTTTCCGTCCTCCGTTAATGCTGCCACAGACGGTTCCAAAATGTTGGTAAAGTAACACGCCGAATCCAGCGTCTAATGAAAGAAGATGGGAGCAATAATGCGGCGAGCAGACACCGCACAGCAAACCCCAACCTTCTGATCGTGGAGTGATGTTCCGTGGAAGTTATGCGTCGGATTCTCAGCTGCCCGGACCCTGAGAATCTGTGAGTTGACATAACTACTCAGGGTATCAGGTGAAACCAGGCTTCATCAGACATACAGAACAGATCCACTTCCAAATCATTCTTCCGTATGTCAGTGAATAGCCACTCACAGAACTGCAGGCGCTGGTTTTAATGTACGAACAGCAGACACGATAGGGACGCACGTGCAAGTCCAGGTGGAGTATTGAACCGCACGATCAACGTGATACGCCGGTCTCTTGCGACAGGCGTCGGGTTGATCTGCTAGGACCCTGAATCATTTTCTGGTGAACTGCAGCACACATTTACTGGTGTGCGGACACGTTTCGGAATGTTTTTTTGACCTCTTCAAACCAGATCCTGTCTGACGCTATTTCCGAACTGAGCTCTGCAGGACACTGTTTTCTGACACTTTTCCACCATTAAACTTTTCAGCAAACTGCCCACACCGTTTGAACTACTTTGTTATCTTGTAACTTTCCACAACGAACACCCCCCCTGCTCCACTGTGAGTACCATAGTACCTACCCTTCGGACTGCTCCACTCAAACTGACAAAACCCGCACTACGCTCTGAACAGGTGTAGCTTACGTGGTGTGCTCATCACAGGTTCTGGATAGTAGTAGGGCAACCTTCGTGTCACCCCACTCTCCATTGTTGCCAAATTTATTCAAGGTGGCGGCGATGACGTCATCCAAGATGGCGACATGTAGACTTGGCAACATGGCATGACGTCATCCAAGATGGCGGATTTTGGTGGGAGAATAGTCCAATTGTGCTACATCTAGTAATCTGACCTCAAGAAAAAATGGCGGGAAGTTTGAATTTTGGCGGGATAATAGTATAATTGTGCTACGTCCACTAACCTAAGCCTCCAGAAGGAAAAAGACGGGAAGTTTGAATTCCAACAGGATAATGCATGCAAAGACCGCTCTTCTCTCTTTATTATTATTATTATTATTATTATCATTTATTATCATTCATTAACATTCATTATTATTTATCATCATTTATTATTATTGACCTGCTTCCACTAGAAAATTCCCTCCAAATTCAAATTCCAACACGATAATGGCTGTATGCAAAAAATTTACGTCCAATCCTACCCGAGCCGTGCGTGGCTCGTACCGTGCCATTTCTTATTTTACACCGTGTTTTTATCGTGCTGCTACCTTGTTACGTTAATTTTTAATTACTGGTGTCACTTGAGTTGCTGCCTTGCCTGTACGTGAGTGGCAGCAGCAGCAGCGCTTATCGATATAGGCCCTGCCGTATTATCTTTCCTGGTTTGCTATTTCTTCCCGGTCGTCGTTTGTTGGGAGGTAGTTCGGACCTGGCAGTGTTTGAGTTGCTGGCCGAGCGGTTCTAGCCCCTACAGTCTGTAACCGCGAGACCGCTACGGTCGCAGGTTCGAATCCTGCCTCGTCATGGATGTGTGTGATGTCCTTAGGTTAGTTAGGTTTAAGTAGTTCTAAGTTCTAGGGGACTGATGACCTAAGAAGTTATGTCCCATAGTGCTCAGAGCCATTTGAACCATTTTGTTTGAGTTGGCACGCGGCACAAGTTCAGTCGGGTCGCGGCAGCAGTGAGGTCTGGACCACCATGAGCGGCCGACTTTGGTTGATCGTCGGTCTTGCCGGACGACGTGTACTTGGCCGGCGATCGCTCGTGGGTTGGCTGTGTGTGCCGACTCGTGATTCGTCCCTGTTATTGTACAGTCACTGCCGTTAGCATTGTCTCGTTCTTCGTCCAAGTGTTCGTGAAACTGTGTGTAGTTGGTGTGATGTTGGCTGAGAAGTTATTTTAAATGTTGACGGCGTACTGGCTCTGAGGAGTCGGTCGGTTGGCGTGGAGGAGAGAGGAATTCTCGGCGGGGCGTATTTTGGCCGGGGCCCGCTTGCGGTCTCTACGCGGTATCGGAGTGTATGGCGCTGTTCCCATTGCTACGAGGTCCGTGGCCACCGACCCTGGACACGAAAGTTGAGTTCTGATTTAACCTACCAGCAAGTCAAGACTGTTCACACTGTGTCGTTTGGAGTTCGTTGTCGGCTGTTGGGATATTCCCTCGAGCAACAACGTGGTTTTCAAGTTCGAAAATTCTAGCCACCCCCCGGTGGAGTTCTACTGTATTTGGTTATTTGAATTGAAGTGCACCAGCGGAATCAGCCGTTAGTTTCCGGTTACCTGAGCAGGGCGTTGACGTAAATTTCAGGCAGTGTAGTTTCCTCATCGTGTTGTTGCTGTCCAGCATGGTGTGTAGTTGGACAGCTCCGTGTATGATTGGTTGTGGGCGTCAATATCTTCTACGTTCTTCCGATGAACTCCCTGTTGTGCCCTGGTAGGGTGAAGTGAGTTATCTTGTCGGTGTGTCCGCTGACTGTCGGTCGGTTGGGTTGTCGTCGGATCGCATCTTGTATATAACATTAAACAAAAATTGTATTCCAAAAAGTATGTTGTTTTGCATTTTTTCTCACAGATGGTTTTGACAGCAAACAGGAATGCTGTGTTTCTAGCTTATTGTGATTAGAATCGGACTTCAGCATCTGAATTTACAATAACAATAAAGAAGGCTCAGAGGGGGGAGAGGCGAGATGGTCGTAGAGAAGGGCAGGGGGACATTGACAGAGAAAGGAAAGGCGATCAGGACGTACATGCAGATCCCACACAGAGTTAGCATTCGCGAAGCGTTGCCGTCTTTGCTACTAATACACTCACGTTTCTGGAAAAAAGAGAACACCTTGAACTGCCCGCCATCCATGTGGCGCACGTGTTGGTCTTCTAGACTGAGCCACACACAACTGATTTCATCAACGTGTACGGGCCTGAAGATGACGTTGCCGCACCGTCAAAACTAGTAGCGAAGTAAATAAAAAAAGCTGGAGGTATTTAATTTTTAATAAAAATTGTAACAGCTGTGTCCCACCTTCTCCAGTTTAAATATGGCTGTACGAAGATTCAACGACTACAGATACAACGTTCATATTCACAGGACATATACATTAGTACGAGGGTCAAACATGATGTATACAACAGGAGGGGGCGCGAATAGCCTGACTGACCTCCTGACGCTGTCCGCTAGATCACTTACTTACTACCGCAAACAGTAACGACCCTACAACGCTTTAACTGGCTGCTCAGTAAATTATGTTTCCAGCTATTTCCCCGTTCACGAAGAAAGTGCCGAGCTGTACCTGCTAGTAGGCGCTGAGCCTACCTGGTGCAGAGCAGTGAGTCACACTTCGGTATCGCCTGTACGCCACGTATGATGAAACATCGCTAAAGCCGGAGGTGTCGACACTCCTTCACAGAACCTGCTTCTCAGTTCAGTCAGTCGCCGTCGGTGCGACCGCTTTGCCTTCCTTCATGTGAGGAAACAGACATGTTCTAGTCTGCGCACATAGTGTGTTCGCCAAGGCAATTCCGAAATACGATGTTTGGAACTTTAATAGTGGCAACTATTTATTTACAGCTCGTACAAAATAGATACGTGTTTCAAAGTTTTACTGACCTTCAAAGTAGTCACCAGCATTTTGTAAAACCCGTTGCCAGCGATGTGGAAGTCGTAGGATAGCAGTGACAGTTCGAGCGGCGCGGGCTATTGCCCGACGAATTTGTTGCAATTCTGAAGCGAATGCCATGAAGTGTTTCCTTCTGTTTATAAATAGAGTTGAACTCACGAGGGCTTAAGTCAGGGGAGTGCAGTAGGTGGTATAGCACTCAGCAGTCCCATCAGTCAAACAAATCAGTAACAGCTTGCACTGTAAGTGCTTGAACATTGTTCTGCAAACTGATGGTCAGGTCCTGCAGAAAGTGTCATCAGTTCTGTCTCCAAGCTGGTCGTAGGTTGTGTTTCAAAAATAAACGGCATAGAGACAGAAGTGATGACACTTTCTGCATGACCCGACCATCATTTTGCAGGACAATGCTCAAGCACGTACAGTGCAAGCTGTTGCTGATTTGTTTGACTGATGGGGCTATACCACCTACTGCACTCCCCTGACTTAAGCCCTCGTGAGTTCAACTCTATTTCTAATCTGGAGGAAAAACTTCACGCCATTCCCTTCAGAACTGCTGCAAATTCGTGGGGCAATAGACCGCGCCGCTCGGACTGTCAATACAACTGGCACCGCTAAGAGTACCCTACGACTTACATATCGCTGGCAACGGGTTATAGACAATGCTGGTTACTACTTAGGTCAGTAAAACTTTGAAACACATATCTACTTTGTACGAGCTGTAAAGAGATAGTTGCTACTGTTAAACTTCCAACTCTCGTATGATCTGCAGAAATGACTAGCATTTCAGTGACCTCGGTTCACTGTGTGTCCTGTTGCCTGGTAGAGGCCCAGGGTCCGCCATGGTTCAAATGGCTCTGAGCACTTTGGGACTTAACAGCTGAGGTCATCAGTCCCCTAGAACTTAGAACAACTTAAACCCAACTAACCTAAGGACATCACACACATCGATGCCCGAGGCAGGATTCGAACCTGCGCGGTACCTGACTGAAGCGCCTAGGACCGCTCTGCCACACCGGCCGGCTGGGCCCTAATGACTTGTTTCATGCGTGATGGGATCGATGTGTATAAGAACCGTACTGATGTCCTGTGGTATAGTCATCCATGCTGCATTCACCTGGTTCCAAACTTGCTCTGTGGTGGTTGGCATTGGGTCACCACTGCACCAGTCATTTTACCACATTCCACAAATTTTCGATTGGTGGCAAGTTTGATGACCTGGTAGGCCAGGTGAAAAGGCTATCATGTGACAACAGGACAGCACGTGTTTGTGAAACAACATGTCGTGCATTGTCTTGCTGAAAAATGGCGTCTGGGGTACATGAGTGGGCCTTCGGCTCCGAAGGTAGGACTATGATAGGTGCCCTGGGCAGGCACCGACTGTTTTTGGGACAACATGGCTGTGGAGAGAAGCAACGATTAGTATGATTAATCAATGATTGAAGAACAGTCTTAATCGCATTTATTATTATTATACCGCCAACCGGTTTCAACCCGACGTAGAGGTCATCTTCTGGGCGTTTACACCATTGGTCGATTGCTGGTGGTGTCAGTGCTGTCTACATAACGCCCAGAAGATGACCCCACGTCGAGTTGAAACCGGTTGGCGGTATAATAATAATAATAATAAATAAATAAATACTTATGCTATACCAATATTGACCTACTCATTTGTAGTAGTGAAATGGAGTAACACAGACCTAGAAGCACTCAATACACAATGCCACAAATATAGAATACATCACATATATTCAGCAACAGAAAGATTCACATTAAGCAGAAAGAAAGGAGGAAGGGGATTTATCGACATAAAAACCTTACATTATGGACAGGTAGACAATTTAAGAAAATTCTTTCTAGAACGAGCAGAAACTAGCAAAATACAGAAAGCAATCACTCATATAAGTACATCGGCTACACCACTGCAATTTCATAACCACTGCTACAACCCTTTAGATCACGTAACATCAACAGATACAGAGAAAGTAAACTGGAAAAAGAAAACACGATATGGCAAGCACCCGTATCGTCTAACACAGCCACACATCGGTCAAGACGCATCCAACACATGTCTAAGAAAAGGCAATGTATACAGTGAGACGGAAGGATTCATGATTGCAATACAGGATCAAACAATAAACACCAGATATTACAGCAAGCATATTATTAAAGATCCCAATACCACAACAGATAAATGCACACTTTGCAAACAACAAATAGAAACAGTACATCACATCACAAGCGGATGTACAATACTAGCAAATACAGAATACCCCAGAAGACATGACAATGTAGCAAAAATAATACATCAACAGCTTGCCATACAACATCAACTAATAAAACAACACGTTCCCACATACAAGTATGCACCACAAAATGTACTGTAGAATGATGAATGCAAATTATACTGGAACAGAACCGTTATAAGAGATAAAACAACACCACATAACATACCAGACATCATACTCACCAATAAAAAGAAGAAATTAACACAACTAATCGAAATATCCATACCCAATACAACAAATATACAAAAGAAAACAGGAGAAAAAATTGAAAAATACATCCAACTGGATGTCAAGGATATGTGGCATCAGGATAAAGTTGACATTATACCAATTATACTATCAACTACAGGAGTCATACCATACAATATCCACCAGTACATCAACGCAATACAGCTACATCCAAACATATGTATACAACGACAGAAATCCGTAATTATTGATAAATGTTCAGTTACCCGAAAGTTCCTAAATGCAATATAACATATACCGTACAGTTAAAAGGAAGTCACGCTTGATCAAGGTCCGCGTCACTTTCTACTTTTGACCAGACATAACGTCTGAGATACGAAAGAGACAATAATAATAATAATAATAATAATAGATGCGATTAAGACTGTTCTTGAATTATTGAAGGCATCGACTGTGGTTTTCGGTCGTATGCAGTACCACCCCACACTGTAAGAATCTAGAGTTGGCGCTGTGTCTTGTGCAAAATGCAGTCAATGTGATGCGGCTCCCCTGTCTGCGGCAAATAAAAATGCTGTCAACATTTTCAAAAAACAGAACCTAGATCCGTCTGGAAACACTGTCTGAAGCATTCCTGCTCCCCCCAGTGACGTCGTTCCATACACCACTGCCGTCTAGCATGTCTCTGGACATTCGTCGAGGTAGGCAGAGAAGTGGACGACGCTTGCGTAACCCATGCTGTAATAAACGGCGGCGGACTGTCACCCCCTGGTACTGTGTGCTGTGTTACACCGTTCCACTATTGGGCCAGAGCGGAGGACGACGCAGCTGTGTTCTGCAACACCATTCGGATGGTGTGGATACCATTCGGGTGGTCTGGATAGTGCGACCTGACCCATCTCGTCGTGTTATACGGCCTACCGTGAAACATACCGCACAAACACATTGCACTGCCAAAATAATTCGTCCTACACTAACAGCAATTTTTCGCTCACAGGCCTGCGAGGCATCCTGCACGTCTGCTCAAGTCACACTCATCCATTGCCTTCGGTTTACAGCGACAACGAAAGCGGCAGGTACATTTTACGAGTAGGTGGTGGTACGCCACGATATCTATGTTGACACGAAACCTGCATGCCGACGTTGTTCAAATGCTAATCATTTCTGCAAAATATACTTATGTATATGTCCTGTGAATTTAGTTTTAGTTTCAGTTTAGTTTCAGTTATGTCCCGTAGATCATTTTCCCGATTATTTTATCTATATGATGTGGAACAAGTCAGATTACAAGAGACACACACACACACACACACACACACACACACACACACACACACACACACACACACACACACACACACAAATAGTGCTAATATTAATATTACTGAAATATTTAGTTCTACACATGCAACTACATTTAGAGATACATTTTTTCTACCATTTTTGAAACAGAAGCTCGTCCATGTGGTAGAAGGAGTTGTCCAAGTGAAATAATTTTAAGCTAGATTTAAAACATGATCTGCTACCTGCCAGACACTTTATGTTGTTGGTCAAATGATCAAAGATTTTTTTGTTGCTGAATAGTGTACTCCTTTTTGAGCAACTGACAACTTCAATAACGCATAGGAAAGGTCATTTTTGGCTCCAGTGTTGTACGTATGAACGTCACTGTTCTTCGCGAATTGAGATGGATTATTTGTAACGAATTTCATTGGCGAATGTAGGTACTCTGATGGTGCAGTTAAAATACCTAACTCCTTGAAAAGGTGCCTACATGACGTCTTTGGGTGAACACCACTAATTATTCTCAGTGCTCTCTTTTGTGCAATGAGTGTTCAAATGTGTGTGAAATCGTATGGGACTTAACTGCTAAAATTATCAGTCCCTAAGCTTACACACTACTTAACCTAAATTGTCCTAAGGACAAACACACACATGCCCGAGGGAGGACTCTAACCTCCGCCGGGACCAGCCGCACAGTCCATGACTGCAGCGTCTCAGACCGCTCGGCTAATCCCGCGCGGCCGTTTAATCAATATTTTGTGACGGCTCCCAAATCCAAGGTCCTCGGCGGTACTTTTGGGTCAGCCATCACAAACTGTATAAAGTTTAGGTAGTGACCAGGATGTAGCTATGTTGTTGGCCGAAAAATAATCAATGATAAGAATTGCCGCAGCTAGAATGAAGAGATAACCTATCTTTATTTCTGATGACACGTGCACCAGCAATACAAGTCCGAGTAATATCCGAGAGCAATCCGTGTACTGAGCCTAGTCGAATACAATAGCAAACATCACACTGCAATAGCTCCGCTATGAACTCCACGAAAGGCTAGCAATAGACAATCGACAGTAGACTATCCGTCTCGGGGCCGGCGCTCCTCCTTATATGCAAAAGGCAGAGGGCGCTGCGGACCCGAGCTCAGCCGTGGCGCGACCTCTCCGGTAGGCGGTAACGCCCTCAGACGCCGACGGCCGCTAGAGGAACTTTGGACAGCTATGTCACGGTCAGGGCGCGCGCGCGTGCGCGGGTTGGTTGGTTGGGTTCGTGGATACAACACAATACTTTACGTCAAAGTGGTGAGTTACCCCAGAAGACTATTCAATAAGACATTGTTGAGTGGAAATATGCAAAGCACGTAAGGAGGCTGATCTGTTTATTACCAACGGTAGCGATTATACGAGGAGCGAAAGAAGCTGAACTAACTTGTTTGAGAAGCTCAGTAATGTGCTTCTTCCAGTTCAAGTTGTCATCAACGTGAACACCCAAAAGTTTGGAGAAATCTACTCTGTTAACTGAGCCCTGTTCATACGCTACATCAATTGTCGGTATGACTCTATTCGGTGTACAGAACTGGAAATGAACGTTCTATCGGTAGTCGTTCTTGATGTTCTCCCTTTTTTTCTGAACATGAGTGTAGTTTCATATGGCTCAGTGCCCTGGCGCGAGTCTTTCTATTGGACGACTTGTGTGTCCATAACCAACCCGAGCTACCCATCGGGGAAAGGGAACCTACGGTTTGACATGGAATTCGAACCACGTGCTGTTCCTGCCGATTGCTCATATTGCTGTGAGCCGAAGTCTACCTCAAAGGCAGACTGAGCAAGGCAATAGATAATAGTGGACGCCTTGTGACTTCTGAAATTTTCCCGGCGTATTTCTTCTTTGAGTCTGCTGTTTTAAAGCCTACAACCTTCTGGCGGTACGTAGATGATACTTTTGTTGTAAGGCGTCATGGCAGACAGGAACTGGAGAAATTCCTTCATCGCTTAAACTCATTACATAAGAACATCAAATTCACGATGGAGATTGAAAAAGATGGCACTTTACCATTCCTAGACGTGCTAGTACGCCGTAAAAATGATGGGTCATTAGGACATTCTGTGTACAGGAAACCGACTCTCACAGATCTGTATCTCCAGGCGTCAAGTTGCCATCACCCAGCACAAACAGGCGGTGTTCTCAGTACCTTAATACATCGAGCGCATGTAATGTCGGACGATGAAAACCTATTACTGAAGAAGAATAAAATCAAGGTTATCTTCCGTCCACCAGCAAAGAACCGGGCCCTGGTTGGATCCGTTAAAGACGATTTACAACTGAAGAAAGCAGGCGTCTACAAAATTCCCTGTGAATGTGGCTCTGCATATATTGGCCAGACGACAAGAACTGTCCAGGAACGATGTACAGAACATGAAAGATACACCCGTCTGCGGCAATCGTCAAAATCGGCAGTAGCAGAGCACTGTATTTCATTGGGACACTCAATGGAATACAATGGGACACAAATTTTAGCTCCGGCTTTCGGATTTTGGGATTCCGTAATCAAGAAATCAGTGGAAATACGTCCTACCGATAATCTTATAAATCGTGACAACGACTTTCAACTGGATAAAAATTGGAATCCTGTTATTAAAATTATACAATCACAGCGGAATCGACAGCTTCATTCGATACTCAATGACTAGATGATCTTTTATTTTCACCACCGCGCATGTCAACACCTGACGTATGCGATGTAGGATGGCAGTACATTTCGCATGCGCGAGATTCGGCATAAATATCGCGACTGCACCTGGGCTCTTTAGTAGTTGTGTACTCATCTGATGATGGCCGGACGTCTCTGGGCCGAAATATCGTGGAAGAATGTCGACGGGATCCAGAAGGAGCGGACGCCTTGATGTTCGCAATCGAGGAACGACACACACACACACACACACACACACACACACACACAGAGAGAGAGAGAGAGAGAGAGAGAGAGAGAGAGAGAGAGAGAGAGAGAGAGAGAGAGAGAGAGTGGGGGGGGGGGGGGGGGGGCGGCTGGCGTTACTAACACCGACTCAAAGGAAGGCCTCGGCGCTTGTTGGTGACGTCACGTTAACTAGGCACGGCCAACGCCAGGTCTGTTCCAGGTAGAAACGCCTGGGCGTGCTTATCACTATAAATCTCTTATTTTTGGGCAAAATGTTTGGTATCGTGTTGGATTCTGCCCTTTTATTTAGACGCAAGATTTTCTTACTATCGTAAAGCTGTAAATGAAGATCATAGTTCTGTATTACTGAATCCTGTCGAAACAAACGTAGATCAATATGAGAAGATGCTTTGCTCCATTCCAAGCTTCGGAAATTTTGCGTTCAAGTAACTATATTTACTTGATCCATTTTGTTATCGAAACTTATCCCAACCCCCTTACAATTAACTCTGTTCTTTTATTTATTTATTTTCGTTTGACATCGTCACTGGAAATGTGAACTAAATTACATGTGTAAATGTCCAACTGTTGCCAGTCATTGGATTACAGTCATTTTCAACGAAAGGAGTTCTAAACAGGAAACAAAATAGCTTCATACATCGAAAATACTGCTGAGCTTAATCTTTTTTTAAACATGCACATTAGAAAAGATAAATATTCCCCTCTTGCAACTGAAAGGAGAAACTTTATAAGATAAAAAAGTTTTATCTGATAAAAGAAGTATCTCTCTTTTGCCTCTTCTTCTGTCCTCCACCCCTTCCCCCAACGCGTAGAATCGCAAGATATTTCATTAACATTCAGTGCTCCTCACCCCATAGTCAACCAAGATACCTAAAGAAGAGCACCAATATGTTCACAGTATCCTGTAAAAGCAACCCAGTACAAAAGAAACTTAGATTTACAAATAAGGTAAAGAAGCACGAATTCTGTTGCTGCTAGACCATGAAGTTGTTTTTGTATGTCAGTCCTTAAAACAGGTGGAAACTTAAGTTCAGGAGTACTCTATTTGTTAAGAAGTGTAATGAATTGCACAATTAATTGATTGCAGAAATCTCTCAGAACAATGTGTGTTGGTCAACTACCGCCAACAGTTTCACATCTTCCTGTGTCAGGGCGGGAGACACCACCAGTATGAGCAGGCCTGCAACAGACCTGGCGTTCGCCGTGCCTAGCTGACGTGACGTCACCAACAAGTGTCGAGGCCTTCCCTTGAGTCGGTGTCGGCGTTACGCAACGCGCTGGATCCGCCCACGCATCCGTCGCCAGGCCCACTCAGTGCTGCGGCGGCGCGCCTGCAATGTGGCCGGCTGCAACCCGCCACGCACTTCCCAAGCCAGGAGTAGCGAAGGCCGGAAAGTGGCTGGAATGTCGAGCAGCGTGACAGCCAGTGACCGCCGAGAACAATACACACTGGAATGGAAACGGAAGATGGGAGACAGCTAGATCTGCATACCGTTCCATTCAAGTATGGAGTGCGGGAGGAATGATTATTTGAATGCCTCTATTCGTCCTGTAATTAATCCAATCTTATCTTCACGATCCGTATGTGAGCAATACGTAGGGGATTGTAGTATATTCATTTAGAGCCAGTTCTTGAAGCTTTCTTCGCAGACTTTCTCGGGATAGTTTACGTCTGTCTTCAAGAGTCTGCCAGTTTAGATTCTTCAGCATCTCAGTGAGACTCTCCCATTCCAATAGAATGTTGTCTACTCCGGGGGCCTTGTTTCGACTCAGGTCTATCAGTGCTTTGTCAAACTCTTCACCCAGTATCGTATCTCCCATTTCGTCTTCATCTACATCCTCTTCTATTTCCATAATATTGTCCTCAAGTACATCGCCCTTGTATAAACCTTCTATATACTCCTTCCACCTTCCTGCTTTCCCTTCTTTGCTTAGAACTGGGTTTCCATCTGAGCCCTTGATGTTCATACAAGTGGTTCTCTTATTTCCAAAGGTCTCTTTAATTTTCCTGTAGGCAGTATCTACCTTACCCCTAGTGAGATAAGCCTCTACAGCCTTACATTTGTCCTCTAGCCATCCCTGCTTAGCCACTTTGTACTTCCTGTCGATATCATTTTTGAGACGTTTGTATTCCTTTTTGCCTGCTTCATTTACTGCATTTTTATATTTTCTCCTTTCATCAATTAAATTCAATATTTCTTCTGTTACCCAAGGATTTCTACTAGCCCTCGTCTTTTTACCTACTTGATCCTCTGCTGCCTTCACTACCTCATCCCTCAAAGCTACCCATTCTTCTTCTACTGTATTTCTTTCCCCCATTCCTGACAATTGTTCGATTATGATCTCCCTGAAACTCTGTACAACCTCTGGTTCTTTCAGTTTATCCAGGTCCCATCTCCTTAAATTTCCACCTTTTTGCAGTTTCTTCAGTTTTAATCGACAGGTCATAACCAATAGATTGTGGTCAGAGTCCACATCTGCTCCTAGAAATGTCTTACAATTTAAAACCTGGTTGCTAAATCTCTGTCTTACCATTATATAATCTATCTGAAACCTGTCAGTATCTCCAGGCTTCTTCCATGTATACAGCCTTCTTTTATGATTCTTGAACCAAGTGTTAGCTATGATTAAGTTGTGCTCTGTGCAAAATTCTACCAGGCGGCTTCCTCTTTCATTTCTTTGCCCCAGTCCATATTCACCTACTATGTTTCCTTCTCTCCCTTTTCGTACTACTGAATTCCAGTCTCCCATGACTATTAAATTTTCGTCACCCTTCACTATCTGAATAATTTCTTTTATTTGATCATACATTTCTTCAATTTCTTCGACATCTGCAGAGCTAGTTGGCATATAAACTTGTACTACTGTAGTAGGTGTGGGCTTCGTATCTATCTTGGCCACAATAACGCGTTCACTATGTTGTTTGTAGTAGCTTACCCGCATTCCTATTTTCCTATTCATTATTAAACCTACTCCTGCATTACCCCTACTTGATTTTGTGTTTATAGCCCTGTAGTCACCTGACCAGAAGTCTTGTTCCTCCTGCCACCGAACTTCACTAATTCCCACTATATCTAACTTTAACCTATCCATTTCCCTTTTTAAATTTTCTAACCTACCTGCCCGATTAAGGGATCTGACATTCCACGCTCCGATTCGTAGAACGCCAGTTTTCTTTCTCCTGATAACGACATCCTCTTGAGTAGTGCCCGCCCGGAGATCTCCAGAATATTTTACCGAAGAGGACGCCATCATCATTTAATCATACAGTAAAGCTGCATGCCCTCGGGAAAAATTACGGCCGTAGTTTCCCCTTGCTTTCAACCGTTCGCAGTACCAGCACAGCAAGGCCGATTTGGTTAGTGTTAGAAGGCCAGATCAGTCAATCAACCAGACTGTTGCCCCTGCAACTACTGAAAAGGCTACTGCCCCTCTTCAGGAACCACACGTTTGTGTGGCCTCTCAACAGATACCCCTCCGTTGTGGTTGTACCTACGGTACGGGTATCTGTATCGCTGAGGCACGCAAGCCTCCCCACCAACGGCAAGGTCCATGGTTCATGGGGGGAGGTAACACAGCCTATAACAACAAATGGAGTCAAGGGGGAAACATTTTACCTACACTTTTTAGATTTATTTAGATAATGGAGTTTTTTAACGATAGAATTAACAGAAATTCGCCCCTTGGAATTGAATTTTATATACAGTAAGATGACATTGCTGGCGGAGAATGAAGAGGACATATTAAGGGGAATACATTTATTATTTATGATTTGTCAAGAGCACCATTTGGCGATTTCAGAAAAAGATTAGAAAATCAGTGGCTTTTATAGGAAAACACCCTGTGCGTATAAAAAAATTATGGTTGATAATAGAACTGTAGAACAGGTCAAATGTTTTCTCTATTCAAATTGTGACGTCACCTATGAGTATGTCGACGGCACAGAGCGGACATCAGAGTTTGGGAATATATGTGGAATAATAAACAGATTTCTAAACCAATAAAACAGAGAAAGAAACAATATTGAAATTTTATAAGCCGGTGGCTGTCCTATTTCTTCTTTACGGAGGTGGATTGCTGATTACAAGAAACACCTTCTTGGCGTACAAGCAAAGGAGATTAGATTTGTAAGAGCACTAAAGGGTCGAGCAAGAGCTGACAGATTCCCCAATTCGGAAGTTAGGGAAGAACTCAATATATTTAATATTGTCAATAAAATAGTAGTAGCGCGGGAAAAAGATTACCTCTTCAGGTAAGAAAATTTAAGCAGGTGATAGCAGTATAATTCAAGGAAGCCCGAGGTAGCGATGGGTACCATAACAGGCCAAAAAAAAAAAGAATAAACCTAATACCTGAAGTGGTGGTGGTGATTAGCATAGGCAAAGAGGTCATTTCTGCCCAAAAGAATTATACTGCTATAAACATAGGCCTTAGACAGAGCAGTATCTGATATTGTACGTCTGGAGCACACTGAATGGGAATGAGTCATGGACTGTGCGGCCTCTTGTGACGGAGAATTTTTAGTTTAGATTATCTGATATCGAAAATACGAGTTGCACAATTCGGCGTCAAACATTCAGTCAGTCGCTGTGTGAAATAAGGGCAGGCCATCGTTGTTGTTGTTGTTGTTGTCTTCAGTCCTGAGACTGGTTTGATGCAGCTCTCCATGCTACTCTATCCTGTGCAAGCTGCTTCATCTCCCAGTACCTACTGCAACCTACATCCTTCTGAATCTGCTTAGCGTACTCATCTCTCGGTCTCCCTCTACGATTTTTACCCTCCACGCTGCCCTCCAATGCTAAATTTGTGATCCCTTGATGCCTCAAAACATGTCCTACCAACCGATCCCTTCTTCTAGTCAAGTTGTGCCACAAACTTCTCTTCTCCCCAATCCTATTCAATACCTCCTCATTAGTTACGTGATCTATCCACCTTATCTTCAGTATTCTTCTGTAGCACCACATTTCGAAAGCTTCTATTCTCTTCTTGTCCAAACTAGTTATCGTCCATGTTTCACTTCCATACATGGCTACACTCCAAACAAATACTTTCAGAAACGACTTCCTGATACATAAATCTATATTCGATGTTAACAAATTTCTCTTCTTCAGAAACGCTTTCCTTGCCATTGCCAGTCTACATTTTATATCCTCTCTACTTCGACCATCATCAGTTATTTTACTTCCTAAATAGCAAAACTCCTTTACTACTTTAAGTGTCTCATTTCCTAATCTAATTCCCTCAGCATCACCCGATTTAATTTGACTACATTCCATTATCCTCGTTTTGCTTTTGTTGATGTTCATCTTATATCCTCCTTTCAAGACACTGTCCATTCCGTTCAACTGCTCTTCCAAGTCCTTTGCTGTCTCTGACAGAATTACAATGTCATCGGCGAACCTCAAAGTTTTTACTTCGTCTCCATGAATTTTAATACCTACTCCAAATTTTTCTTTTGTTTCCTTTACTGCTTGCTCAATATACAGATTGAATAGCATCGGGGAGAGGCAACAACCCTGTCTCACTCCTTTCCCAACCACTGCTTCCCTTTCATGCCCCTCGACTCTTATGACTGCCATCTGGTTTCTGTACAGATTATGAATAGCCTTTCGCTCCCGGTATTTTACCCCTGCCACCTTTAGAATTTGAAAAAGGGTATTCCAGTCAACATTGTCAAAAGCTTTCTCTAAGTCTACAAATGCTAGAAACGTAGGTTTGCCTTTTCTTAATCTTTCTTCTAAGATAAGTCGTAAGGTCAGTATTGCCTCACGTGTTCCAACATTTCGACGGAATCCAAACTGATCCTCCCCGAGGTCTGCATCTACCAGTTTCTCCATTCGTCTGTAAAGAATTCGCGTTAGTATTTTGCAGCCGTGGCTTATTAAACTGATAGTTCGGTAATTTTCACATCTGTCAGCACCTGCTTTCTTTGGGATTGGAATTATTATATTCTTCTTGAAGTCTGAGGGTATTTCGCCTGTCTCATACATCTTGCTCACCAGCTGGTAGAGTTTTGTCAGGACTGGTTGTCCCAAGGCCGTCAGTAGTTCTAATGGAATGTTGTCTACTCCGGGGGCCTTGTTTCGACTCAGGTCTTTCAGTGCTCTGTCAAACTCTTCACGCAGTATCGTATCTCCCATTTCGTCTTCATCTACATCCTCTTCCATTTCCATAATATTGTCCTCAAGTTCATCGCCCTTGTATAAACCTTCTATATACTCCTTCCACCTTTCTGCCTTCCCTTCTTTGCTTAGAACTGGGCTGCCATCTGAGCTCTTGATATTCATACACGTGGTTGTCTTCTCTCCAAAGGTCTCTTTAATTTTCCTGTAGGCAGTATCTATCTTACCCCTAGTGAGATAAGCTTCTACATCCTTACATTTGTCCTCTAGCCATCCCTGTTTAGCCATTTTGCACTTCCTGTCGATCTCATTTTTGAGACGTTTGTATTCCTTTTTGCCTGCTTCATTTACTGCATTTTTATATTTTCTCCTTTCATCAATTAAATTCAATATTTCTTCTGTTACCCAAGGATTTCTAGCAGCCCTCGTCTTTGTACCTACTTTATCCTCTGCTGCCTTCACTACTACATCCCTCAGAGCTACCCATTCTTCTTCTACTGTATTTCTTTCCCCTATTCCTGTCAATTGTTCCCTTATGCTCTCTCTGAACCTCTGTACAACCTCTGGTTCTTTCAGTTTATCCAGGTCCCATCTCCTTAATTTCCCACATTTTTGCAGTTTCTTCAGTTTTAATCTACAGGTCATAACCAATAGATTGTGGTCAGAGTCCACATCTGCCCCTGGAAATGTCTTACAATTTAAAACCTGGTTCCTAAATCTCTGTCTTACCATTATATAATCTATCTGATACCTTTTAGTATCTCCAGGGTTCTTCCACGTATACAACCTTCTTTCATGATTCTTAAACCAAGTGTTAGCTATGATTAAGTTGTGCTCTGTGCAAAATTCTACTAGGCGGCTTCCTCTTTCATTTCTTAGCCCCAATCCATATTCACCTACTATGTTTCCTTCTCTCCCTTTTCCTACACTCGAATTCCAGTCACCCATTACTATTAAATTTTCGTCTCCCTTCACTATCTGAATAATTTCTTTTATTTCATCGTACATTTCTTCAATTTCTTCATCATCTGCAGAGCTAGTTGGCATATAAACTTGTACTACTGTAGTAGGTGTGGGCTTCGTATCTATCTTGGCCACAATAATGCGTTCACTATGCTGTTTGTAGTAGCTTACCCGCATTCCTATTTTCCTATTCATTATTAAACCTACTCCTGCATTACCCCTATTTGATTTTGTGTTTATAACCCTGTAGTCACCTGACCAGAAGTCTTGTTCCTCCTGCCACCGAACTTCACTAATTCCCACTATATCTAACTTTAACCTATCCATTTCCCTTTTTAAATTTTCTAACCTACCTGCCCGATTAAGTGATCTGACATTCCACGCTCCGATCCGTAGAACGCCAGTTTTCTTTCTCCTGATAACGACATCCTCCTGAGTAGTCCCCGCCCGGAGATCCGAATGGGGGACTATTTTACCTCCGGAATATTTTACCCAAGAGGATGCCATCATCATTTAATCATACAGTAAAGCTGCAATCGTATTGACTCGAAAAACGCCACCAATGAGGTAGCAGTGGCGCACAATGGCTGATTGTGTGTTTATCATGGAAAAACTGCCGGGGACACTTCAAACGTGCATATTGGATTTCGCTGCGTTGTGTTTTGGTCCTCGCTCAGTAATATCGCCCTCCCCCCCCCCCTCCCCCTCCCCCACCGCTCTCCCTAAAAGTAAACACTGTGGCCCAGAGCGCGCACAATCACTTGACCAGCAATAGCCAGGGGCGAGTGCGTCTGTCAATAAAGGGGTAACACCGCCATTGTCTCCCTCGCACTGCCCGTTAAACAGGAGACGACGCACTGCCGAAAATTTTGCAGCCCTTTCGTGTCATCCATTTGGGTAGCGCATAAGTTCGTAACGATTTTCAGGAAGTGTAACAAACACAACAGTTACACGAAACAGAGACTTTTGTCCTCAATAATATATTCTCCTTCACTATTTACACTCGTGCTCATAAATTAAGGATAATGCTGACACATGGTGAAACAACGCTCTGGTGGGCGGTTTGCGGGTTTACATCACCTCTGGGTATGACCATGCGATGCATTTAACCTGCGGTCGTCGCACGGTGGCGCTGGCAGCAGTCCACATACGCAGAGGTGTGTTGCTGCAGGCCAGAGTACGGTGCAACGAGTAAGTGTACAGACGTTTTCGGACGTGCCAATGGTGACTGTGTATTGAAAATGGCTCACAGAACACACATTGATGACGTTATGAGAGGTAGAATACTACGGCGACTGGAGGCTGGTCAAACACAGCAGATCGTAGCGCGGGCCCTCCGTGTGCCACAAAGTGTGATCTCAATATTATGGCAACGATTCCAGCAGACAGGAATCGTGACCAGCCGCTACAGTACGGGACGTCCACAGTGTACAACACCACAAGAAGGCCGATATCTCACCATCAGTGCCAGCAGATAGTAACGGAGTACTGCAGGTAGCCTCGTTCGGGACCTTACTGCAGCCACTGGAACAGTTGCCTCCAGACACACAGACATGGTTTATTGGCTCGGGGACCTGCAAGGTGCATTCCACTGAACTGGAGAGCGCGTAAAGCCTGGTGTCAAGAACACAGTACATGGTCATTGGAACAGTCGTCCCAGGTTGTGTTCACGAACGAGTCACGTATGGTCTGAACAGTGATTCTTGCCGGGTTTTCATCTGGCGTGAACTAGGAACCAGATACCAACCCGTCAATGTCCTTTAAAAGGACCTGTATGGAGGTCGTGGTTTGATGGTGTGGGGTGGGACTATGATTGGTGCACGTACACCCCTGCATGTCTTTTACAGGGGAACTGTATCAGGTCAGGTGTATTGGGACGTCATTTTGCACCAGTACGTCAGCCTTTTCAGCGGTGCAGTGGGTCCCACCTTCCTCCTGATGGATGATAACGCACGGCCCAACCGAGGTGCCATAGTGGAGGAGTACCTTGAAACAGAAGGTATCAGGCGAATAGCCTGCCTGTTCTCCAAACCTGAACCCCATCGAGCACGTCTGGGATGCTCTTGGTCGACGTATCGCTGCACGTCTTCAAACCCCTACGACACTTCAGGAGCTGCGACAGGCACTGGTGCAAGAATGGGAGGCTACACCCCAGCAGCTGCTCGACCAGCAAATTCAGAGTATGCCAACCCGTTGTGCGGCCTGTGTACGTGTGCATGGTGATCGTATCGCATATTGATGTCGAGTTACATGCGCAGGAAACAGTGGCGTTTTGTAGCACATGTGTTTCGTGAGGTTTTTCTCAACTTATCACCAATATTGCGGACTTACAGATCTGTGTCGTGTGTGTTCCCTATGTGCCTATGCTATTAGCGCCAGTTTTGTGTAGTGCCACGTTGTGTGTGGCACAGTCTGCAATCATCCTTAATTTATGAACGCGAGTGTACAATAGCCTGCCAACGCTGGCGTAACTTTTCTTTTCCGCGACTGTAGAAATCACATGGTTTTGAGGCGAAGAACTTATCGAGCCATGTTCGGAGCGCATTTTAATCCGAGAAGGACGTTCCTTGAACGTTGTTCTATAGAGAACGGTAGAGGTGAAAATCTGAGGGCGCAAGATCAGATGAATAAGGTGGATGCGGAATGACGTCCCAACTCGTCTTCTGTATGGTATTTTCTGTCAGCAGAACATGGGCGGGTGTTATTGTGGAGTAGCATCACCTCACGCAGTCTTTCCGGTCGTTCTTGGACTGCGTCTGCAAGGAATGTTGACAATAAAAGTCAGCAGTAATCGTTCCAACTCGGGGAAGCAGTTCGTAAAAACAACAAACTGGTGCTGTTCCATCAAATGAATAACATTGTCTTTTGTGAATCCGCGCAAGTCTTTCTACTGCAAGTTGCTGCTTTGTTTGGGTCCAACCATTCCTTTTTTCCCCTTAAGTTAGCGTAAAGACAAGATGTCTCGTTACCACTAACGATACAGGATAGGAATGGTTGGTACTGTACACGAGGCAGTTGATGACGAGCAAGCAGAGATTCACGTATGGCTTAGAGCGTTCGGTACCCATACGTATGATTTCTGAACCTTCCTCATTGCATATAAATGTCGCACAATGGTGGAATGATCACAGTTCATCACAGTTGCTAGTTCTGCTATACACTGCCGGCCGCGTTGGCCGAACGGTTCTAGGCGCTTCAGTCCGGAACCGCACGACTGCTACGGTCGCAGGTTCGAATCCTGCCTCGGGCGTGGATGTGTGTGATGTCCTTAGGTTCGTTAGGTTTAAGTTGTTCTAACTTCTAGGGGAGTGATGACCCCATGGTGCTCAGAACCATTGGAAACATTTTGAGTACACTGGCTTGGCTCATTGTGAATTAATGTTTTTAAACGATCCTCGTCGAACTTTGAAGGTCTTACTGAACGTCAAAACGATCCTCCTCAAAACGAGGAAACTATTTTCTTGCCGTGCTGTGTCCTTTGGCATTAGCTCCATACAAGGCGCAAATGTCTGGTGCTCCGCTCTGCTGACCTCAAAGAATCCGAAAGCGTTTCGACTTCTCCACTCGGCACTCCATTTCCTTGCGTCCACACCTCCACTCACTGTCTCCAGATGACAAAGTGACAATGTGTAAACTGAAATAACCGTGAGCTGCAAATAAACAATTACAATCGACGAATAAACCAATAGGAGCCAGAATACGAATAAGTTGTGAATTACTTACCTTAGACAATTTAAACAAATCGTGACTAAATTTCTGATCTCACAAAACAAAATAGACTTGATCACTGGACAGACAAGAATTCAGGAAGCCACATTCACTCACGTAAAGGGTTCCATCACTGCGTTGTTGATATTAAGGCGCTTGTGTAAAAACCCTATTCAATGAGCCCCTCTCTCTCCTATTTCATTTCGTTAGAAAACATAAATGCTACGAACTTACGCACCAACCTAATATTGATGTTATTTCTATTATCTAAGAATAATATCAATTACAAAATAGAAGAAATAGGAAGCAGAAAGTCGTATATTTTGCGAAGTCGAAAAATATAAGAAAACAATTTTAAAAAAAAATGCCGTGGTTTCGATTCGTTTATATATGATGTAAACTGTTAAAAAAGTGACTCGTGAATTTCAGAGATTCAACAGCATCGAATGAGCAGATTGTACAATAGTGTGGCAGCAACTGAGATATCGGTGTCAAACGAATATCGAGACCATGTGATACACGTAGCAAACCGTAATACTACAGTAGGTTAAATTATTCAGTAAAAAATTTCACCGAGCGAGGAGGTTGGCACATTAGGCTCGCATTCGGGAGGACGATGGTTCAAACCCGCGTTCGGCCATCCTGATATGGGTTTTCCGTGATTTCCCTAAATCGGCTCTGGCAAGCACCGGGATGATTCCGTTAAAAGGGCACGGCCGACTTCCTTCCCCTTCCTTCCCGCCTCCGATGGGACCGATAACCTCGCGGTTTGTTTTCCCCTGTCTCAAATGGTTCATATCGCCTTGAGCACTATGGGACTTTACATCTGAGGTCCTCAGTCCCCTAGAACTTAGAACTACTTCAACATAACTAACCTAAGGACATCACATCCATGCCCGAGGCAGGATTCGAACCTGCGACCGTAGCAGTCGCGCGGTTCCCCTCTCTCAAATCAACCAGCCAACCAAAGATTTGAAATATTGTACCAAAACATGAACGAGGGGCTATGGGCGAGGTTTCATGGCGGCGGGCACTCAGTTGCAGGGTGGAAGTATCATGTTATTGCATGTCACTTGAAAACGGAAGAAATGAAAAGCGGATACATAAAGAAGTGTAAAACTCATGATGAAAACGCTTTAATATCTGAATTTTCTGGATAAATGGTTCAGTAACTACTTTCGTCTGGATCTGAGTCCTTTCCACGGGTTCAGCAATTTCTCGGAAATTTTTAATATGCCCAAGTACCAACTGGAAATTAAAAAAAAACTGCCTGTGTTCTTCCAGCAAATTTTGTTTACATTTCATACAGAAATAACCTAAATGTAAATGTAGCTATTCTCATACCTCAAGAGCTAAGGAAAAAGATATTTACAAATCAGAGCTCGCACAGAAAGATACAGGTGTTTGTTCTAGAGTGGAATAATAGAGAATTATTATGAAGATGGTTCTATTCAATGAGCCCCCCTCTCTCCTATTGATTTTTCGTCAAAAAAGAAAGGACCTGTGACTCTGTTGTGCGTTTAGCCGCATCACACATTCGTTATAGGGGAATCCCTAACGCGATATAAGCTAAACTACCGTAGACCATCATAAGCGTAGAGTATGGTGCTTTCACTAGTACCTTCGGTCAGGTACGGGTGATACCCGAGTTACCTGTACGTGAAGTATGTTGCATACCTTTCGGACGTTACCTCGAAACGATCGTTTTCTTTACGTATGCTACCAGTATCGTACTAGACTCCCTAAAAATCGGATCCGGTCATCCGTCTAGAAAGTGAGTGAGGATATATACAAAGGGCAGGTAACCTATAGAGCATTTTGTTTTACATAGTTAGCCTCTTATCTGTTGCTTAAAAGTAAAGAGCATTTATGCAAAACTGAAATTGTCAATGTTTAAATCAGTTTTTATTCGAAAAATGTTGATTTGTAACTTGAAACAGAGGGACGTTGCACCAAAAATAAAGAAAACAGTTCATACTTAGCATATATCGCCAGAAAATGTAAACGCAAAACAAATATATATCAAGCATCGCTTGAATACTTAGTTGAACTTATATGAAATAATTTAGTGTTATTCACAAACCACTTCCGCATTTATCAATAATACCAGGAAACTGTTACTTCTGATCATGGTGGTGAACGTCCAGTTAAGTGCATAATAACAATTATATATATAGGGTGTTACAAAAAGGTACGGCCAAACTTTCAGGAAACATTCCTCACACACAAATAAAGAAAAGATGTTATGTGGACATGTGTCCGGAAACGCTTAATTTCCATGTTACAGCTCATTTTAGTTTCCTCAGTATGTACTGTACTTCCTCGATTCACCGCCAGTTGGCCCAATTGAAGGAAGGTAATGTTGACTTCGGTGCTTGTGTTTACATGTGACAGATTTTCTGTGAACGTTTGGGCAGGCATTGTTGGTAATGTCTTGATTGGGCCCCATGTTCTTCCACCTACGCTCAATGGAGCACGTTATCATGATTTCATACGGGATACTATAGCTGTGCTGCTAGAACATGTGCCTTTACAAGTACGACACAACATGGGGTTCATGCACGATGGAACTCCTGCACATCTCGTACGCTTCCCAACAACAGATTCGGTGACCGATGGCGGTCCAATTCCATGGCCTCCACGCTCTCCTGACCTCAACCCTCTTGACTTTCATTTATGGGAGCATTTGAAAGCTCTTATCTACGCAACCCCAGTACCAAATGTAGAGACTCTTCGTGCTCGTATTGTGTACGGCTGAGATACAATACGCCATTCTCCAGGGCTGCATCAGCGCATCAGGGATTCCATGCGACGGAGGGTGGATGCATATATCCTCGCTAACGGAGGACATTTTGAACGTTTCCTGTAACAAAGTGTTTGAAGTGGCGCTGGTACGTTCTGTTGCTGTGTGTTTCCATCCCATGATTAATGTGATTTGGAGAGAAGTAATAAAATGAGCTCTAACATGGAAAGTAAGCGTTTCCGGACACATGCCCATATAACATATTTTCTTTGTGTGGGAGGAATGTTTCCTGAAAGTTTGGCCGTACCTATTTGTAACACCCGTATATCATTTTAATTTCTGTTTCCTCCGTTACTTCTTGGTAGAACAGTTCCATACGTAAGGTTGAATAACAAGTATGCCGTTTTTGTTGTGATTTTTGTTTATTTGAAACTAGTTTACGATTTATTAGGTCATCTTCAGGAAAGAACTGAGTAGCGTCTGTAAGGAACATTGGTTCAGAGGTAACCATACATTATAGGCAAAGATACAATCATTTGCATAGTTTGTTGTGTATCAGACTTGTTTCTTAATGTTGAAATTTCACTTTACCCGATGGACAACCGTGCAATGGACACAGTTAAGCACAGTTTATTGTGCTTATCATTGTCAATTGTGTAAAGTGTAATTTCAACATCGAGAAACAAGTTTGACGCACAACACACTATGATTGTATCTTTGTCTTGCATGTTTATGTACCTGAGGACCGGTGTCCCTTATAGACGCTAGTCAGTTGTTTCCTGAACATGGCGTAATAAGCCGAAAACTAGTTTGAAATCAACAATTATCAGAACAACAAAACCAGCGTACTTGCTATTCAACCTTAAGCTATATAAATAATGTTTGTGCATGTAAATTGTGCTTGCATCAAAATTAATTGCTCTGGTTACATAAAAGCTCAGAAGTTACGCGAGCAACTAGTTTTAATACTTATGAAATGTAATTTATATTCTGTAAAGATCTTACACATTTATCTTTGTTTCTTTCCCTGCCTACGCTACCAGTAATGCTGTCTTTTATGTTGCGAACCAAAACTACCGAACCGTGGTTTTGGTAGAGCGCAACTCTAGATCGAAGACAACATGTGTACTTTCGTACCCCACATCTCCACACTGTGCTCGTTAACTTTACCTTTTATGTGCAAAGTCGTCTCATCTGGAAAACGAATTCGATGAAGATGCTCTTTGCTAGTGTCGATTCGTGCCAATATCTCAGTCGCAAAAGCTGCTCGACACGGTCCATCGTCTTATCTGCACGTCATATGCGTGCAGCCGCAATCTATCGTATAGGATTCTTCGCACTGTTCTTCTGGGAATAAACAATTCCCGAGATGCACGTCGCGTAGATTTGGAAGGGCTCCCCTATAGGGGCCTGCCCAAGTTCACTATTTACTGACGCGAGTAATTTGTCAAACCTTCAATATATTGAGGCGTCCTCAATGCCATTTACGAGGTTACGGTGTCGAAGACCCATAAGAAAGCGAATGCTAGCTATAGCGTGCAAGCAACAGCAAACAACTGCAGGCAACAGCAAACAACGAAAAGAGGATACGGGTCCGAAATTCTCTGATAAAAGGAGAGTCTGGTCACGTGTTAATTTACTGACTGAAATCAAAATGGACGGGAAAGGTTCCATACATTTTTTCCGATGAGTTAAACATCGTATGGCACGTTATTAGTGTTGCTACGAGATAAAATAGAGAAGCAAAATATGTTACTGAGAAGGGCAATCACATTCGACAAGAAACTAGGAGTAACTTAGAGACTTATGGAGACAGACACGTCATTCTGTAGTATCAACAAGCACAATTAGTAAAATTCTGTGGAATCTTTGAAGCCATTTTATCTGCCTGTCAAGGACCTGGTAAGGAAATTAACATCAAACTTGACGCTTTGGTGAAACTGACGTGTATTTTGCAGATCTCTTACTAGTCACTGCAAACATTTTTCGAAATGGGAGCAGTTTTTCAAAATTGCTATGTAAGCAATTTCATAGAGAATCCTTCCTTAACTATCCTAAAGTGGTATTCACAATGATTACCCTTGCACACACCTATTAATATTCTTTTGCGTAAAGCTGCACACATCACGCCAATATTCAAGAAAGTTACTAGGAGTAATCCACTAAATTACAGGCCCATATCGTAAAAGTAGATATTCAGCAGGATTTTAGAACATATATTGTGTTCCAACATTATGAATTACCCCGAAGGAAACAGTCTATTGACACACAGTCAACATTGGTTTAGAAAACATCGTTCCTGTGGAACACAACTAGCTCTTTATTCACATGAAGTGCTGAGTGCTATTGACAAGGGATATCAGATCGATTCCGTATTCCTGGATTACCGGAAGGCTTTTGACGCTGTACCACACAAGCGGTTCGTAGTAAAATTGCGTGCTTATGGAATGTCTCAGTTATCTGACTGGATTTGCGATTTCCTGTCAGAGAGGTCACAGTTCGTAGTAATTGACGGAAAATCGAGTAAGACAGAAGTGATTTCAGGCGTTCCCCAAGGTAGCGTTATAGGCCCTTTGCTGTTCTTTATCTATATAAACGATTTTAGAGACAATCTGAGCAGCCGTCTTCGGTTGTTTGCAGATGACGCTGTCGTGTATCGACCAATAAAGTCATCAGAAGATCAAAACGATTTAGAAAAAATATCTGAATGGTGCGAAAAGTTGCAGTTTGACCCTAAATAACGAAAAGTGTGAGGTCATCCACACGAGTGCGAAAAGGAACTCAAACTTCGGTTACACGATAAATCAGTCTAATCTAAAAGCCGTAAATTTAACTAAATACCTAGGTACTACAATTACGAACAACTTAAATTGGAAGGAACAAATAGAAAATGTTGTGGGGAGGGCTAACCAAAGACTGCGTTTTATTGGCAGGACACTTCGAAAATGGAAGAGATCTACTAAGGAGACTGCCTACACTACGCTTGTCGGTCCTCTTTTAGAATACTGCTGCGCAGTGTGGGATCCTTACCAGGTGGGGCTGACGGAGTACATCGAAAAAGTTCAAAGAAAGGTAGCACGTTTTGTATTATCGCGAAATATGGGAGAGAGTGTCACAGAAATGATACAGGATTTGGGCTGGAAATCATTAAAAGAAAGGCGTTTTTCGTTGCGACGGAATCTTCTCACGAAATTCCAATCACCAACTTTATCCTCCGAATGCGGAAGGATCACCACGATTAAAATAAGGGGAACCAGAGCTCGTAGGAAAGATACAGGTGTTCATTCTTTCCACGCGCTATACAAGATTGGAATAATATAGAATTGTGAAGGTGGTTCGGTGAACCCTCTGCCAGGCACGTAACTTTTGATTTGCAGAGTATCCATGTAGATGTAGATGTGTTGAAAGACTCCTTAAGAATTGAATCTAAGGTATGATATAGACAAAGGAGAATTAAGCAAATAAACAGCGCACACTAACGCCGCGTGGCTGGTTCGTGAAGCTGCGTCAACATCTAAATGGGAAATATTGTCAAACGGCCAATATTTGACCTCACACGTTCAGCATGTATTTACAATACTGTGAATGTATTGAGGTCCATCAATACTGCTCATCAATATTTCTGGGATTGACTATACGTCAATACGTGCCGTCAGACATCAATACGTTGGCAGTGTGACAATATTATTGAACATGTGAGGACGCCTGTTGCACTGACCGACACTTTATTGACAGACCGAAGGCCGCCCTGTTTGCGGTATATGCCACGCAAGAATACTCCATCTTGTGCTTCCCTTCCGTATTGTCTTCGAAAATTTCGCTGGACAATGATTGGAAATTTTGCCTCTTGGTGCCACAGAACACACTGCGACTTTTCCTCGCGTGAACACCGTGATTGTAGTTCTATCTACCCAGCTTCTACCTGCAACAAATAGATGAAAACAAACTTGATGATTTATTCTTCCATTTACCACAAACCACAAAATTGTAAATTCTATAGCTTTTGTAAAGTAAATATTCATAACTGAGCAAAGAATTTACGCCCAACGTATGCAATTCGCAGATGATATACTTAACCGAGAGGAGAGTTTCCAACCCGCCGATTCGTTAAACGATTCATTTCACGTCTGCAGTCTCGGTGGAATTATTCTCGTGAGTCTTCACAGTCTGGTACTGCAACGCACGCCATCCGTCTTAATCATTAAGCACCCACTTTGTAAGCACTGCGGTTGCTTTGTATCACTCTTACACATAGAGAGATAAAGTCTTATCTATTGGCGACGCTGTTGTACCGAGTGCCTTATCGCTGATGCCGATGGACTTACTGCACCGTATATCTTTGCATCAGGTGGTTGCAATTCAGCCACCGACTTACCTCAAAAATGGATTTACAGTTATCAGTAGGAAATATCACAGAAGAAATTAATACTATCCCGGATGAGCGCCCGTAAGAAGACGGGAAATTTTCGTCATATCCATCTACATAGCAGTTTATAAAAAGGGTGACAGGGATAATATTGACAATTATAGACCTATTTCTATGCCATCGGTGTTCGCTAAAGTTATCAAGAAGGTTGTATATACAAGGTTACTGGAGCATTTAAATTCACATAATTTGCTGTCAAATGTTCAGTTTGGTTTTAGAAATGGTTAACAACTGAAAATGCTATATTCTCTTTTCTCCGTGAGGTTTTGGACGGATTAAATAAAAGATTGCGAACGCTAGCAGTTTTCTTTGATTTAACGAAGGCTTTTGACTGTGTTGACCACAAAATATTACTGCAGAACTTGGACCATTATGGAGTAAGGGGAGTAGCTTGCAATTGGTTCGCCTCTTACTTTAAGAACAGAAAGCAGAAGGTAATTCTCCGCAATATTGACAGTGGTAGTGATGTTCAGTCCCAATGGGGCACTGTTAAGTGGGGCGTTCCCCCAAGGGTCGGTGCTGAGCCCACTGCTGTTTCTTATTTATATAAATGATATGCCTTCTAGTATTACAGGCGATTCAAAAATATTTCTGTTTGCTGATGACACCAGCTTGGTAGTGAAGGATCTTGTGTGTAATACTGAAACAGTATCAAATAATGTAGTTCATGAAATAAGTTCGTGGCTTGTTGAAAATAATTTGATGCTAAATCACAGTAAGACTCGATTTTTACAGTTTCTAACTCACAATTCAACAAGAACTGATATTCTGATCAGACAGAATGGGCACATTATAAGCGAGTCGGAACAGTTCAAGTTCCTAGGCGTTCGGATAGTTAGTAAGCTGTTATGGAAAGCCCATGTCCAGGATCTTGTTCAGAAACTAATTGCTGCTTTATTTACCATTAGAACAGCATCTGCAATAAGTGGCACTTCAACACGAAAAGTAGTCTACTTCGCATATTTTCATACGCTTATGTCGTATGGTATTATTTTTTGGGGTAATTCTTCGTATTCAAAAAGGGTATTTTTGGCTCAAAAACGGGCTGTTCGAGGTATATGTGGTGTACGTTCGAGAACCTCTTGTCGACCGCTTCAATAGTCTGGGAATTCTGACATTGCCCTCACAGTATACATTTTCTTTAATGTTCTTTTGTTGTTAGCAATATTATCTTATTCCCAAGAGTTAGCAGCTTTCACTCAGTTAATACTAGGCACAAATCAAATCTGCATGTTGAATGCACTTCCTTGACTCCTGTGAAGAAAGGAGTGCACTATTCTGCTGCATCCATTTTCAATAAGCTACCACAAGAACTCAAAAATCTTAGCAGTAGCCCAAACGCTTTTAAGTCTAAACTGAAGAATTTCCTCATGGCTCACTCCTTCTATTCTGTCCAGGAGCTCCTGAAAAATTAAGCAAATTCCTGTGTTACATTGTTGATTTTCTTTATTTAAACTTACTTGTCACCTGAATGTTTTCTTATATTTTATTTTATCTGTTTCTAATACCGTGTTATAATTTCATGCATTGACTTGTTCCATGACCATGGAGACCTCTCCTTAATTTGGTCCCACGGAACAATAAATAAATAAATTTTTAAAAAATGACCATCGCTGTTACATAAGAGCAGTCAGGGCTTTTACGAAAAGAATCTTTCGCAGGTGCCATTCGAGAGTGGAGTCCCAGAGAAATAGGTGAAAGTGCTTCTATAATCTTGTGCCAAGTTCTTAAGAGTGGCTGTGTAAATATACTGGGGGTGAAACTTCTCGGTCGATTAAAACTGTGTGCCGGACCGAGACTCGAACTCGGGACCTTTGCCTACCATCTGAGCTACCCAAGCGCGACTCACAGCTTTACTTCCGCCAGTACCTCGTCTCCTACTTTCCAAACTTTACAGACGCTCTCCTGATAACCTTTCAAAATTAGCACTCCTGGAAGAAAGGATATTGCTTTACAAATGAGACCAAGCAACGATCATGCCAGTGGCGACGTCCTCCTTCGCTAAACACAGTCTGCCGGTAAAGTCATGACAAGCATTTTTTGGGATCTGAAAGAGGTATGTTGGTCGACTTTATGCCCACTGGGACCACAATTATCGCTGACAGGTACTGTGAGACTCTGAAAAAACTCAAACGGGCAATTCAGAACCGGAGAAGAGGAATGTTGAGCAAGGACGTACACATTCTTCGTGACAACGCTCGCCCACACATCGCTCGACAAACGGTTGCTCTTCTGTAGCAGTTTGAATAGAACATAATCACCCACCCACCCTATAGTCCTGACTTGGCGCCCAGCGACTATCACCTGTTGCCTAGGTTAAAAGAACATTTGGCTGGAAAGCGGTTCAGCTCCGCCGACGAGGTGAAAGAAGAGGTTTATAACTTTCTGAAGAGCATGGCGGCGAGCTGGTATGACATGAGCATACAAAAACTGCCACAGCGTGTACAAAAATGCATCGACAGTGTAAGTAGGCGGTTTACGTTTCTATGTTGGTAACGCCATGTAGCGCTCTATATGAAAATCACTGAATGGCTTGCATTGTTGGAGGTTTTTTGAAGATTTTGTTCCATTGCGTCTAACTGATTTTGTTTCATTTGTTGCATTAATTGCAATAATAATGTATTACTGTCGGTTCCTCTATGCTTTTCGGCAGTGCATTTGCACCGGCAACATTCACATTTTGACAAGCAGAAAATGTGTCTTGACTTATTTGAGAAATGGTGAGGACGCAAAACCTGAATCTACAGTATTTGCAAGATTGTGTCCTGTCATTTCGGAATCTTGAGGCAAGCTGTTGCCGATCGATCGATCGATAATGCTTCCCTGTTCACTAATTGTTTCACTATCCACATTGTTATTTGCCGCCCGCTCCATTTCCCTGTGCACTATTACCAAATTACTACTCAGAATGTCTGTTAATTCATTACGCGGTGGTGCTGATAAGCTACGCTCGTCACCACTATCATTTCTCAATTTACTTTGGAGGCTAGTGTTACGTTTGTCACACGCCATAATTGTCACGTATTTCACATGATAACAAGAAAAGCACAATTTGAAGAGCAAAAACAAGAAAACACATTAGCATAGCACTGAAAATAATATCTCGTTAATTGCAAGCGTAGCTGCGAAATACTTCGTGCAAATCTACATGCATGCCACACTGTTTTACTGTACAAAAATGAAAAACTACAACTACAAAGGAAATTCTCTCTCCAATTACGCGCTAGCAATAAACAATAGCTACGCTAATTACACAAACTACAAGAAAAAAATCAGAAGATTCCAGTGAGGTATCCTCGTCTAAGGGTCGACATATAATACGTCCCCTTAGAAAAATTTATAAACTACTGTGCTGATAAACCTCTACGTTAGCTGATTTCCAAACAGCTGAGCAAAACTGAACGTACTCAGACATTTCTCTCTTTACTTATTCTGAACATCAATAAACTGTCACACAATATTTTTAGCGCAACGCAGTCTGACTTTCAATAATCCCTACAAAACAATCGCCCTGACTAACAATAACCTATACCTTTCATGAATCATTTACCTCACAAAAATCTTCGTTACTCGAACTCTTGCAGTACAGCGAGCGCCAATACTGCAAGCTAAATAAAAGATTCAAACTACTGAAGGCACTAAATACTGATAGGCATAGTTCGCAAATGAACGAATTTGATAGAATACAAACAATGTATTTACCTTAATAATACATATAATGAGTCAGTTCATGACATCCAGTCTCACAAATTTACTCAATTTACTCTCTGATGGACACACGTCCAGATCATCCGCTCTCAAAACTCCGCCACCTCTCCCCCCACATCCACCACTGCTGGCGGCTCACCTCTAACTGCGCAACGCTACGCGCTGTTCACATCCAACTGCCCAATACTACAATAGCAAATTCCAACAATGCAAACCAGCCACAGACTGCACACAGCACAGTCAGTGATTTTCATATAGAGCGCTACATGGCGTTACCAATATAGAAACCTAAACAGCCTACTTACAACAGAAATGGTGATTATGTCTAAAAATAGATAAATGTTGAGGCTGTAAACTGATGTAAACCATTGTAGAAATAAACGGGTCTATATACTTATAAAGAAATAGGAGACCTTACTTTTGGGATTACCGTCTTAATTCCAGGAGACCCTCGCCAGCACTTTACCGGTTGTGGGTGCGCTTTGAACTTTTTATTCGGAGGAGAAGTGGTATGGCGCCACTCCATGGACTGCCGTTTTGTTCCCGGTTCAAAGAGATGAACCCACATTTAATCGCGTGTGACGATATCACGGTCAGCCTCGTAACGCGCAACAACTCCGCACAAGTGGTCGTTTGTTACTCTTCATGGTCTCCTATGACACGGCGAGGAACCCAGTAGGTACACACCTTTGAGTACCCCAAGTGGTGGATGTCTATGTCATTACTACGAACATAGACATCCAGTTGTGAAGAGAGGTGCGATGTACGCTACACGGTTACAGGGGTCACGGATCACTCTTCATTACTGGACTTAATCTTTCGCCCATCGAGATGTCATCGCCTACAAGACTTGGCATTGTGGAACTGACCCGAAGACTCAAAGTAGACCTAGTTATGTTTATACTAGAATGCCATTTGCATTGTATACACGCTCTTGTAGAAAAGTTAGTAATGATGAAAAAATACATGTATGGATGAAAAGACTCGGTGTACTTGCAGAAAAGTAACTGTAACTGGAGACATTACCTTGTACTGTATCGAAATAGACGACAGAGGGATAGAGAAACAATTAAAATCGCTCAAAAGAGGAAAGGCCGCTGGAACTGACGGGATACCAGTTCGATTTTTCACAGAGTACGCAAAGGAATTTGGTCTCTCTCCCCCCCCCCTTTTTTTTTTTGCAGCGCTGTACCGTAGGACTCTAGAAGAGCGTAGCGTTCCAAAGGATTGGAAAAGGGCACAGTGTATCACCGTTTTGAAGAAGGGACGTCGAACAGATGTGCAGAACTATAGACCTATATCTCTAACATCGATAAGTTGTAGAATTTTGGAACACGTATTATATTCGAGTACAATGACCTTTCTGGAAACTAGAAATCTACTCTGTAGGAATCAGCATGGGTTTCGAAAAAGACGATCGTGTGAAACCCAGCTCGCGCTATTCTCCCACGAGACTCCGAGGGCCATAGGCACGGGTTCCCAGGTAGATGCCGTGTTTCTTGACTTCCGCAAGGCGTCCGACACAGTTCCCCACAGTCGTTTAACGAACACAGTAAGAGCATATGGACTATCAGACTAATTATGTGATTGGATTGAACAGTTACTAGATAACAGAACGCAGCATGTTCTCAATGGAGAGAAGTCTTCCGAAGTAAAAGTGATTTCAGGTGTGCCGCAGGGGAGTGTCATAGGACCGTTGCTATTCACAATATACATAAATGACCTGGTGGATGACATCTGAAGTTCACTGAGGCTTTTTGCGGATGACGCTATGGTATATCGAGAGGCTATAACAATGGAAAATTGTACTGAAATCTGGAGGATGTGGAGCGAATTGGAGAATTGGCGCATGGTGCAGGGAATGGCAATTGAATCTCAATGTAGACAAGTGTAATGTGCTGCCGATACAAAGAAAGATCCCATATTGTTTAGCTACAATATAGCAGGTCAGCAACTGGAAGCAGTTAATTCCATAAATACTGGAGTATGCATTAGGAGTGATTTAAAATGGAACGACCATATAAAGTTGATCGTCGGTAAAGCACATTCCAGACTGTGATTCATTGGAAGAATCCTAAGGAAATGCAGCCCGAAAACAAAGGAAGTAGGCTACAGTACACTCGTTCGCCCACTGCTTGAATACTGCTCACCGGTGTGGGATCCGTACCAGATAGGGTTGATAGAAAAGATAGAGAAGATGCAGCGGAGAGCAGCGCGCGTCGTTACAGGATCATTTAGTAATCGCGAAAGCGTTACGGAGTTGATCAACTCCAGTGGACGACTCTGCAGGAGAGACGCTCAGTAGCCCGGTACGGGCTTTTGTTAAAGTTTCGAGAACATACCTTCACCGAAGAGTCAAGCAGTATATTGCTCCCTCCTACGTATATCTCGCGAAGAGACCATGAGGATAAAATCAGAGAGATTAGAGCCCACACAAAGGCATACCGACAATCCTTCTTTCAACGAACAATACGAGACTGGAATAGAAGGGAGAACCGATAGAAGTACTCAAAGTACCCTCCGCCACACACCGTCAAGTGGCTTGCGGAGTATGGATGTAGATGTACTACAATGATCCATCGATGACCTCGAATAGGGTGTCGGCACCTTCCGACACTGCAGGTGTCACACCTGTGTGCGGCCGGCGATGGTGACAGACGCTTCGGACAGCGACTGGCCGTGCTTTTGTTCACTGCCAGGTCTCTGTAGATATCCTGCAAGCGCCTAAGAATATGTGCGATGCTCTCTCTTGGAACGCACCTCTGTTCCAGGCGCCATGTTGAAGCCAGCGTACAGCACCGCCGCCTATTGGAACTTCACAAAACTGTAGCAGCTGAAGGGGAAATAACGGGTGATCAAAAAGTCAGTATAAATTGGAACACTTAATGAACCACGGAATAATGTAGGTATAGAGGTCAAAATTGACACACATGCTTGGAATGACATGCGGTTTTATTAGAACCAGAAAAGACACCCCCATATTCTTAGAGGCGTGAAAGATCTCTAGCGCGCGTCTTTTGGTGATGATCGTGTGCTCAGCCGCCACTTTCGTCATGCTTGGCCTCCTAGGTCCCCAGACCTGAGTCCGTGCGATTTTTGGCTTTGGGGTTACCTGAAGTCGCAAGTGTATCGTGATCGACCGACATCTGTAGGAATGCTGAAAGACAACATCCGACGCCTATGCCTCACCGTAACTCCGGACATGATTTACAGTGCTGTTCACAACATTATTCCTCGACTATAGCTATTGTTAAGGAATGATGGTGGACATATTGAGCATTTCCTGTGATCAGATAAAGCGCCGTGTGTCGGACATTTTTGAACGTTTGTATTTTTTTGGTTCTAATAAAACCCCACGTCACTTCAAGCATGTGTGTCAATTTGTACCTCTCTATCTACATTATTCCGTGATTTATTCAGTTTTCAAATTTATACTGACTTTTTGATCACCCGTTACTTCGCGATATCCGACAACTAATTTCAACTGATATTCGCCGAGAAAAAAAGTCAATCTACAGGCTTCGCTGGAATCGGTATTTGAGATACTTTTCTCGCGATACTTTCTTAGTTTATTCCAAACCCTGTAAGTAATTTCGAGTGTGCAGGGTCGTACAAGCTATCAAAGTCGGACAGCGCGTAATGAGATCGCATGTAGGAGAAGGCGGGGATTGCTGGCCGTGCGCTCGGGTTATTGTCAATTTCGTCCTGAAGGCCACACAGCCAGTGCCGTGTTTACTATGCCTGCCTTCTCATCCCGCGCATCTGCTGACCTCGGGCCGGGCTGCCTATGTACTCTGTTAGCGCGCCAGAGCCCTCACGAGTGTGTACACACAGAGTCACGTACTGCCTGACGCTACACGCAAACGCCTCAAGCAGGCGGTCAGGGTAGCTGTTTGTCACACAGTCAACTCGTAGGGGTACAGCCGTCTCTGAACTAGCGCTGTTCAAAAAATATCGATGTAATTTTTTCCATAAAATACTGATATACACTGAAGCGCCAAAGGAACTGATACAGGCATGGGTATTCAAATACAGAGATATGTAAACAGGCAGAATACGGCGCTGCGGTCGGCAACGCCTACGTAAGTCAACAAGTGTCTGGTGCAGTTGTTAGATCGGTTACTCTTGCTACAATGGCAGCTTATCAAGATTTGGGTGAGTTTGAACATGGCGTTGTACCCGGCGCACGAGCGATGAGACTTAGCATCTCCGAGGTGGCGATGAAGTGTGGATATTTCCGTACGACCATTACACGAGTGTACCGTGAATATCAAGAATCGAGCAAAACATCAAATCTCCGACATTTCTGCGGCTGGAGAAATATCCTGCAATAACGGGACCAACGACGGCTGAAGAGAACCCTTCAACGTGACAGAAGTGCAACCTTTCCACCAACTGCTGCAGATTTCAGTGCTGGGCCATCAACAAGTGTCAGCGTGCTAGCCTTTCAACTAAACATCGATATGGTCTTTCGGACCCGAAATCCCACTCTTGTATCCTTGATGACTGCCGGCCGCGGTGGTCTCGCGGTTCTAGACGCTCAGTCCGGAGCCCCGTGACTGCTACGGTCGCAGGTTCGAATCCTGCCTCGGGGATGGATGCGTGTGATGTCCTTAGGTTAGTTAGGTTTAAGTAGTTCTAAGATCTAGGGGACTGATGACCATAGATGTTAAGTCCCATAGTGCTCAAAACCATTTGAACCATTTTGAACCTTGATGACTGCACTACCACTGTTGTTTACATAAATGATCTTTTAGATAGGGTGGATAGCAATGTGCGGCTGTTTGCCGATGATGCTGTGGTGTATGGGAAGGTGTCGTCGATTAGTGACTGGAGGAGGATACAAGATGACTTGGACAGGATTTGTGATTGGTGTAAAGAATGGCAGCTCACTCTAAATATAGATAAATATAAATTAATGCAGATGAATAGGAAAAACAATCCAGTAATGTTTGAATACTCCATTAGTAGTGTAGCGCTTGACACAGTCACGTTGATTAAATATTTTGGCGTAACATTGCAGAGCGATATGAAGAGGGACAGGCATGTAATGGCAGTTGTGGGGAAGGCGGATAGTCGTCTTCCGTTCACTGGCAGAATTTTGGGAAGATGTGGTTCATCTGTAAAGGAGACTGCTTATAAAACACTAATACGACCTATTCTTGAGTACTACTCGAGCGTTTGGGATCCCAGCCAGGTCGGATTGAGGGAGGACATAGGAGCAATTCAGAGGCGGGCTGCTAGATTTGTTACTGGTAGGTTTGATCATCACGCGAGTGTTACCGAAATGCTTCAGGAACTCGGTTGGGAGTCTCTAGAGGAAAGGAGGCGATCTTTTGGTGAATCGCTACTGAGGCTGACTGCAGTAAAACTTTATTGCCGCCAACTTATATTTCGCGGAAAATCCACAAAGATAAGATGACAGATTATGGCTCGTACAGAGGCATTTTTCCCTCGTTCTGTTTGGGAGTGGAACAGGGAGAGAAGATGCTAGCTGTGATACGAGGTACCCTCCACCACGCACCGTATGGCGGATTGCGGAGTATGTATGTAGATGTAGACACAAAGCTGTACACGTCGTCTGGGCCCTTCAACACCGACATTGGACTGTTGATGACTGGAAACATGTTGCCTGGCCGGACGAGTGTCGTTTCAAATTGTCTGTAGTGGATAGACGTGTACGGGTATGGAGACAACCTCATGAGTCCATCGACCCTGCATGTCTGCAGGTGACTGTTGAAGCTGGTGGAGGCTCTGTAATTCGTATGGGGCGGTGCAGCTGGAGTGAGACGGGACCCCTGATACCTCCAGATACAACTCTGACAGGTGACACGTACGTATGCATCCTGTTTCATCACTTGCATCCATTCGCGTCCATTGTGCATTCCAGCGGACTAGGACAATTCCAGCAGGACAATGCGACATCCCACACGTTGAGAATTGCTACAGAGTGGCTCTGTGAACACACTTCTGAGTTTAAACACTTTCGTTGGCCACCAAACTCCCCAGACATGAACATTATTGAGCATATCTGGGATGCGTTGTAACGAGCTGATCAGAAGAAATCACCAACTCCTCGTACTCTTACGGATCTATGGTGTGAGTTCCCTCGCTTCACACTTAGTCCAACCCATGCCACGTCGTGTTGTGGCACTTCCACGTGCTCGCGTTGGCCCTACACGATATCAGGCAGGTGTACCCGATTTTTTTTTGGCTCTTCTGGGCATGTCGGCGATAATAATGTTCCCGAAATATCGATTAACCGGTGTCGAAATCGTATTATCGAGTGACGATATTTTTACTTTGTTTTTTCGCAATTTTCGGTAAAGATTTGAAAATTGTGTTTTTGAAATTATAATAAAACATAATTTTACTTTCACTGCGTGAAGGAGTCTTACTGCTTTTTGACCTTTCATCGTGTCCAGTCTTTCTCTTTGACAGTGTGAAGCAAGTATGGGTGGCACAAATAAGAAAGCCGATTCCACTGGAGGGGGTGGTGCGGACAGAGTACCAAGATATCCGATGTGAAAAAGCAGCACACCAGTTGCATTACAAAACAATTTTTAACGCAACTATTGTGCTACTTCATCACATGGGCAGTCTTCAAACACAGTTGCTGAAGATAATGAAGCAAAAATCTAAATGAGGAGTTTGGTATTTGCGGTAGCAGAGACGTCTGAGGGGATCTCTGACGTAATCGGGCGATCGGCGGTACTAATAGACATTAAGCATGAAGGGATGCAGAATGCAGGTAGTTCCTAGCTGTCGGCGTGTCTTCGATTAGTACCACATGTCATACGTAAGCGCAGGAGAACACAATACTGCTCCCATCAGCCTGCGTCCGTGGTGTGCTGCACGTTTCGAACCGCCTTTCGCCTCGGTGAAGGCGTTTGTGGAGAAGACCATCGATCCAATGCAGAAAAAATGTGATTAACCCGAAGAGCTGACACGTCTCCAATGATTCACGGTCGAATCCCGATGGTCCCGTGCCCACTGCACGATGTCGGTGGGTCAACGTGTGAACACGCAGGGGTCATCTGCTGCAGAGCTCCATGGACTTCCAACCATTCAGCGCCTAGTGGTAGTTTCACGGTCCTCCTACCTCTTTCTATGAATGATCGCGACAGCCGTTTTCGAGCTACTCGTTCACAAACTCTGCGTAATAATGATCTACCCTTTGTCAGAGTCGCTTACCTCAATGGATTTCCCCCTTTGCAGCCCATATCTTTGCTAGTGTGATCCCCCGTCCGTGTCTGCTCCGCTTGCATACTTCTGTTACTGTATCACGTGACCGCGACGCCACAAGGGGCATCTAGAGAGGCGGTGGGCAGTCGTCATAATGTTTTGGCTGATCACTGTGCAGTTCATCCATGCCGGAAATCCAGAATCTCGACGATTTTTGTCTGTTACCGATATCGGTACTGGCAGAATTCCAAGGCCGTATCAAAATCTCTACAGCAGTAGGCCGAGCATACAAAAAGAAGCGAGCTCGGGACTTCCGTTGATGTGTATAGAGAGTGGCTCGTGTTCCCGCCATCATGTATTTTACACCCTGTTCTTAACCTACTTCCACCTCACTACGGTAATTAAAATTACTGGTGTCATTGAGTTGCTGCTTTGTCTCACCGTGAACGGCGCTAGCAGCGCGTACCAATATATCTCCTCTTTGCTCGACTGCTGTTACTTCCCGGTCTCTTAAGGGGGGTTCGGATATCGAGTTCGGGCTGCCAGTCAGTTGGAACGCGTCTGGAACGCAGTCCGAACCTGCCAGTCGGGGAGTTGCAATGCGGCAGTAGTGCAGTCAGCTTGGAGCGGCAGTGAGGTCTGCGTCGACATGGCTTGCTCGACCATTGCCGCCACGCATCACTTGAGCCGGACCACAGGATTCTTAATGCAAGTTTTTGTCAGATGTTTTCGGCATTCAGAGAGGTCGGTTGGGGTGGACTAGGGAAGTGATCTCTGCGCGGTGCAGTCGGCTAGGTCCGCTGGCGGTCCCTGCGCAGTGTCGGAGCGTGTGTGGTGCTGTCCGATCGCTACGGGCTTCGTGGTTCACCGACACAGGACGTCAAACTTGAGTATTGGTTTTAACTACCCAAGGCACGTCCGTTCATGTTGTGGTTCGTTTCAGTGGTTCGCTGTGGGGGAGAGAGATTCCTGTGAGCAACACCGA
The DNA here is from genome assembly GCF_023897955.1 of Schistocerca gregaria. NCBI lineage: Eukaryota > Metazoa > Arthropoda > Insecta > Orthoptera > Acrididae > Schistocerca > Schistocerca gregaria. Next base: position 194,190,923 of record NC_064929.1, on the reverse strand, counting down.
GAGTTTGTTTTGCTGAAATTTAACCGCCATGCGGTGCAATTAACTATATTGGTTGACTACAATCCAACTGCACCAACGGAATTTTCTGCCTTGTGGCCGTTAGTGTTCCAGTTACCTGCCCTAGCCACTAACGTAATTTCAGGCAGCGTCCTTTCCTCACCTGTTGTCACTGTCCAACATGGTGTGTAGCATTCAGAGCTAATATGTATTTCATTGTGGATAACCATGTTGGTAAGCTTTTTAGTTCTCATTTACTGATTGGTGACAAGCAAGTCGTTGTGTCGCTCGGTCCGTGGTTGTCCTCTGGTTGCGTTCCAATGGATCAAGTGCAGTTGGGCTCACCACCTGTCTCGCCTAAGTGAGCGACGGCAGTCAGACCTTCCTGGAGGCTTCAGAGTGCTGTTATCGTTATTGTCCTCCTCACCGGTGTTTGTCTGTTTATAATCTATCATAACCAATGATTTAAAAATTATTGTTTTTACTGGACTTAATGTATTTTTGAATTCTAGAAAATCAGTTGTGGGCCTTAAGCCGCTGAAAACCTTGTTCTTGAAATTACCCTTTAATAAAAACATTGTGGTCTTTTGCCTTTAAACATTATAATAATATATTTTGAAATTTTGATATTTCTGGCCCTCAGCCGCTTGTTTTGCCTTGAGGCTTTCCAGTCTAGCTGTGATGCCATATATATTTTAATTATTTTATTTGCTATTTTAACTTCATTTTTAGTTTTGTTGACTTTTAAGATTTCTTGTTTGGAGGCCCTCAGGCGTGAAATAATTGCATTTTGAAACTCATGGTTCTAAAGGTTTTGGATTAAAGGTGTCCTTAAATTATGATAAATTACAATTTTGAGTGAACCTGACCGATGCATTATTTGGCCCTTTCCACAATCCTAATCTCTTGTTCTGCCCTGCGGGTGTAGTGGGCGTATCAGTAGTAAATACAGCATGACTAAAACCTAAATTTTAAGTCTGCATGCAGTAATAATTTTCTATTATGCTTGAGACGGATGATGAATTCAGTTTAAGTTCTAATGGCAAAATGGTATTGTTTTATGTGATAGAATTACAATTTAACAATTCTCGATTTTTTCCATTTTACTTGGACTGTGAATCGTTGCTTCTTGCAAAATTTCATGACTGTAGGTCAACGGGAAGTACCCTACATGTTTTCGCTGGTGAGTTTTCAAGTATCAAAATATGTGACATAGATTAAGGTGTGTCTCAAATGCATTGACAGAAGCTTATATATTTTTAGACGATCAAGTCGGACACACACACACACACACACACACACACACACACACACACACACACGCACACACACGGGTTCAGATGGCTCTGAACATAATGGGACTAAACATCTGTAGTCATCAATCTCCTAGACCTAGAACTACTTAAACCTAAGGACATCACACACGTCCATGCCCGAGGCAGGATTCGAACCTGCGACCGTAGCAGCCACATGCTTCCGTACTGAAGCGCCTAGAACCGCTCGTCCACAGCGCCACCCTCCCCCCCCCCCCCCCCCACACACACACACACACACACACATATACAAACAAAGCGATAGAGATCATGTAAGGCTTCCTTTTTTACCGATTGATGAAGTATGGAACCCCAAAAAAATCGATACGCGTTTCAAGGTTTTGCTGTCCTGCAGTGCCCGCGCCACCTTTGACAGCGCTGTAGAAATCGTAGGATAGTCTGGGCAGCGCCAGTTGTGTTGACACTTCCACTGGGCGTGTCTGCTCCCCGAAGAATCTCTGTAACAGTTCTGAAGCAAATACCGTGAAGTGCTTCCTTCAATTTAGGAATCAGCTTCAAGCCACGGGGGCTGACGTCCGGGGAGTGTGGTAGTAGCTGGTACAGCACTTCCCAACACTTGAACAGATCGATCACAATTTGCGCTACACGCACTCAAACATCGTCCTGCCATATGACGGGCGCGTTCTGCAGACAGTGTCGCCGCCTTTTGTTCTGTCAGCTGGTCGCAGGCTGTGTTTGAAAAATGAAGACCTTAGAGAACGAGGCGGCTAGGCTGTGCGCGGGACGCGCCCACCATTTAGCGCGTCAATGTTCGGGTGCGTTTGGCGCAAGTGGTGACTGATCTGTTCCATCGAGGCGTCTGGGGAGTGCTCTGCCAGCTACCACACTCCACGGACTTCAGCCCTAGTGACTTCAACTTAATTTACAAACTGAAGTAAGCACTTGTTATTTTATTGGTTGTGGTATTTTATGTTTTGTTGGAATATTATTTGGACGAGATTTTGGTTTGTACTGTTGTGATGCACTGTTAACTAAAGTCGAACTAAACTCGCCGTTTGCGTGATACGTTGAGTGACGAAATCTGTTAACTCTAATGAAAGGGTGACCATTGTTGAACTATATGAAAAAAAAACATTTATTCGACATTGAGAAGTCACTACTGTTATTCGTATCCAGGTTCGGCATGTCTGCCATCATTGGCGACGATGTAGCGCACTCGAATAGCGAAATTCTGCATGACCCGCTGAAGTGTCGGAACATCGATGCTGTTGATAAGTCCTGAATGGCTGTTTTCAGCTCAGCAATGATTTTGGAATCACTTTGTACACCTTGTCTTCAATATAGCCCACAAAAAGTTTCGAAATGGTTCAAATGGCTGTGAGCACTATGGGACTTAACATCTCAGGTCATCAGTCCCCTAGAACGTTGAACTACTTAAACCTAACTAACCTAAGGACATGACACACCTCCACGCCCGAAGCAGGATTCGAACCTACGACCGTAGCGGTCGCGTGGTTCCAGACTGTAGCGCCTTGAACCGCTCGGCCACCCCGGCCGTCCCATAACAGGGAGCCGGAGAATATGGCGGACAATCGAGGTCGGCCACAGTGGCCGGTGGGTACCCCAGGGCCGGAATGCGCTCCTCCAGGACATCAAACACTCTCCTGCTACGATGGGGTCGAGCTCCGTCTTGCATGAACCACGTCTTGTCGAAATCAGGGTCACTTTGGATAATGGGGATGAAATCACGTTACATAACCTCACGTGCCGTTCGGTAGTCACCGCGTCATCAAGGAATATCGCACCGATTATTCCGTGGCTGGACATTGCACACCGGTCACCTGTTGGGGGTGAAGAGACTTCACGACCGTGAAATGTGGATTCTCAGTCCCCAAATGCGCCCTAATTGCTTATTGACTAACCTATCCAAATGAAAGTGGGCCTCGTCGATAAACCAATCCGTACTGCACATAGTAATTCCCATCATGCACCGCGGCCAACCGTGCAGTTTGAACGTTCTAATGGAAACCGTTCAGAAGATATGACAATTTTATTTCGTGTATTTCAGAATTGTCACCCTGTAATTGAAAGTTCTTGAGGCTGTAGAGAATCGCCGTGTGATTGCAGGTTCGTTCGCCATGTATCCAGCGTCTCTCCACATGCACGTCAACAAAGGTATCTGGAACACCTCAGATATTTGTGAGAATGTAATTGTACAGAATAATTTCGAGTCTTACTTATTAATCAGTAGAGGAGCTCTTTATCTTTCTTGTGATACAATATAGTATGTCTGTACAGCTGTAGCAGTTTCAATATAATCTTAACGAGAATAATAGCCCGAAGAACAATAGTCAGAGTAATTACCATTCCAGCTAACAACAAAAATTATATATAAATCAGGGATGATAGTATTGTTGATATCTCTTTGCAAGATTATAGTGATTCCTGCATACATTGCATACTGTCAAACAGTCATTTCACTAATAAAAAGTTCATATCAAATTTTGGCCTTACGCACTTTACCGATTTCTCTTCAGAACTGTTGAAGGGATTCGTCGTGCAATAGACGGCTGCATTCGAACTACCAACACTCCTGCCGCTGCTAAGGATATCCTACGACTGTAGATAGCTGGCAAAGACGTATACAAAGTTTATTTTGTATAAGTTGTAAATACAGAGTTCCCAATATTAATATTCGAACTGCGGTACACATCGTATCTGTGTACCACAAATTCCGAAGGAAAAGAAATAACATGGCTGAGCGTTCGGTGGTGCAAGTGGCAAAACGAAAAAAGCAATAAATTCATCAGATGCTTGCATGAGCTCGAAATAGAGGGAATAGGTCAAATTTTGCTCTAATGGACACAAATTTAGATCATCCGCTCTCAAAACTCCGCCATCTCACTCCCTACACCCACCACCGCTGTTCACATCATCCAAACTGCCCAACACTACAATAGCGAATATTACAACAATGCCAACCAGCCACAGACTGCACACAGCACAGCCAGTGATTTCGAAACAGAGCGCAACGTGACATTACCAACATAAAAACCTAAACAGCCTGCTTACACTCCTTACTCAGTACCTTATCACTTCGTCTAATTTTCAACAGCTTTTTGTAGCACCGTATCTCAAACGTTTCGATTCTCTTCTGTTACGGTCTTCTACCGTACAATGCTGTGCCCCGAATCGTACATTCTCAGAAATTTCTTCCCCAAGACCAGATAAAGATTCCGCCGTCTTCTCCTGTCGCCACTCTCCGCTTCTATCCTCGCAGCTCCTACCGGGCGAGTCCCTGTAAGGACTCGACCTACCCGGATAGCTGGGCGTGCTCATGCGCCCCTGCCGAAACACATGGAGGTCAACCTGACACGGATCGAATCCGTCTCGCGGATTTACGACGAGATTTGGTGAGACGGCCAGCCCGGATGTGGTATTTCGTCGGTTTCCCACATACCGCTAGATGAACACCGTGCTGGTTTCTACGCCGCATCTCAGATACACGACTCGGAAACACTCAGATCATCTGCCAGTTGAGAGATTTACCTTAGGTTTCTCTTAGGTTGTTCGCAGATGACGCTGTAATTTATCGTCTAGTAAGTTGCAAAGCGATTTAGAAAAGATTGCTGTATGGTGTGGCAGGTGGCAGTTGACGCTAAATAACGAAAAGTGTGAGGTGATCCACATGAGTTCCAAAAGAAATCTGTTGGAATTCGATTGCTCGATAAATACAATTCTCAAGGCTGTCAATTCAACTAAGTACTTGTGTGTTATAATTACTAACAACTTCAGTTGGAAAGACCACATAGATAATATTGTGGGGAAGGCGAGCCAAAGGTTGCGTTTCATTGGCAGGATACTTAGAAGATGCAACAAGTCCACTAAAGAGATAAGCTTACATTACACTCGTTCGTCCTCTGTTAGAATATTGTTGCGCGGTGTGGGATCCTTATCAGGTGGGACTGACGGAGGACATCGAAAGGGTGCAAAAAAGGGGAGCTCGTTTTTTATTATCACGTAATAGGGGAGAGAGTGTGGCAGATATGGTACGCGAGTTGGGATGGAAGTCATTAAAGCAAAGACGTTTTTCGACGCGGCGAGATCTATTTACGAAATTTCAGTCTCCAACTTTCTCTTCCGAATGCGAAAATATTTTGTTGAGCTCAACCTACATAGGTAGGAATGATCATCAAAACAAAATAAGAGAAATCAGAGCTCGAACAGAAAGGTTTAGGTGTTCGTTTTTCCCGCGCGCTGTTCGGGAGTGGAATGGTAGGGAGATAGTATGATTGTGGTTCCCTCTGCCAAACACTTAAATGTGAATTGCAGAGTAGTCATGTAGATGTACCGGTTCCCAACCATGAGACTGGGCACGCTGACTTTTCTTCAGGGCGCGGGTGACCGTGCTGTTGAGTGCCCGTCACCTATCATCATCATCGGGTAACGGACAATCTCATAAACCGAGACACAGGTTTTCAACTAAGCAAGGCACGGAAACCATTACGTAACTCCATCAAGGAGTCAGGCCACAAGCGGACACAAGACCCTTCTACGACGGCCGCAGAGGATACTCCACGGGATTCTGCATCTTCCACCACCCGGCGCGACGCCGGGATGTGCGCGGAGGTGGGTCGGCGCCCGCAAACGGAAGTTTGTCGGCGGGAATCGAACCCCGACTGACGGACATAAATAACACTGACAATGAGCAGACAGACCATACAGCTCCCGGAACGCTTGCTAGCTCAAATTTGACATACGAACAGAGTGGCAAAAGAGTGGAAGATCACCAGAAACCTGGCCACCAGGAGGCTGCTGAATCGTCTACAGAGAGAACTGAAGGTAGCGCTCAATGAGCACTGAAACCAGCAATGGCAAAACCGTCTCACAGCTCTCAAAGTAGACGATCATACAGCATGGCAAGCAACTTAACAGTTCACTAAAAGACGCGCTAGGATGCCGCCACTGCACGCCGAGCGGGGTCTGGTCTACAGCCATGCTGGGAAGGCCAACGCCCTCGCGGACTCCTTCGAGAAGCAGTTTCAAGCGGCAGGATGAAGAGCATGAAGAGGTAGTCAGTCGTCAACTGGCTGTCTTCCCCAATGCTGAGGAGAACCCAGAGGACGAACCCACACTTCTTGCCCCCGAGGACGCGGCAAGAGTAATCAGGTCCCTCCCTGCAGAAAAGGCGCCAGGGCGCGATAGTGTCACAAACCAGTTAGTCAAAAATCTCCTACCCACAGCGATCACACACCTCGCGAACGTCCTCGACGAGATTACTCGTTCCCAGCTTGCTGGAAACACGCGGAAGTGGTCGCGATACACAAACCAGGGAAAGACCCTCTATTCCCGCAGCACTACCGGCCGATTAGCCTCTCGCCAACTCTCAGCAAGATCTATGAGCGCCTCCTGCTAAGAACCATACAGAAACACATTACCAGACAGCAAATTCTGCCGGATTTCCAATGCGGGTTCCGGCAGAACCACTCCGCCCCACAACATGTCATGAGAATGGTTGAAGCGGCCACAGAGGGCTTCAGCCACAGAGGCTACTGCAGGATAGTGCTACTAGACGTAGCCAAAGCCTTTGACTCAGTGTGGCATAGAGGGCTACTCTACAAGTTGTACACACAAGGGTTCGCCGAGAGCGTAGTTCAGCTGATCAAAAGCTATCTCCGTCAAATTAGAAACTGCCCCCTCTACCAAAAGGCCTATTCGTGCTGGGGTGCCACAGGGATCTGTCCTGGGGCCAGTTTTGTACAGTCTGCACACTGCCGACACTCCAACGGCCCCACAATACGCGGACGACACAACCTTCTACTCGAGGAATGCGAACAAGGACCTGGTCATTCATAGGCTACAAAGGGTTTAAGACGACACAGAAACCTGGGCCCATCGCTGGCGCATCACCATCAACTCTGAGAAGACACAGGCAATGCTGATTACCCGCAGGCTCGGAAGGCGCGAACCTCCTCAACGTCCCCCCCCCCCCCCCCCTCCATCTTCACCTAAACGGAACCCAACTCCCCTGGCGCAGAACCGTCAAGTACCTTGGCGTAACCTTGGACTTTCGTCTTACGTGGAAACCCCACATAGACGAGGTCCAGAGGAAGGTCTGCACCAGAATGTCCACCCTATACCAAATCCTGAAGTCAACCAGCTCCCTTCCTTGTCCAGTAGCAGTTAATGTGTACCAGGCCCTGATCCGGCCAGTAAAGCAACATGCGTGCCCTGTCTGGGGGTACGCGGTGTAGCAGCACCCGGACAAACTCCAGAGGCTGCAGAACCGCACCCTCAGGAGGACACTGCATTTACCTCTCGGATTCCCCATAGATGATTTGAACGCCGCAACCGAAATCCCACTCGTGAGAGAGCGTTTCCAAGGCCTGGCAAGGGCCTTCTATGAGGGCTCTTCCAGATCAGGAAACGCCCTCATCCACTCCCTAGCTCGGTATGACATGTCCCGTGAGAAGCACAAGCGCCCCATGACGATCTTAGACGATCAAGCCGAAGAGAGAATCCCAATATCCAATCCAAAATCCTGCTCCTTCCCATATAACACCAAACATCTCGCCATCCTCAGGCAAATACCAGCCACAAACAGAACAGTCATCACATATCACAGACACCAAAAAACTACAGATATAATCACACACTCGCGTACACAGGGGAGTAAAAGCCAAAAGGCTACAAACTACCCCTCACACTTCCCCAAATAGGGGAAAGTAAAAGATAAGAGCAGCAGCAGACAGACCACCATCAGAACCACCTGATCGTGGGGGGAAAGGTTATTCGCCGAAATATCGTAGGACTTCAGCGATGGCATCCGGCTGGACACCCGAGAGCCCTGGAAACAACACACACGCCGGGAAAGCCTCCGGTCACATATCATCATCACAATCATCATCATCATCATCATCATCAACAACATAATGGAAATTCGGTTTTCATCTTTCTGGAGATCTGTCGCGGGTAAGCGTAGTGATTCCGTCTCCCTCCCTATACCGTACAGTCGGGCGGAGAGGAAACGCTCGCCCACACACTCACTCCTGACCTCGGTCTGCTTCGCGTGCCGGCAGGCGTCGCGTGCCGCGCTCCGTGTTTACACAAGTGCGCGCCTATGTGACGTCACGCCACTTCACGTCACCTCACCTCTCGTCTCGGCCGCAGCACGCAGCGCGCGTCCCTGGAGAGGCTGCCCGTATCCGTGCCACGCCGGGCAGGCGCCGGCGAACGAGATACGCGTCTGGACTCAAAATTTCCATTGTGCACGAATGAAACCAGTAACCGACATAATGCACGAGTCTTAAAAAAAAAAAAAAAAAAAAAAAAAAAAAGATCTCCCAACCACACTCAAAAATGTAAAGGCAAGTAGAGGGGACCTAAATGTCTGTCCGGTAATGACACATTACAGCGCAAGCTTTTACAGCAGTATGAATCACGGGAAACAGAACAGGCATGTAAAGACAAGAGACATCAGAAATTTACACTACTGGCCATTATAATTGCTACACCATGAATAAATGCAGATGATAAACGGGTATTCATTGCACAAGTATATTAGAACTGACATGTGATTACATTTTCACGCAAGTTGGGTGCATAGATCCTGAGAAATCATTACCGAAAACAACCACCTCTGGCCGTAATAACGGCCTTGATGCGCGTGGGCATTGAGTCAAACAGAACTTGGATGGCGGGTACAGGTACAGCTGCCCATGCAGCTCCAACACGATACCACAGTTCATCAAGAGTAGTGAATGGGGAATTGTGACGAGCCAGCTGTATCCAGAAAAGCCCCTACTGGAACTGTAACATGCAGTCGTACGTTACCCTGCTGAAATGTAGGGTTTCGCAGGTATCGAATCAAGGGTAGAGCCACTGTTCCTAACACATCTGAAATGTAACGTCCACTGTTCAAAGTGCCGTCAATGCGAACAAGCGGTGTCCGAGACGTGTAACCAATGGGACCTCATACCATCACACCGGGTGATAAGCCAGTATGGCGATGACGAATACACACTTCCAATGTGCGTTCACTGTGATGTCGCCAAACATGGAGCCGACCATCATGATCTTGTAAACAGAACCTGCATTCATCCGAAAAAATGACGTTTTGCCATTCGTCCACCCAGGCTCGTCGTCGAGTACACCATCGCAGGCGTTCCTGTCAGTGATGCAGCGTCAAGGGTAACCGCAGCCACGGTCTCCGAGCTGATAGTCCATGCTGCTGCAAACGTCGTCCAACTGTTCGTGCAGATGGTTGTTGTCTTGCAAACGTCCCCATCTGTTGACTCAGGGATCGAGACGTGGCCGGACGATCCGTTACAGCAATGCGGATAAGATGCCTCTCATTTCGACTGCTGGTGATACGAGGCCGTTGGGATACATCACGGCGTTCCGTATTACCCTCCTGAACCCACGGATTCCATATTCTGCTAACAGTCATTGGATCACCACCAACGCATTTCTCCTGCTTACACGAGGCATCACAACAACGTTTCACCAGGCAACGCCGGTTAGCTGCTGTTTGTGTATGAGAAATCGATTGTAAACTTTCCTCATGTCAGCACGTTCTAGGTTTCACCACCGGCGCCAACCTTGTGTGAATGCTCTGAAAAGCTAATCATTTGCATATCACAGCATCTTCTTCCAGTCGGTTAAATTTCGCGTCTGTAGCACGTCATCTTCGTGGTGTAGCAATTTTAATGGCCATTAGTGTATTAATACTCAGTACAAAGAGCGGCCACCAATAGCGATGCACGATGCACACCGACACGCGTGGATCGCCCGCTTCAGGAGAGACGTCGTTCGTGTCGCTCACATGTCCACCAGCAGCTGACAACTACGGCAGACATTCAGATGTGACGGGACTGTCGTACAGCAGGCTTTTCATACTGTATGACCCCACAAGAAAAAATCCATGCAGGTAAAATCGGGAGAACGTGATGGCCAGGGAACTGGACCGCCCCGTCCTGTCCATCGCTGGCCAAAGGCAACGTCCGGATGATTCCTTACATTTCGTCTGAAGTGAGCTGGGCCTCCGTCTGCGGGCAGCTAGAGGAAGTTCAGGTAACATATCATGTAGAAAGACTTTATATGACAGTAGTATCTGTTTACGAACGAACAGTTACCGTTGATGACCATGCAGATTTGCTAGAATGAAATGATAATTAAATGGACACCCTAGCTGCAAACGATGAAGTATATCAACGCCTGTTTGTAGAAAGACTTTGTTTGTGTGGCCAGTTAAACGACCAGATGGAATGTACGGTCCTTCTAAGTTACTGTGCACAATGCATGTCCAAACATCAATGGAAAACTCTCTGTGGGCGTATGCAGTTGTTGGGATTGGGTTGTTTTTGGGTAAGGAGACCAGACAGCGAGGTCATCGGTCTCATCGGATTAGGGAAGGACGGGGAAGGAAGTCGGCCGTGCCCTTTCAGAGGAACCATCTCGGCATTTGCCTGGAGCGATTGAGGGAAATCACGGAAATCCTAAATCAGGATGGCCGGACGCGGGATTGAACCGTCGTCCTCCCGAATGCGAGTCCAGTCGGTAACCACTGAGAATTACGGATCTCCAACATACCCGACCATGTAAAGGTACCCTAATCAATAAATAAAACATCTGTAGGGAAGATTTCACTGCCTGCAGCCTACTGTAGGTGACTTGCACAGTTGAGACGTGGAAGATAATCGTCAGGGGTCATTGCGTGTGCTCTCTGTAAATGATACGGATGCATTCAATCTTCATGGAAAGTCCTCAAAACACTTTGAAGGTCGAGCCCATTCCACGTCGTCTTGCGGCACTTGTCTTAGCTCGCGTGGGCCCTACATGACATCCAGTTTAGTTGGCTCTTCTGTACTATATACAGGGTGTTACAAAAAGATACGGCCAAACATACAGGTAACATTCCTCACACACAAAGAAAATATGTTATGTGGGGCATGAGTCCGGAAACGTTTACTTTCCATGTTAGAGCTCATTTTATTACTTCTCTTCAAATCTCACTAATCATGGAATGGGAACACACAGCAACAGAACGTACCAGCGTGACTTCAAACACTTTGTTACAGGAAATGTTCAAAATGTCCTCCGTTAGCAAGGATACATGCATCCACCCTCCGTCGCATGTAATCCCTGATGCGCTGATGCAGCGCTGGATAATGGCGTATTGTATCACAGCTGTCCCCAATACGAGCACGAAGAGTATCTACCGGAGTTGCGTAGACAAGAGCTTTCAAACACCCCCATAAATGAAAGTCAAGGGGGTTGAGGTCAGGAGAGCGCGGAGGCCATGGAATTGGTCCGCCTCTACCAGTCCATCGGTCACCGAATCTGTTGTTGAGAAGCGTACGAACACTTCGACTGAAATGTGCAGGAGCTCCATCGCGCATGAATCACATGTTGTGCCGCACTTGTAAAGGCACATGTTCTAGAGGCACACGTAGAGTATCCCGTATGAACATGATAACGTGCTCCATTGAGCGTAGGTGGACAAAACTAAAATGAGCTCTAACATGGAAATTAAGCGTTTCCGGACACATGTCCACGTAACATCTTTTCTTTATTCGTCTGTGAGGAATGTTTCCTGAAAGTCTGGGCGTACCTTTTTGTAACACCCTGTGTATATGACCTTGTGGATAACATCGGAAATTCACTGAGGATTTTTGCGGATGATACAGTAGTATATCGAGAAGTTGTAACAACGGAAAATTCTACTGAAATCCAGGAGGATCTGCAATGAAATGACGCACGGTGCAGGGAATGATAGTTGAATCTCAATGTAGACAAGCGCCATGTGCTGCGAATACATAGAAAGATATATCCCTTATCATGTAGCTACCATATAGCAGTCAGCAAACTGGAAGCAGTTAATTCCATAAATTATCTGGGAGTAGGCATTAGGAGTGATTTAAAATGGAATTACTACATAAAAGTAATCGTCGGTAAGGCAGATGCCAGACTGGGATTCATTGGAAGAATCCTAAGGAAATTCAGTCTGAAAAGAAGTAGGTTACAGTACCCTAATTCGCCCACTGCTTGAATACTGGTCACAGGTGTGGGATCCGTACCAGGTAGGGTTGATGAGGTTGAGAAGCTCCAACGGTGAGCGGCGCGCTTCGTTACAGGATCATTTAGTAATCGCGAAAGCGTTACGGAGATGATAGACTCCAGTGGAAGACTCTGCAGGAGAGACGCTCAGTAGTTCGGTACGGGCTTTTGTTGAAGTTTCGAGCACATACCTTCACCGAGGAGTCAAGGAATATATTGCTCCTTCCTACGTGTATCTCGCGAAGAGACCACGGGGATAAAATCAGAGAGATTAGAGACCACACATAGGCATACCGACAATCTTTCTTTCCACGAACAATGCGAGACTGATGTAGATGTAGAAGTGTGTCGCTGCAGAGCGGGCGGTCTTGGGTAATCAGACAGATACTCCTGCTGGCTCTCGCCCCAGAGACCAGCTGTCGGCGGCCGCCTTTTCTATTTATACAATGGCCTGCCCGTGCCTAGCGCTGTGTCACTGAACTGAAATAATCCCCGACGCTCGCTTTCACCACCAGTTCTGCCCCCCTGATGACAGAGCCCGCCAAGTGGTTGATATTTTTTTTACTAAATTACTCAATCTCTCCACTGATTCGGTGCTGCCCTCTGTCTGGTCCCATTTGCATTACTAGATGGCTAAAACAGTCAGCCGTTCCCATATACATTCCCTTCCGAACGGCTTCGAGAGCCAAGCAAAATTTTATATTTGGTGTTTCGTGTACAGTGTCCAGTCACATTAATGTCAACATTTGTCAGAATACGCAGTGGAGTCCCGCAGGGTTCTGTATTGAGTGTATCACTATTTTTAGTGGCCATTAACTGTCTAGCAGCAGCAGTCGGGCCATCCGCCTCACCTCCTCTGTACGCAGACGACTTCTGCATTTCGTACTGCTGCTCCAGTACTGTTGTTGCTGAGCAGCGCCTCCAGGGATCCATCCACAAGGCGCAGTCATGGGCTCTAGCCTACGGCTGCCAGTTTTAAGGCGCAAAGTGGTGTGTCACGCACTTCTGTCGGTGTCGTACCGGTCATCTGGAACCCGCGCTTTACCTTAATGACGATCCGCTCACTGTAGTGGAGGCATATAAATTCCTAGGACTGGTTTTCGACGCTCGATTGACTTGGCTCCCTCATCTTCGTCAGCTTACGCGCTGGCAGCACCTCAATGCCGTCTGTTGACTGACCAACACAAATTGGGGTGCAGAACGCTGCTCGCTGCTCCAGCTCTACAGAGCCCTTGCCCAATCCCGAATTGACTATGGGAGTGTGGTTTATGGTTCGGCAGCGCCTTCGGCATTGCATTTACTTCACCCTGTGCACCACTGTGGGGTTCGACTAGCGACAGGAGCATTTAGGACGAGTCTGGTGACGAGCGTACTGGTGGAGGCTGGTGTCCCTCCTCTGCAGATCAGACGTGCGCAGCTGCTCGCCAGTTACGGAGCACAAATTCATATTTCCCCTGAGCATCCGATTTACCGTCTCCTTTTCCCTCCCGCGGCAGTCCATCTCCAGCATCGGCGGCCCAGACGGGACTAACAATCGCGGTTCGCGTGCAGTCCCTTCTCCCCGAACTGCATTCCTTCCTTTTACCACCTCTACTTGCGGTCTGTTCACGTACGCCTCCGTGGTGTACGCCTCGGCCGCAGCTTCGTCTGGTCCTTTTGCACGACCCTAAGGGCTCCGTTAACCCCGCCGCTTTCCGCTGTCACTTCCTCTCGATTCTCAAAATCTACCAGGGCCATGAAGTGGTCTACACCGACGGCTCGATAGCTGATGGTCACGTAGGCTTCGCATATGTTCATGGAGGACATATTGAGCAGCACTCCTTGCCAGTTGGCTGCAGTGTTTTCACTGCAGAGCTAGCGGCCATATCTCATGCTCTTGAGTACATCCGCTTATGCCCTGGCGAGTCATTTGTCCTGTGTACTGACTCATTGAGCAGCCTACAAGCTGTCGGTCAGTGCTACCCTCGCCACCCTCTGCTAGCGTCCATTCAGGAGTCTGTCTATGCCCTGGAACAGTCCATGGACAACTGTGCTAAGTTTCGCGGTTGAGGATCGACGGTGTCACATATTCTCTCTTCGGTTTATACCCAGGGAGTCTGGTCGCTAGGGAAGTACGGTAAGCTCATCCCGGTGCTCTCTGAACCGTGCATGTACACTGCGAGTTGAGGGACACGCTGCATTGTCCTCCTGGTAGACACCATTGAAGCGAGAGGGAAAAAAAGTGCCTGTAGGGCTGCACATGGTCCCCAAGGACAGATACACACTTTTCCAGAATGACGGATCACCCAGGGAGTGCCACGAAAACATTGCACAGACCATAATGCGTACTCCTCCGGCCGGGACACTTCCGACGACTGTTGCAGGGTGTTCGCTTTCAGACGTTTCGTGCCGTAGACGCCTCCAGCGGCCAACGGCCGTCTGCCCGATGGAGCATAAAACTTGATTCGTCTGAAACCGTCACCAGTGTGGTGCCTGTGGTACTACGGAAATTTGTTTTGAGGTTAAAATTTGCTCTACTGAAAGAGAAGTATGGGATGGCGCCTTATCGTCATGTAGAATTCCATTACCAGCAATGTTGGCACGGACGCGAAGAACTCTTTTACGAAGTCTTTCTTAAAATATCTTTGTAGTAATATTGGTTAACTGTTTGTCCAGGAGGCACCCACTCTTTATGAACAATTTCCTTGGAATCAAAGCACACAAGCATGCATTTCACTTTTGACTTTGACATGCGAGCTTTTTTTTTTGGTCTGGGTTATCACTCTGAGCACCGTTGTGAACTTTGGCGTTTTGTCTATGGATCTTACTGAAAAAACCTACTTTAATCACCAGTGATAACACGGCTCAACAATTCTGGATTGATTTCCGTTTGCTCTAACAACTCGGCTGCCACATTTATCCGTGTTTCTCGCTATTGTGATGAGAGGTTTTTGGGGACCATTTTTGCACAAATCTTTCTCATACCAAGATCTTCAGTTATTATTAGACGAACCGTTTCTCGATTGATGCTGAGTTCTTCTGCAGTAATTTTCACAGATAATCTTCGATCAGATCACATGAGTTCACACACCCTGGCCAAGTTGACATCCGTCCATGAGGTTGATGGTAGTCCACTGCGGTCTTCATCTTCAACTTTCGTTCTGCTTTCACTAAACATTTTATGCCAACGAAAAACTTGAGCTCTTGACATAATCTCCTCTCCAAAAGCCTTCTGAATCGTACCGTAAGTTGTCGTCGCATTTTCGCCCAATTTAAATCAAAAAGAAATGGTATACCATTGCGCAATATTGTGCGGTTGCATTTCCGTGACGACACACACACACACACACACACACACACACACACACACACGTGTTAACTTACTACAGCACAACTCACGACTGAGCAGTTGCATCGATTTGCCGCTTGGACTAGAAGCAGCTTATAGACCAAGGTCAAAGATATTGCGCCTACGCAAGCCTGCAGGGTTGCCACATCTTGCAAAGAAAATCAGTTTTACGACTTGTCGCACCTCGTAAGATCACAATTTACTAGTGACGAGTAGGTTGCAGTTCAAGAGACTAGTCAGGGAGAATCAGTACACAAAGAAGTGGGACAAGGAAGTACTAAGGAATGATGAGCCACGCTTGAAGAGGTTGTTACAGAAAATCGTGGTGTGTCGCATCAAACCAGTCAGAAGACTGAAGACTCAAAACGAGCGTGTAATGATTGCAGGAGGAAGGGTATCGGTCGACTTCGGTTTATTTGAAGAATTTTAGGAAAGAGTGATTCACCTGCGAAGGAGACCGCTTATGGGACGGTAGGTGATTTAAGTACTGCTCCAGCGAAGTTATCATCAGGTCGGATTGAAGGAAGGTATGGAAGCAATTCGGAGGTGGGCTGCTAGAGTAGGCTTTCAGTAGGTTTTGATTACACCCAACTGTTACGGAGACGCTTCGAGAAGTCAAATGGGAATCCCCGGAGGGAAGGCGACATTCTTTTCGAGGAACAGTGTTGAGAATATTTTGAGAACCGGCATTGAATCCGACTGTAGAACGACTCTACTGCCGCCAACATAGATTTCGCGTAAGGACCACGAGCATAAGATACGAGAAGTTAGGGTTCATACGGAATCATATAGACAGTCGGTTTTTCGTCGCTCTATTTGCCAGTGGAACAGGAAAGGAAATTACTAGTGCTGGTACAGAGTGCCCTCCGCCACGTACCGAGTGGGGCTTGCGTGGTATCTGTGTAGATGCAGATCGTAGCGGCGATGCAGCGAGCAGCTGGTGTTAGTCCATCTTTGGTCGGGATTACTGCTGCGAGTATCTCGCATGGTAAAGCTAGGTACGTGTTCGCAAAAGCCAGTTTGCACTACCAGTGCCTGGGTTCATCTCTTGGCTACTAATGATTTTAACGTTAACTCTCAGTGCGCTCTCTGTAAACAGCGGCTGAAGGAGTTTTGCAAACGCTCGTCTATTATATTGACCCGCAGCTAGGGATTTTCATGTCAGGTTTGTATTAATTGTGGGTAGGGTGACCGTTTTCGTATTGTAACACTGTACCCTGCATTTCAGTTTTTAACAGATCTGTCTCGCTTCTGCTTTGGCCGCCCGGAGTGGCCGAGCGGTTCTAGGCGCTACAGTCTGTAACCGCGCGACCGCTACGGTCGCAGGTTCGAATCCTGCCTCGAGCATGGATGTGTGTGATGTCCTTAGGTCAGTTAGGTTTAATCATACGATGAAGGCTTTCACGACCGGATGGTACTGTTGTTGATAATTCTTCAGGATTATATGGCCGTGGTCCGTGGAATTCTTCTGTTCCTAACGTTTCGTCCAATACTACGTTGGACATCTTCAGAGGACTCAGCAGGACCAGCCATACCTCTGAAGATGTCCAAGTATTGGACGAAACGTTAGGAATAGAAGAATTCAATGGACCACGGCCATATAAGCCGGAAGAATTATCATCAACAGTTAGGTCTAAGTAGTTCTGAGTTCTAGGGGAATGATTACCTCAGTAGTTAAGTCCCATAGTGCTCAGAGCCATTTGAACCATTTTTCGCTTCTAGTTTGTAGAATTCCCATGTTGTCTGCTGTAAACGTTCTTTTTAGCTGCCAGGAACCCCTATTAGCCGCAACGGACTCACTCTGCTCCCATGGTCAACGCAACCGAAAAGAGCAAGTGAGACAACCTTTTCCAGGTAATTGGCAATCAGTGAAAAGACAGCTCCAGTAATTCATCAGTCTTATCTCGACGCTCAATTAGCGAAAAACAATTGTATCTACAATAGTATCCACACATACCTCTGAATGTACCTGCTAAGAACACTCGTGTCGGTAAAAAACAGGACACATTGAACAACTAGAGATAGGACGTTCATATTCACAGGACATGGGCGTTAATTTGTTTTGCAGAGATGATTACCATTTGCACCATGTCGGTAGCGGTTCCAAGGTCAACATCGATATTTTTTATGTCCGTCTTGATCACATAACTTTTTTTACATTTCACTGTGCCGGTTTCGGCTACTGCCACCTTCGGATCCGTGTATGTTTTCTTTGTATACACTGCGTGTCCCAGCGTCCATGTTAACGCCAATAGCTGCCACCACCCTGCGCAATGCTGTACTCAACACCTTAGTGCACAGAGCCAGGTCCATCTGCGATAAGGAAAGTTTGCCAGGAGAATTGCTGGCTGCTACCGCGCTGGAGGTACCGTGTTCGAATCCTGCTCGTGTACTTCATTTATTTTTCGAAATTGAACGAATTTTTCAATTTTATTTCAAAGAATTTCAACAAACAGCGTAAGATGTGCGGAATTATAAAGATATATTTAGTTATTAATTTTTTTCAAGTATTCATTCCGCTTGTGGTTCGCATCATATTATCCCAATTCATCTTCTTCGTTGAAATCTATCAGTTCATCATCAATAATGATCTGTCTTTCGACCAAGAGATTCTGTATTGCGATACATCTCTCATCGCCAATTGCAACGGAATTGGCAGAGATCACGCTAGGCGGTGTATTCGTTACGAGATTCAAATCGCGGAGTAGATTTTCGGCGTATTTAACGGCATTTGTGATTTCGCCTTTTGATTCTTCGTTCAAATCCTCTAGTTGTGGATCTCCTTCTAACTACACTACTGAAGAAACACTTGGTTCTTCCATTTCACAGAATTTTTCCAACACGCAGCTCTAGAGACGCTTTGCGAGCAATTGACGCTGTAGTTAGATGCGAACGTAAACGAATGAAACTCGCATCCTCATTGGCTGCAACTAGGAGCTGGGGTTCTCGTTACGGCTAACGGTATTCAAGGGAGAGGGTACGACAATAGGCGAAGATCGGTTTCAGGTAAAACAAGAGGCGACCTTGTACGAACATTTGGAACTTCTAACAATACCACCACTTGCAAAGTAGGTTAGAAATCAGATTAATAATGTTGCTCAAGTAGCATATGTTCGCTTCATCGAGCAACAACATAGTTATTGACTGTGGATGATACCGTCAGAATGAAATAATGAGGTCACTGTAAAAGAGTCATTAATTTGGCACTTATCTTGAATGGATTCCCACGTAGATTTCGTCGAAGTTGTTATGGCTCATCTTGTTGATTCTAGGGTGATTCCACTTTGACTGCTAGAAGGTCCAGATCTGTATTTCAGCAATATTTCAAGACCTAACAAATGCGTTTTTCAGGAAATTCTTAATGGTTAAACAATTCCAGATCAGAACAATGGTATGGTAGAAATAAATTTTGACTTGGTGTTGACGATCCACATTTTTATTAAACTTGATGTAAATTAACATATACTTCTTCTTAATTGTCATATAATCAAGAAAACATTTTTGTATCAATCTTCATATATTTAATTTCCACTTCAACCAAACTTGAGTGTTCTTTTACAAAGCGAAATAACAACTTCTGCAAAGTGAAACAAAGACTGCTCTGTGCGCACTCCCGCCAAAACGGTTACAAGTAAGTCAAAGATTATGACAACCTAACAGAAATGAATACACACAAGAACTATATCGCTGTAATTTATCAGTACATCGGAGTACCTATACAGTAATAAAACCAAATGTTAATATTGTCACAAAAGTGTCTGTTACTTCCCAGAAAAGTAGTACGATATTACTGGTATCGAGAACTGTGGTTGGAGTGCCGTAATTGTCACGTAAATAAAGAACCATTACATACTCCAACTGCGAACCACAAAAGGCATGAAGCTTTCAAAAAATTAATAACTGAATACATTTTTATAATTTCTCACACCTTACACTATTTTTCGATACTCTTTGAAATAAAATTGAAAAATTCGGTCGATTTCGAAGAAAGAAAAAAGATACACGACCAGGATTCGAACACGGTACCTCCAGCGCGTTGGCAGTGAACCTTTAACCGCTGTGCTGCGCTGACTTGTTCGGAGCGTATGCAATGTTACGGATATAGAAAGCACGGAATGAACTTCAAAATCGATTTTCTCGAAAACCAAGACCCGTCGCTAAAAAACCGGATACCAGGTATTCAGGGTAAGTGCATCTACAAAGTATCTGAAGCGCATCAAAATCCGTGATTTACAGTATGGAGGGTCCCCTTGTAAATCTGAGCAGACGTTCTGGAAGTACGGCGAAAGACGGGAACAGGTAATTCACCCAGGAATATTGTCGAAGATACTCGTTGTTCTGCATGCGCGTGGTAATTAAAATTTCATTACTTATTGTTCGCATTGGTGTTACATTTGTAACGTCTAGCAGTGCAGGAACATGTTAGACGCTTAAGGGCTTCTAAGGCGCCACAGAAAAACCGACCTGATAACTCACCGCCTCATAAAAGATGTCAGAAACGAATACGCCCCATGGACTTGTAGCTGGGAAAGTTTGCATCAGGCTCAGCTGTGACCTGTGGGCTTTGGACTATACACCCTAGTCATGAAGCACTTCTCTGGAGAGTATTTTCACAAACGGCGTGGTGACAACAGCACTATATCTCGCGGTGTTCATCGAATTCCGTATTATGCAATGGCTCGCCTTATCTGGTTGTAGCTGTGATTCAACCTTATCGCCGAAGCAATTGAAGGAGTTCCTCGAACCAACTTCGGCAAAGTCCACAGGTGGTTTGATAAGGAACCGCCAGTGTGGTATGGTGTGCTCGAAAAGTTTCAGGGCGGTAGAGGATACCAAACTGACCGTTGTGAGATGAAAAACCGTTGGTCGGCAGTGTATGTGAGGCGCATGTATGTAAACTGAAGATTCCTCGTAACGAACAACTGCCCACTGCAACGATAATATTGGCGCTATCCTGAATTAACAATGTACACTACTGGCCATTAAAATTGCTACACCACGAAGATGACTTGCTACAGACGCGAAATTTAACCGACAGCAAGAAGATGCTGTGATATGCAAATGATTAGCTTTTCAGAGCATACACATAGGGTTGGCGCCGGTGGCGACACCTACGACGTGCTGACATGAGGAAAGTTTCCAACCGATTTCCCATACACAAACAGCAGTTGACCGGCGTTGCCTGGTGAAACGTTGTTGCGATGACTCGTGTAAGGAGGAGGAATGCGTACCATCACGTTTCCGACTGTGATAAAGGTCGGATTGTAGCCTATCGCGATTGCGGTTTATCGTATCGCGACATTACTGCTCGCGTTGGCCGAGATCCAATGACTGTTAGCAGAATATGGAATCAGTGGGTTCAGGAGGGTAATACGGAACGCCGTGCTGGATTCCAACGGCCTCGTATCACTAGCATTCGAGATGACAGGCATCTTATCCGCATGGCTGTAACGGATCGTGCAGCCACGTCTGGATCCCTGAGTCAACAGATGGGGACGTTTGCAAGACGACAACCATCTGCACGAACAGTTCGACGACGTTTGCAGCAGCATGGACTATCAGCTCGGAGACCGTGGCTGGGCTTACCCTTGACGCTGCGATGGTGTACTGAACGACGAACCTGGGTGCACGAAAGGCAATACGTCATTTTTTCGGATGATTGCAGGTTCTGTTTACAGCATCGTGATGGTCGCACCTGTGTTTGGCGACATCGCGGTGAACGCACATTGGAAGCGTGTATTCGTCATCGCCATACTGGCGTATCACCCGGCGTGATGGTATGGGGTGCCATCGGTTACACGTCTCGGTCAACTCTTGTTCGCATTGACGGCACTTTGAATAGTGGACGTTACATTTCAGATGTGTTACGACCCGTGGTTCTACCCTTCATTCGATCCCTGCGAAACCCTACATTTCAGCAGGATAATGCACGACCGCATGTTGCATCCTTTCCGGATAGAGAAAATGTTCGACCGCTGCCCTGGCCAGCAAATTCTCCAGATCTCTCACCAATTGAAAACACCTGGTCAGTTTTGGCGGAGCAACTGGCTCTCACAATATGCCAGACACTACTCCTGATGATGTGCGGTATCGTGTTGGAGCTGCGTGGGCAGCTGTACCTGTACACGCCATGCAAGCTGTGTTTGACTCAATGACCAGGCGTATCAAGGTCGTTATTACGGCCTGATTTCTCAGGATCTATGCACCTAAATTGCGTGGAAATGTAATCACATGTCAGTTCTTGCATAATATATTTGTGCAATGAATACCCGTTTATCATCTGCATTTCTTCTTGGTGTAGCAATTTTAATGGCCAGTTGTGTATAGCCGTATGTGATATGTGGACAATGTAGTTTACAACTTGCTGCAGTTGACCATACACTCGATAGACTTACTGTTAGAGCCCCTATTAATGGACATTAATATGCAGCGTGTCCACCCTAGGCCTTGACTATGAGTTTAACTCTTGTGCGAGCACTTTCAGTAGGGTACGATGGAGGACTGGCGCGCCCTTCTCTCTCGAGAGCCACGAACAGAGAGCGTAGTGCACGCTGGGGTCTCGATCGAAGTCGTCGTTCTGACTGATGCCATAGGTGACCAGTTGGGTTCAGATCGGGATTCTGGGCAGGACAGTCCGTTTCAGGAACATTGTTGTCCACTAAGCATTGCCTCACATATGCTTTACACTGACGTGACAAAAATCATGGGAAGGGGATATGCACGTATACAGATGGCGGTAGTAGCGCGTACACAAGGGATAAAAGGGCAGTGCACTGTCGGAGCTGCCGTTTGTACTCAGGTGATTCGTGTGGGAATATTTCGGGAGTGGTTAAGGTCGCACGACTGGTAATTGGAGCTAGACACATGTGACATTCCATTTTGGAAATCGTTAGGGAATTAAATATTCTGAGGTCCTTAGTGTCAAGGGTGTGGAGAGAATACCAATTTTCAGTTATTACCTCTCTCCAGAGAGAAAGCAATGGCCGATAGCTTCCCTTAACGACCCAGAGTAGCGGCGTTTGCGTAGAGTTGCCAGTGCCAACAGAGAAGGATCACTGCGTGAAATAACTGCAAAAGTCAATGTGGAACGTACGACGAACGTATCCGTTACGGCAGTGAGCCGAAATGTGGCGTTAACGGGCTGTAGCAGCAGACGACCGACGCGAGTGCCTTTGCTGACAGCACGGCATCGCCTCAGCTCGTGTCCAAATTGCTTGGCCCCTTAGACGACTGGAAAGCCGTAGCCTGGTCACATGAGTCCAGTTGGTAAGAGCCGATGGTAGGGTTCAAGTGTGGCTCAGATCCCACGAGGCCACGTACCCGAGCTGTCAAGAAGGCACTGTGCATGCTGGTGGTGGCTCAATAGTGGCGTGGACTGTGAGTGCATGGAATGGGGTGGATCCTCTGACCCGAATGAACCTATCATGCTATGACCATTTTCCGACCCAATGCCGGGCTGGCCGGTGTGACAGAGCGGTTCTAGGCGCTTCAGTCTGGAACCGCGCGATCGCTACGGTCGCAGTCTCGAATCCTGCCTCGGGCATGGATGCGTGTGATGTCCTTAGGCTAGTTAGGTTTAAGTAGTTCTAAGTTCTAGGAGACTCATGACCACAGATGTTGAGTCCCATAGTGCTCAGAGCCATTTGAACGATTTTCTTGACCCAATGCCGGTTTTATAACCATTTATGTTCTGACGTATGTTTTCCTTCTGAATTATCAGATATTTTATCAGATAAAGCATGAGCTGTATCTCGCGTCTTATTTTTTATTCGTCGTAGTAGTATGGCGAATGACATTTTTCAACCGTTTAAGCAACCACCTCCAAGGAGAAGTGATCGTTTTGAGGAATCCCTCAACTCCAGTCGATTAGGCTCTGAGTAGTATCGACTTCAGCATCATTTGGTTCAAATGGTTGAAATGGCTGTGAGCTCTATGGGAGTTAACTGCTGAGGCCAACAGTCCCCTAGAACTTAGAACTACTTAAACCTAACTAACCTAAGGACATTACACACATCCATTCCCGAGGCAGCATTCGAGCGAGCTTGCGACCGTAGCAGTCGCGCGGTTCCAGACTGTGGCGCCGAGAACCGCTCGGGCACTCCAGCCGGCATCATTTGGTGATTAACCGTTTTCAGTTACTTCACAGGTGGCTATGACCATAGTTGCTTTGCGCCCTAAAGCAACAATAAACAATCAAACAAACATACGAAATATTTTTTTCGAGCCATCCTCGGATATTATTGAGATGGGTGGGACCCATATCAAACACTAGTAACAGGAGGTATTGAACTTATACAGAGAACAGCAGCGCGAATGGTCACAGGTATGTTTGACCCGTGGGCGAGTGTGACAGACATGGCGAAGGAATTGAAGTGGTAGACCCTTGAAGATAGTCTACGTCTATCTCGAGAAAGTCTGTTAACATAGTTCCAAGAACCGGCTTTAAATGATCACTCTAGGAATATACTACATTCTCCTACGTGTCGCTCACATAGGGTTCGTGAGTATCAGGTTGGAATAATTAACGCATGGTGCAGGCAATGGGAATTGAATCTCATTGTAGAGAAGTGTAAGTGCTCCGAATACATAAAAAGAAAGATCCTTTATCATTTAGCGACGATATAGCAGGTCAGCAACTGGAAGCAGGTAATTCCATAAATTATCTGGGACTAAGCACTGGGAGATCTAAAATGGAATGACCATATAAAATTAATCGTCGGTAGGGCAGATGCCAGACTGGGATTCATTGGAAGAATCCTAAGAAAATGCAGTCCGAAAACAAAGGAAGTAGGTCACAGTACACTCGTTCGCCCACTGCTTGAATACTGCTCACCGGTGTGGGATCCGTGCCAGATAGGGTTGATAGAAGCGGTAGAGAAGATCCAACGGAGAGCAGCGTTCTTCGTTACAGGATCATTTAGTAATCGCGAAAGCGTTACGGAGATGATAGGCAAACACCAGTGGAAGAGACTGCAAGAGAGACGCTCAGTGGCTCCATACGGGCTTTTGTTGAAATTTCGAGAACATACCTTCACCGAGGAGTCAAGCAGTATATTGCTCCCTCCTACGTATATCTCGCGAAGAGACCATGAGGATAAAATCGGAGAGATTAGAGCCCACACAGAGGCATACCGACAATCTTTCTTTCCACGAACAATACGAGACTGGAATAGAAGGGAGAACA